>NC_090230.1:14330714-14652142 GCF_024489055.1 Chanodichthys erythropterus
CGTCGTTACTTCTTGCTCCATCACCAGAGAATGCTCTGGGGTTACCACCGTGGGAAGCACCCCGTTGAACCGAACTGAATTCTGTAGCCCTGTTCTATCATGAGCAGCACCCACTTCGAAACATTCGGGAGATTTTTCCACTCTTCCAAATATTCTACTAAGGGAACCAGTCTCTCGAGACTGGTCTCTGGTGTTTTTTGAGCACTTGGCTCGTCTATCTGACGCGGCGCACCGGCAGACAGGCGAATCACGTGCTGACCGACCCCCCTCGGAGGATCGGTGGAGACCGCTGCGCCCTGACTCACACTTGGTGGCAGGGTTGGCAGAACGGTCCCCTGAAGGCACCGAGGAGGACCCGATATCCGAATCCTCCCGGAGGGGGCTGCCCTCAAGAAGTCCTGTGACACTAGTGTCAGGACTTCTTCTTTGAAGCCTTCCGGGAGATAATGACGGTCCTCAGATCCGCCCTACCTCCGGAAGGTCCCGGTCCCCAGGCACTGCGTGGGGGAGTACGGGAGGCGACACTGGCTTTTTGCTGCGCTCTGTGCGCGGATGTTGCTGAGGAGCTGGCTGTCGGCCGAGGCTGCTCCCGCCCAGCAGCCTCGGGGGGATGAGCGCGGCGGGGAATAACTTTAGAAAACGCCGCCGTCTGTTTACGTGACTCCTGAAACCTGTCGACGACTGTTGACACTGCGTCGCCGAACAGGCCATCAGGAGACAGCGGCGCGTCCATGAGCGTGTTCTTATCACGTTCCTTGATGTCCAACAGATTCAACCATAGGTGCCTCTCCGTGGCCACCAGGGCTGCCATAGAACGGCCGATGGATTTGGCCGTTTCCTTGGTGGCCTGGAGAGCTAAATCTGTGGCTTTACGCAACTCATGGATTGCCTCAAAGGACGCTTCCCCGCTCTGATCAATTTCCCCCAGCAGGTCGGCTTGATATGCCTGGAGGATAGACATTGTATGAAGGCATGCCGCCGCCTGACCTGCTGCCGAGTAAGCCTTGCCCACCAAGCTGGATGTAGTTTTCAGAGGCTTGGTGGGCAGCGCCGGAGTCTTAAGGGACGACGCGGTCTCGGGCGAGAAATGGCTCGCAAGCGTCTCCTCTACCCGAGGCATCGCCCCATAGCCATGATTTTTTAGGCCAACAATATTGCTGTACAGCGATGTCTGCGGGCTGTACAGCCGATACTGCACGGGTCTCTTCCACGACCTCGACACCTCGGCATGGAGGTCGGGAAAGAACGGGAGACCCCGGCGCTGAGGCAGTGACCGAGGGGGAAGAAAGCATTCGTCCAGTTTACTTTTCACTCTGGACTCGGCTTTCTCCGCAGGCCATTCTATATTCAACTTTTCAACAGCCCTGGTCACTACCTCTAATAACTCCTCATAAGCCGGTAAAGTTGATGGCGGTACATCATCGACACTCTCTACATCAACCTCCTCGGAGGAAGATATATTGAGCATCGGTGCCTCTCTTCGGGGGGAAGAAACCGCTACGCGTGCTTCCACCACCAAAGGAGAGACACTGGGTCTAGCGGGTAAGGGAAGCGATAAGGCAGGGCCCGTCTCTTCCCCCTCCGCTAGATCCATCTGTGAACCCCACGAGCGCAGCCTACGCTGTGCCTCGGCAACAGCGGGACCGGACCCGCGGGGAACACTCGCCTCGGCGCCCTCCTCGAAGAGCGCTCGACGCGATCGCAGCACTCTGAGGGTGAGCCGCTCACAGTGCACACAGACACTCCCTCGAGAGCCGCCTGTGCGTGCTCAACCCCCAGGCATTTTACACACATGTCGTGTGTATCCCCTTCCACAATGAAGCGTGGGCAGGGAGGAACACACTTGTTGAACTGCTGCTTTTCCGCCATAATATTTCTTTATATGTCTTTTTTTATTGTGCTTTGAAACTCTTGTCCTCGGACGAAGAGATCACTGTGTGAATATATCAGACAGACAAACAATAAATAAGACAAACGAGATACAGAGAGCGCTTGCTGAAGACAACAGAAGCTGGCGTGCTTTGTGTTCAGGTGTGCTTTATAGCTTCCTGATCCGTGACTTCACCCGCCTCTGACGTCACGTCTTTTCATTGGTTGGATACAGAGGTGCTTCACGAACACAAAATACAGAGGGTTCCCATCACGTCATCCGACGTAGCGTCGATAGTTCCCACGAAAGGGAACCAGAAACAATGATGATCAGGTGATGGTGATATAGTTTTCAGCCTCATAAAGCAGAGTAGTTTACTAATCTTGTTCCTGACCAAAAGTGGCTATTTGTTATTAAAATGTTATATTCACCAATCAAGAATTTTAGATAGCTGTAGTATAAGCTGGGTTTTATTGGTATGTGCTGATTAAGTTGACATAGAATGTCTTTCAGCCATAATGACAACTAATTGTAAGGATAATCCTTGTATATCCTGGATCAAAATGATTTGGTACGATATTTGGAAAGATATTGTTTTTAAGGGTTACAAACTGCATACCAGCTATATTCTGAGCTGTAAAATATTCCAGTACCAAAATGCATGCATACATGCCTAATTCTTATTGTCTATCATTAGACTGAATGCAAGACTGGAAAGATTAACAGGAACATTATCTTTTCATCACTCTGTTACTCATACCGCAAGAAGAACAAATGCTTCAGTAACTCCTCCCCCATTTACAGTATATTTATACAGTGTTTTGTCATGAGAAATCAGTGTCATCTTCATCATGACCATCAACATCTCTCTGCTCCTGCTGGCCTCTCTGCTGCCACACCTGACCTTCACAGGTGAGACTGGTGATTATATAACAGTATATTATGATGATTTTTAAGATGATGTTTAATTTTATGTGCTGAATAAGTTGACTGACAGCACTATCTCTCTCTCTCTCTCAGCTCATGTGAATGTGGGTATAGTGAACGGTACAGAAGCCAAACCTCACTCCAGACCTTACATGGTTTCTCTTCAGAAGAACAGGAATCATATCTGTGGTGGATTCCTCATTTCTGATCAGTTTGTGTTGACTGCCGCACATTGCTGGAATGGGTAAGAGCTTGTTTAGAAATCACTTTTGACTGACACAACGACTGCAGTGCAACCACACAGTGTATCATATGACATAAATGACCATCATGACTTTATCTTTTAACAGAAAAGAGGTTCTGACGGTTGTGGTTGGTGCTCATGACTTAAGCAAGAGTTCAGATCGCATCGATGTGCTGTCCTACGAACCGCATCCAGAAAATTTATTCAAACCTTATCGGAATGACATCATGCTTTTGAAGGTGACAACCTGTAATATTTTTAGTTTTTAGTTGTTCAAATAGTTTCTGATCAGGAAACAGTAGCTAAAATGTGAAATTTTAATTTCTATTGCAACTACTTGCTGTAAGAAATAACAGAAAGGATTAAATTATTTTCTAACGTACAGAAAAATGCCAAATGCCTCCTTGAGTCTATGTCCTACTTTTTTTTCTTTGTTTTTGCTATGTGTAGGAGAAAGAAAGAAAGAAGGGTATAATGCTGAATATCTGAAAAATCATTGATAAATTCATTGTCATTTCTATACACAGCAGAAAAAATAGTGTAGGAAATAGGCATTTTTAAAGGTCTCCTGTAATGCTGTGTTTAAGGTTGCTAATTTTGTTTTGGAGGTCTCCTTTTACATATATCAAAAACACTTTAATTTTCTCATAATATACATTGCACATCACATTTCTCAGAGTCTGAAAATGATTTGTTCAAAGATTCAGTCTCTCTAAACTCCTCTTTTCTGCGAGCCTACTCTACTCTGATTGGTCAAATGGCCCAGTCTGTTGTGATTGCTCTATAGTTAGAAATGAAAGGGCCATTACCATATCTGAATTTAACACTGGTTACTTCCTCAGCAATTATAAACAATGATACACAAGCAGTATAGCACAAGCAGCAGTATAATCAACTGAAGTTCAGTCTTGATGATTAAATCTTTTATTATTAATGGTTGTGTTTTTGAATTACAGCTACAGGAAAAAGTCGAACTAAACAACAATGTTAAATGGATATCATTACCAAAGAAAGGAGAAGACGTGGGAACAGATGTCTGTAGTGTTGCCGGCTGGGGAGGAGAGATGATTAATAGCCTACCGACTAATCGTCTAATGGAGGCAAATGTGTATATAATGAACAACAGAGAATGTAGCAATAAATGGGGAAAGTACTACTACAAAGAATCACAGATGATGTGCACATATGGCCATGGTGGATTCTGCAATGTATGTACAAAGATGATTCACATACTTTAATAGTTAAGTTAATTTATGAACAAGTTTAAACTGATACAGTATGCACTTTAGTGATGTGTTGATCTTTGTTTCTTCACAGTACGATTCAGGAGGTCCTTTGGTTTGTGGAAACACTGCAGTTAGTGTCATATCATTTGCATATGAAAAGCTCTGCAATTCACCTGACTATCCTAATGTGTATACTAAGATTTCACCATATCTTGAATGGATCGACAACATAATTAGAAATGTGAAGTGAGTTAAGTTCTTAAATTCTTACGTATGTAACTTTCAATAAAGTATCACATGGCAAGCAACATTTATTCAAAGAGTCCTTATTGTCAACCATATATAATGACAATATTACATGGGAGGCACAAAAGTAATTTCACACTAGTTCACCTGGTGGCCATCTTGGTTACACCTTCAATGTTCATTCATTCCAGTATGGCTCATATCCGTTTAAATGAGGAAAGATTAAACACTGCAAAACCACTGGTCAATATTAGGGACACAGTTAGACAATTGTGGTATAATAAATGTAGTTTCTTTAGCTCAAAGCCTACAAAAGAATAATAATAAGAAGATAAAGTAGTCAAAATAAAATAAAGGAGTGGCCCATTTTATGCACCCTTAGAATGTCTTTTTGAGAGCTGCTAAGTCAAACTCTTCTGAGAATATGAAGAGGAACTATTGTAAGATATCTCAGTCAGCATTTGTACAACACGATTCTTCCACTAAAAGTATGAATCAATGTGACACAATATACAATGATCAGCAACAACATTAAAACAACTGAGAGGTGAAGTGAATATTGCACCGGTCAAGGGCTGGGATATATCAGGAAGTTAGTTCTTGAATTTCATGAGTTGGAAGCAGGAAAAATGGGCAAGTGAAAAGATCTTAAAGGATAAGTTCATATGAAAATTACCCCATGATTTACCCTCAAGCCATCCTAGGTGTGTATGACTTTATTTATATAACTCTGATTGTAAAGAAGAATCACCCTGATGCTCCAAAGCTTAATTAAGGCAGTGCACGGAAGGCACTCTGGCAGAAGATAGTTATTTTACTTTATAACATGTTAAATATGGATATTTTTCTTACACAAATGCTTCGCTTCAGAAGGCCTTTATTAACCCCCCCAGAGCATGTGTATGCATACAAGTGAAATGAAGTATACTTTGCAAGGCTGTGCATTTGACTGTGCTATATGCATAAAATTTTTTAACTATACCCAGGGCTTAATTCACCTGAGTGTCCTAATGTGTATACTAAGATTTTAGCATCTTCAATGGGTAAACCATAAACCTTCTTTAAGAAAACATATCATATGGCAAGCATCAATTATAGTCAAAGTGTTCTCATTGTCACCATATATAATTTAGGCAACATCCTCACTTTCCAGTCATGCTTGCAGACTCTCATCTCTTAAATACCCCAAAACTCTTGCTTAAAATTACAGTAATCATAAATTGTGCTGCTTCATAAAAAATAATTAATATTTTATTTTATAAATAAAACAGGTCAAAATAAATGTAATAATAATAATAATAATAATAATAATAATAATAATAATAATATAAAAACAGTCCTGGTAAAGCCGCCATGATTTGAGTTGTAAAATAAAGAGCTTTGTAAAATCTTCCAACAAAAGTTATTAAAAAAACTGGCAAGTCTTAGAGATCTAACCACAGATAGTGTGTCAGTTTTACTAAGCTCTCAACTGATTTCTCACCTCTCAGAATTTACAATAAATATTAGACATGGATTACATCACACATGAGACAGATTAGTCTACTACCATAAAGAATGCAAATATAACACCTATATTTTCCACTTCAGTGCAAAGTCAGACTCACAGGAAGCTGTGAAAGAGGAAGTACGAGCACTACTAAGGGGCTAAACCAGACCACTTTATGGTAAATACCATCATCAACACTGAGGAGAACTTCAGCACTATAGAGAAACCTTCTCAGAACAGCATCATGATCTTCTCTGTGCTTTTGCTAGTCACGCTGCTACCATATCCAACCCTTCCATGTAAGTCTGATGGAAAATAATGAACTTCTATTGCATTACGTTTTCTACATTTACCATAAATGTGCACTTTTGATGTTATGTAATTATTAGCAGTGCTCTCACTGACTTCATCTGAAAGTCCATTTAGTCAAATCTATTTCTCATTTAACCAACATACGTTAATTTCTCTCTCAGCATCTGTGAATGTGGGTATAGTGAACGGCGCAGAAGCTAGGCCTCATTCAAGACCCTACATGGTTTCTATACAGAGAAATAATGAACACATATGCGGTGGCTTCCTTGTGTCTGAACAGTTTGTCATGACGGCTGCACACTGCTTTACAGAGTACGTTTTTTGATCGGTTCAGTAAAATTTCATTGTGAGTCAAAAGAGTCCCGGACTGCTGCAAAAATGTCTTCACTTGGTGTGACTACTTTCGAAATAACGCAACCTAGTGCATACCCAACTTCTAGGCAGTCCGGCAATTATTGTTTGAACCCAAAATATAATTTTACTTAAACTAAAGCTAAAGTTGAGCTAACTGTTTGTAACTTTACAATGGAAGCATCAAAACAAAGTTTGTTAATGCATACTGTAAATGGTTGTAAATACATATTGTTATAGATCAGGCCTTAAATGCAAAACTCAGTTTTGTTCAGACCTTATACCAATAAAATACATGGTTTTCTTTCTCATCTTTCTCATGACAGAGGAGAGAAGCTGACAGTTGTGGTTGGAGCTCATGATCACAATCATGGTTCTAGCCGCATGGATGTCAATTTCTACCACATCCACCCTGCATTTGAGTCTGAATGTCTGCTAAATGATATCATGCTACTTCAGGTAAATGACTCAGCTAGGTTTTGCATGGCAAGATGCAAGAAAACAATTGTTAACCATGCGAGGAATTAAGAGAAAAGTATCCTGAATGTCCTGATCCCCTAGGCTTCGTTCACATTGTTCACAAACCCAATTTGGTTTCAGATCTGATTCATAGGACTGACAGTTTACATGTGACATTTACATGTGATTAAGTTAATTCAGTGATGTCAATATCTTGTGTATCTACATTGTTGGCCATACTAATGATGCAAGCAATATGCAACTTGAAACCTGATCTGACCGTTTAGAGTCTAAGAGACTAAGATGTATTCTGGATTTAGATCAGAAAACAAAATATAGATGTGGTTTGAATTGGGATTGTAAACATCATTGATTTAGTATATTTGGTTGTTTTGCTTCAAATTACAAAAAAAAAAAAAAAAAAAAAAAAAAACTGATTTAAGATATGTCAGAAAAATATTTACTTATATACTTATAGAGATTTACTATATACAAACCTGATTCCAAAAAAGTTGGGACACTGTACAAATTGTGAATAAAAAAGGAATGCAATAATTTACAAATCTCATAAACTTTTATTTTATTCACAATAGAATATAACTTATCAAATGTTGAAAGTGAGACATTTTGAAATATCATGCCAAATATTGGCTCATTTTGGATTTCATGAGAGGTACACATTCCAAAAAAGTTGGGACAGGTAGCAATTAGAGGCCGGAAAAGTTAAATGTACATATAAGGAACAGCTGGAGGACCAATTTGCAACTTATTAAGTCAATTGGCAACATGATTGGGTATAAAAAAGAGCCTCTCAGAGTGGCAGTGTCAAAGAAGTCAAGATGGGCAGATCACTAATTCCCCCAATGCTGCGACGAAAAATAGTGGAGCAATATAAGAAAGGAGTTTCTCAGAGAAAAATTGCAAAGAGTTTGAAGTTATCATCATCTACACTGCATATTATCATCCAAAGTTTCAGAGAATCTTGAACAATCTCTGTGCGTAAGGGTCAAGGCTGGAAAACCATACTGGATGCCTGTGATCTTCGGGCCCTTAGACGGCCCTGCATCACATACAGGAATGCTACTGTAATGGAAATCACAACATGGGCTCAGGAATACTTCCAGAAAACATTGTCGGTGAACACAATCCACCGTGCCATTCGCCGTTGCCGGCTTAAACTCTATGGGCCCTATTTTAACGATCTAAATGCAAAGTGTGAAGCGCACGGCGCAGGTGCACTCAGGGCGCGTCCAAATCCACTTTTGTTATTTTAATGACGGAAAAACGGTCCGTGCACTGGGGCGCATTTTTGAAATGGATTGTCCCTATTCTCTTAATGAGTAATGGGCATAACGTTCAATAAACCAATCAGAGTGTCATCTCTCATTCCCTTTAAGAGCGAGATGCGCGCGCGCCATGGCGGATTGCTATTTACATGGCGGAATTTGTTGGCGGAAAAGCTGAACGCTTTTCAAGAGAAGAAACCGATCTGCTCATGCGCAAAGTTAAAGCTCGCGAGCAGATCATCTACGGGACAAGCAGGAATCCACCAAAGCTTCCCGAGGTGAAGAAGGCGTGGGATGAATTAGCAGTGATTGTGTCCGTTATAAGTAGTAATAGGCTGAATTGAAAATAGGTATCCTAATTCTAATACACACAATGACTATTCATAATTACATTTTTATATTTATGTAGCCTACACAATAATATTCTTTTACACTGTAATCCTTTTGTTTTTAATATTTGCCATGTTTGTGTGATGCGCATCCCTGTGTGTAATAAGCAAAGTCAACGCACACTGTGGATGCACCCAGAGGCGCAGTTTCTACCAACGCGCTCTAACAAAAAAATATTGCGCCATTGACTTTAGACTTTAGACCAGGTTTGAGTTGGTCTATGGCGCAGTCTATTTTCAGCTCCTTAAAATAGCAATGCCCCGGCAATGCGCCTGAACACACCTCTTTTTTAGACCAGCACGCCCATGGGCGCACTAACTGGCGCAAATGCATTTACTAATTTAAGGATGTGGCGCTGAACGGGAAAACACGAATGGTCACGGACACAAACTAACAAACACACTTGTGCTGCACCTTGCGTCGCATTGCGCCGGGTGTATTATAGGGCCATAAAGGTCAAAAAAGAAGCCATATCTAAACATGATCCAGAAGTGCAGGTGTTTTCTCTGGGCCAAGGCTCATTTAAAATGGACTGTGGCAAAGTGGAAAACTGTTCTGTGGTCAGACGAATCAAAATTTGAAGTTCTTTTTGGAAAACTGAGATGCCATGTCATCCGGACTAAAGAGGACAAGGACAACCCAAGCTGTTATCAGCGCTCAGTTCAGAAGCCTGCATCTTCTGATGGTATGGGGTTTCATGAGTGCGTGTGGCATGGGCAGCTTACACATCTGGAAAGGCACCATCAATGCTGAAAGGTATATCCAAGTTCTAGAACAACATATGCTCCCATCCAGACGTCGTCTCTTTCAGGGAAGACCTTGCATTTTCCAACATGACAATGCCAGACCACACACTGCATCAATTACAACATCATGGCTGCGCAGAAGAAGGATCCAGGTACTGAGATGGCCAGCCTGCAGTCCAGATCTTTCACCCATAGAAAACATTTGGCGCATCATAAAGAGGAAGATGCGACAAAGAAGACATAAGACAGTTGAGCAACTAGAAACCTGTATTAGACAAGAATGGGACAACATTCCTATTCCTAAACTTGTCTCCTCAGCTCCCAGACATTTGCAGACTGTTATAAAAAGAAGAGGGGATGTCACACAGTGGTAAACATGGCCTTGTCCCAACTTTTTTGAGATGTGTTGATGCCATGAAATTTAAAATCAACTTATTTTTCCCATAAAATGATACATTTTCTCAGTTTAAACATTTGATATGTCATCTATGTTGTATGCTAAATAAAATATTGAAATTTGAAACTTCCACATCATTACATTGTGTTTTTATTCACAATTTGTACAGTGTCCCAACTTTTTTGGAATCGGGTTTGTACTTATGATGACTTCTGATCGTAGAACTGGAATAAAAACTGCTGTCTCAAGCAATCATTTGAATAATTATACATGAATTATAAAATACTAGCATACCTAAAAGTAAAAAAAGTCCTTAAAAGTAAATTAATTTGTCAATGCAATGAATTTTGTCATCCAGTTTTTATTATGAAATTTCTCAGCTTTAATCATTGAATTATGTGCTGTAGCTACATGTAAAGGTCAAAAAGAGCAAAAAAGTCAACTGGATCTCCATACCAAAGAAAGATAAGGACATCAAGGCCAATGCCAAATGCAGTGTTGCAGGATGGGGAAGAAAAACCACCAATGGTACAGCGAGTGCTAAACTTATGGAGGTGGATGTCACAATCATTGATAAAAAAGCATGTCAGAAGTACTGGGGGAAAACATTCTCCACCTCAAGAATGGTGTGTGCAGGTGGTCGTGGAGGATTCTGTCAGGTACAAAGTATATTCTAGAAAAATCAAAAATAGTATAGCTGTTCAATTTTATTCACAGACTGTAACTTTTTTCACTTCTCAGGGTGATTCTGGAGGACCTTTGGTGTGCAACAAAGTTGCAGTTGGTGTCGTTTCATTCAATCAGCCAAACAACTGTGACTCCCCTACACTACCCAATGTCTACACCAGGATCTCCAAATTTCTACCTTGGATAAAATGTATTTTTGGAGGTGTGAAGCAAGAGTTTGATTAATAAACATTTTATTTTCTAATGACACACTCTGTTGATTGTACGTGTGGATTTTTGGAGATAATTTTAATTTGACATTGTGATCGGTTTATCAGATGTGACAAACACCAGACACTTTTCAGTGTAAAGATGGTTTCGAAACTTCTCAGAAGCTTTGTTTCCTGTGGGGGGCGATTTCATCACATGTGGTCAGACAATCTGTGTGAAACACTCTAGTTTACAAAAACATCTTAAATAAAAAATCTAATGACTGTGCAAGGACACGAGACTCACCATAGATTTGAAAAGGTCTATTCTTACTGGAAGCACCTGAAAATTTGTCAGCTCACACACCTATCATGACACTTAAACATTAAAAAAATAAAATAATAAATAAATAAAATAATTAATAAAATAAAATAAATCAACCTAAAAACATGTTATTTATACACTAAAATTTGCTGGGTTATTTTTTCGCAGCCTACTGGGTTCTGCCTGTTGGGTCATTTTGTTGGGTTATTTTCACATTGTTGAGTAACCCATGGGTTAAGTTTCACTGACAGTAGAAATAAAGCACCTCCTCACAAACTACCCAGCCTGCTGGGTTATAGTAACCCACTGCTGGTTCGCCAAACTGGATTAATCCAGATCGGTTTATCAATGATCATTTTGACTCTTTGAAACTTCCTGAGGTGATCTTCCTAAATAACTTCATAGTTTTCACTTGTATATCAAACAATTACTGTATAGACAAAAAAACATCTGTAGTTTTAACTTTTTAAATTACATTTAGCTACCATTGTTTGCTCCACTAACATTATTTGACATCTGCTATGTTCGTTTGCATTGCAGACCAAGTGAGAGATTTGACGTGGCCATATTGAAGTGCCTTCTCCTGTTAAGCGTGTCACGACCAGTGTAGAGCATGTTACTTTAAAAAAAGTCAATAGTTATAGTTTAATCTCACAAATAGTAACTGAGTTAGTAACTGAGTTACATCATTATAAAAGTAACTAATTACCAGAGAAAGTAACTATTGCATTACTTTTTATTTATTTATTTTTTACAATATTAAATATGTTAAAAGAATGAAATGGACACAAAATAAAAAAATATATATTATTTTAAAACATTGTATACTAATCTACACTATTTTAATGTAGCTGTGGGACAATGTGAGAGACACCTAATTCAATATATTATTGTAAATAATATCATTACTATAGCAGAACAATAAAACACAATAGATGGTTTTGAACTTTTAATATTTATTGCACAGACCACAACTTGCCAACAAATAAGTCATAAAATTTATTAAAATTTATTGATCCGACTCATGACTCATGATCCACTCTTACAACATGAAATGTCCCTGTTCTGTACTATACGTGTTGGTAGCCATTAAAGAAAACATATTTAGTTTCATATTCATGTTTATATATGCCTATTATAATGTTGTTGTTGTTTTTATTTCATCTATTTGATTATGAAAAGTGAACAGCAGAGTAAGACAGAATACATCATAAGATGCGCAATATATCAGGAGACATGGAGTGCACAGCAAAATCCTCAGTGTTAAATTAACACCCCTCAGTGTACATATATTTTCTCTGGCTGCTCCAACTTTGTGTTTTAAAGCACATTAGTTGTGACAACAGAAACAGCGACCCGACCCGCATTAAATCTCCTACAGACAAAAATATTTTTCTAATGTAGTCAACACAAGCAATAAAACCAACATTAGACATTATATGTCACTGCATCTAATTAAATATTGTATTAAACAACAGAATGTTTTTAAAAGAATGTTTTAGTAGGGCTATTTAACTGTAAGCTTAAAGGTACAACATGTAATAATTTTGTCCGCTAGAGGTCGCTAGAAGCCTATTCAAAACAAAGGCGTAGCTTGATGACGCCAAGTTTTAGAGCGGTATCTTGGGACATGTGGTCTCCATCTCAGTCGGGAAGAACTCATGTTCATGGATGAGATTATTAACGTTTGCTGGGCTGCTGCTGTGAGACACTGTTACACACTGCAATAAGCTAGATCGATTTTAGAATATCATATTAAATATTGGATGTCTTGTGTTGATAAATGGCATGCAATTAATTTTAAAACGTATTGTATGATGGAGAAAATTATGTATTACTGTTAATAAAAATAAAGCTGCATCTGATTATGCTATGTTAGCTATTTGACAAAATTGTGTTTTTCTCTGAGGCATGGTAAAGCATAGTACTCGAAATAAAATCAAGAAAATTGATTTAAACAATAAGACTAAACGTGTTGAGCTAAATAACAACAATTAGTTCCCTTTCGATACTTCACTCGTACTGTGTATGGGGAAAGGTCTCCCTTTTTCCCCGCTGCTGAAGCCTTTTTCAATAACGCAGTGTAACTGCATCGTCATTGGTTCACTCATAGACAAGTTGTTGAACCAATGATGACGCGGCATAGCTGCGCGGCCTATGGCGACAAAGCGCGCGAATATTCCAGCCGAAATGGGTGGGGTTACGGGCTATATAAGCAGGTGTTTCGTCATAGGATTTCAGTGTTTTTTCCTTCAGCGACGACCTCTACATCTCTTCGCTGATCTCCGCCTGAAGCCGAAGAAGCTCGCCGCCGTCTGAAGAGGCTCCCGCAGCGGACTCACCTGGACTCGCCGGTTGAGGACAGCGCCGGCGCCCTCACTGACTGCAGCTTCAGCGCCGTCGTTGAGCCGCCGCCTCCCGCTTCCCACTCCCGGCCGCTTCCTGTGTGTCCCCTGCCGCCATCCGGTGCGCCGCCTGAGAGCTTCACCCACGGCTTTGACGCCGCTCTAAAAGAGCGATTTCAGCGGTTTTCACCGCTTCTAAAAGAGCTTCCGCGGTCCTCGCCGCTCTAAAGAGCCACCCAACTGCCGTTTTCACGGCACCGGCGTCTCACGATGCCCCGTCACTCATGTGCTACGTGCAGGGCCCCCCTGCACGATAGCGATGGTCACGCCGAGTGCATTGCCTGCCTGGGCAAGCCCCATGCGGACGGCGCGCTTGCTGGGGACTCATGCCCGCACTGCGAGTGCATGAGTCTCAGTTCCCTGCGCTCGCGGGTCGCCTTCTTCACGGAAGGCGATCTGCCGCTCGTGCCCTCCCGTCTTCTTCCTCCCGCGAACCGGCCAGGAAGAGACAGCGGGGTAGAGCGACTCAGCGCCCGGAGTCAGACGAGCTCACGCCGGCCCAGCCCCCGCGTGCCTCGCTTTGTCCTCCGAGGGAACCCTCTCCCGTCCTGTTCTCCCGCCCTGAGCAGCGTCCCTATGCCGAAGCAAGTGACCTCGTCTCATTTGGAGGAACAGACGACGAGCAGGATGACTCCATGTCACTTGCGGCTTCCGAAGCGGAAGCATGGGCTGGCGAGCCGGAAGACACTGCTCCGCCTCCCTTGGAACCCGTTGAGCACGGCCAGGGCATGGATGCTGAGCTTTTCCGCGTCCTGTCCAGAGCCGTGGAAGAGCTGGACCTCGAATGGGCCCCTCCAGAGGAGCCGTTTCGCAGCCACCTGGAGGAATGGTTCCTGCCAGGCCACCGCCAAACACCTCGCCAGCGCTCAGCGCCCTTTTTTCCCGAGGTCCATGAGGAGCTCACAAAGTCGTGCCGCGCTCCGTATTCCGCCCGCCTTCACACGACGCACCGCTCCGCCCTCACCGCCGTCGACGGCGCCGAAGAAAAGGGTTATGAGCACCTGCCACCCCTAGATGAAGCGGTGGCTGCTCACCTCTGCCCTCCCGCGGCTGTGGGATGGAAGACTAAGAGGGTCCTTCCTTCCAAGCCCTGTCGGACCACCTCTACTTTGGCTGGACGGGCTTACACCTCGGCGGGCCAGGCTGCCTCCGCGCTCCATACTATGGCCATATTTCAGGTCTTCCAGGCCAAACTCCTCCGCTCCCTGGACGAGTCTGGAATTGACGCGCCGGCTTTCAAAGATCTTCGCAGCGCCACCGACCTTGCCCTGCGAGCTACGAAGGCCAGCTACGAATCGGGCGTTCCATGGCCAGCCTGGTAGTTTTAGAGCGCCACCTGTGGCTCAACTTAACGGAGATCAAGGACCTGGACAAGACGGCCTTCTTAGATGCCCCGGTCTCTCCCTCTGGTCTCTTCGGGCCTGCAGTGGACGGCTTCACTGAGCGCTTCACTGCTGCGCAGAAATCGTCTCAGGCTATGAGACATTTCTTGCCGAAGCGCTCCAGCTCTGCTTCTGCGTCCAGCCGCCCCAGGACTGCGCCGGCTCAGCTGAACAAGCCAGCCAGGGACCCCGGCCCAAGATTGTGATGGACCCGGTGCCTCCGAAGTCGTCCTGATTCGTCAGGAAGGAAGAGGATGGGGGATCGTCCCGTTGCGACCGGACAGCCCCAAAAGCTCCCACGAGTAATTTCCCCTCCGCCTCGTTTAAATCCGGGCGTGGGAAACATGCTCCAAGTGATAGATGGGCCCACACCTGTTGCGCCCGCCCCAAACGCCGTTTTCACGGCGAACAATATTTTACCTCATCTCAAAAAGAGCAAATTTCCTCTTCCACCCCTCTCGGTGTACGACCCCCTCAACGGCGGTCTGTCACCCGATATCATTCAACCCCTTGCCACTCGGGCCGAGGCCTGGAGGGCCATCCCCGATGTGTCAGATTGGGTTATGGGGATCGTAACCCAGGGCTACTCGCTCCAGTTTGCAAGACGGCCCCCTCGCTTCGGCGGGGTGCTTCAAACCTCAGTCAATCCGGACAACGCGCATGTCCTCCGGGCCGAAGTTATGACATTGCTAAAGAAGGGAGCTGTGGAAATAGTTTCCCCGACAGAGAGCGAGTCAGGCCTTTACAGCCGCTATTTTCTGGTCCCCAAGAAGGATGGTGGTCTCAGACCCATTCTAGATCTCAGACTTTTGAATCACTCCCTCATGAGACGGAAGTTCAAAATGCTGACGCTGAATCAGATCCTCGCGCACATTTGCCCCGAGGACTGGTTCTGCTCGCTGGACCTGAAGGATGCGTATTTTCACATCCAGATAGCTCCCCGTCACAGACGATTCTTGAGATTCGCATACGAGGGGGTGGCGTACCAATATAGGGTCCTGCCCTTCGGGCTGTCTCTGGCTCCTCGCACTTTCACCAAGTGCATGGAGGCGGCGCTTTTCCCTTTGAGGCAGATGGGAATCCGGGTCCTGAATTATCTCAGCGACTGGCTCATCCTAGCCCGTTCGCGAGTCGAGCTGGAACACCACAGATCCGTGCTCCTCAGCCATTTACAATGTCTGGGTCTCAGGGTCAACCTAGCCAAGAGCTCGCTGTGCCCCACCCAGCGAATTTCGTTTCTGGGGACAGTTTTCGACTCAGTCCGTATGTCGGCATTAGTCTCGCCGGAGCGTGCTCTAGCGATTCAGCAGCTCGCGGCCTCAATCAAGAACAAAGCCTGTCTCCCTCTGAAGTTTTTCCAGAGGCTACTAGGGCTGATGGCTTCCGCCTCCCCGGTGCTGCAGCTCGGCCTTCTTCGGATGCGGCCTCTTCAGTACTGGTTGAAGTTCCGGGTTCCTCCCAGCGCCTGGCGGCACGGCCACTTATGTCTCAAGGTCAATCAGGCCTGTCTTCTAGCCCTGAAACCTTGGATGGACCCTACGTGGTTCAAGCGTGGAGTGCCCTTACAGGCGGTGTCACGAAGGACGGTGCGCTCAACGGACGCTTCCAACTCGGGTTGGGGAGCTGTGTGCGAGGGCAGACTGGCCTTCGGCTCGTGGAGTCGCGAGGAAAGCCATCTTCACATCAACTGCCTAGAGATGATAGCAGTGATGAAGGCCCTTCAGTCTTTTCAGACTCACTTGACAGGACGTCATGTTCTAGTCCGGTCGGACAGTATGACGGTGGTGTCATACTTAAACCACCAGGGCGGTCTCTCGTCCAGCCGCTTATGCGCTCTGGCGAAACGTCTTCTGGAATGGGCTCTTCCGAGGCTTCAGTCGCTCAGAGCGACTCATGTTCCTGGCAGGAACAATCTGGGCGCAGACATGTTGTCACGGAGCAACGTCCCCTCCGACGAGTGGATGCTCCACCCCCAGGTAGTCCTCAAGATTTGGGAGTTCTTCGGGAGGGCAGAGATAGACCTCTTCGACTCAGAAGACAACTCTCATTGCCCAACATTTTTCTCAAAGGAAGTCGATGCTCTGGCCCATGCATGGCCCGGCACACTCCTTTACGCCTTTCCTCCGATCGCACTGATCCCTCAGGTTATCAGGCGCATCAGAGAAGACCAACACAGAGTCCTTCTGGTAGCCCCGCTCTGGAGGAACCAGGTTTGGTCCTCGGAGCTGTTCAAGCTCTCTCTGAGAGCCCCGTGGCCTATCCCCCTGAGACGGGATCTCCTCTCTCAGGCAAACAGAACGATCTGGCACCCACAGCCGGAGCTTTGGGCTCTGCACCTCTGGTCCCTCGATGGGAGCCATCCAGCCTCCCCGGGGACGTTCTAAATACCATTTCTCAGGCTAGAGCTCCGTCCACGAGACGCCTCTATGACCAGAAATGGGCGGTCTTTGTTGATTGGTGTTCCTCACGCAACATAGACCCCGTGGAGAGTGACGTATCCTCCATACTGTCCTTCCTCCATGAACGCTTGGAAATGGGGCGCACCCCTTCTACTCTTAAGGTTTACGTAGCAGCCATTGCGGCTTTCCATGCTCCCATTGCTGGCCAAACAGTGGGACGTAACGGCCTTGTGATCCGTTTCCTGAGGGGCGCTAGGTGATTGAATCCTCCTCGCCCCCTCACCGTTCCCACTTGGGACCTCTCACTGGTCCTCAGAGCCTTAAAGGGACCCCCCTTTGAGCCAATGGGTTCAGCCGATCTCAGACCCTTAACGCTGAAGACCGGTCTGCTGTTAGCACTAGCATCGGTTAAGCGCATTGGCGATTTGCAGGCCCTCTCTGTGAGCCCTGCATGCCTTGAATTTGGGCCAGGAGACTCGAAGGTTCTTCTCAAACCTAGGCATGGCTACGTTCCTAAGGTGCTCTCAACCCCGTTTAGAGCTCAGGTCATCTCGCTTTCTGCTCTTCCTCCCTCGGCGGACGAACGAGAGCTGGAGCTACTCTGCCCAGTTAGGGCATTGAGGACCTATGTGCAGCGATCGCAGCCTTTCAGGCAGCCCGATCAGCTCTTTGTTTGTTTTGGTGGCCGCACCAAGGGGTCTTCGGTCTCAAAACAGCGCCTCTCCCGTTGGATAGTGGACGCTATTAACCTGTGCTACTCCTCACTGGGTGCAGACTGCCCCATAGGAGTCAGGGAATATTCGCGCGCTTTGTCGCCATAGACCGCGCAGCAATGCCGCGTCGTCATTGGTTCAACAACTTGTCTATAAGTGAACCAATGACGATGCAGCTACACTGCGTTATTGAAAAAAGCTTCAGCAGTGGGGAAAAAGGGAGAACTTTCCCCATACGCAGTACTCGTTCCGTATCTCAGGGAACCGAGGTTACGTTAGTAACCGAGTACGTTTTCTGTCTATAAACATAACCAAACAGTTGTTCCTTGTCTATTAAAATGTGTAATATTTTAAAGTGTCTTTGGTGTTTACATGGTTTCTACAAAATAAAACCGGAAACCGAGGGTAACGTGGGTATGATGCAACTGACAGGCGACTCCTCACACGTCCCAGAGCCTTAGTTAAAATTGCAATTTTCTCACGATTTACAAATAGTTGGAAACATTGGGATATTGTAAGTACTCAAGTGAACAAAATATATAACACTGGCCTAGTGGCTTTTGGATATTTTACTGCAATAATATTACATATTGCACCTTTAAAGCAATATTTTATCAGATTCACTCGGCATTTAAACGCGGTTGTCTCTTCTAAAACTAAGTAGCTTTACCTCGCTGGTCCTCTTTGTAGCAGCGTGAAAAATATTCTAAAACTTTTATTCAAATTGTAAATAGCCTATATTAAATACATAAAATGAGCAAAGTGCGCTCCCTTTAATAATCACTATAGCTTTCAATCAGATGCCATGTGATTGGCTACAATGCTCAGTGATTGGCTACAATGCTCAGCGCTGCAATTAGAAGCCTTTAAAGGTGCCCTCAAATGAAAAATTTAATTTATCTTGGCATAGTCAAATAACAAGAGTTCAGTACATGGAAATGACATAAAGTGAGTTTCAAACTCCATTGTTTCCTCCTTCTTATATAAATCTCATTTGTTTAAAAGACCTCTGAAGAACAGGCGAATCTCAACATAACACCAACTGTTACATAACAGTCGGGGTGTACACCCCAATATTTGCATATGCCAGCCCATGTTCCCAACATTATGAAATGCATTAGACAAGGGCAGCCAGTATTAACGCCTTGATCTGCACAGGTGAATCATCAGACTAGGTAAGCAAGCAAGAACAATAGCAAAAAATGGCAGACGGAGCAATAATAACTGACATGATCCATGATATGATATTTTTAGTGATATTTGTAAACTGTCCTTCTAAATGCTTCGTTAGCATGTTGCTAATGTACTGTTAAATGTGGTTAAAGTTACCATCGTTTCTTACTGTATTCGCAGAGACAAGAGCCGTCGCTATTTTCATTTTTAAACACTTGCAGTCTGTATAATTCATAAACACAAAATCTCTCCAACAGTGTAGCATTAGCCGTTAGCCACGGAGCACAGCCTCAAATTCATTCAGAATCAAATGTAAACAATATAACAGTATCCATTTGAGGTTTATATTAGCTGTGTAAACTTTGTTTATGCACTGTTCAAGGCAAGCGCGAGCTCCGTGGGCGTGAAGCAGGAGAATTAAAGGGCCAGTAGCCCTGAATCGGCTCATTTATAATGATGGGCAGTTAAAAAAATGAATTTAAAAAAATCTATGGGGTATTTTGAGCTGACACTTCACAGACACATTCAGGGGACACCTTAGACTTATATCACATCCTTTTAAAAAAAGCTCTAGGGCACCTTTAATGGTCTTCAGACAGCGCGTGAACACAAATAAGCATGGGACCATTTGAAAGCAGCTGTCAAATGCACCGAATTGAGTTGGAACAGTCTTGGCTATTTGACCCGCAGTCTACCCGTGCCTACCGCGCATCCGACCCGCACCCGCACCGCACCCGCACCGCATCCGACACGTAAATATTATTCCACCCATTACATAAAATTTGGCAGGCCACCTGTTGGGTACTCGCGGGTACCCGCCAATGTGCAGGACTCTGATTCAGAGTTTAAATCTCTGACTATATGTTTGATGTGTAACTTTAGAATTGGTGATTATAACCCTGTGATTGTACAGCTTGAGATCCAACAACAGTATGAACAATTTCAAAAATACATTGTGCACAGATCTGATTTATAGGACTTATAGGATCTCCATTATCTCATTAACTTCGGTGTTCACTGAGGATTTTGCTGTGCATGATGATGTACATTTCAGCATCTATCCAAACAGAGTTTTGTACCTGTAAATGTTTTTATTTTATTTTATTTTACATATAAACATGATAAAAGTCTGCTATATGTATACAGTATCTCACAAAATTGAGTATACCCCTCACATTTCAGTACCAATTTTATTATATGTTTTCAAGGGACACTTGTTTTTACATACAATACAGCTTACACTATGGCCATAGACACAGATCAACTGTGAGGAGGCTAAGTAGTTGTCTTTCCATTTATTTTTGCGTTCTGTGATGTTATGTGATCTTCATTTCTGCTTCGATGAGACATGTGCTCTGTTGCCTTTCAAAGCTCAGTCTCCTCCAGCCTTTGACACTACAAACAGAATCTGTTTTGATGTCTCCCTCTTGTGTTTGTATAATGTTAACCCTCCTGACATTCTTGTTTTGTGGGACGTTTTTCACTAGCTGTGATACATTAACCCAATCATTGTTCAAAGACAGATTAAATTATTTTTAATCTCAAAAAATGATATTTCAGAATTTCTTTTACTCTTAGTAGCATAATGTCCTTCCTTAAACGGTGCATTGTAAAGTCCAGGATGCTTGTGGTAGGATACGGACACTGTGATATGGACAATTTTATTTTTTAGGTTGTGTGCACAAAGCACAGCTATTAGTTTCCCATTTCTGTGAAAGAAAGTCTTATTAGTATAATAAATAATACCAATTACTTAATTATAATATTGAATAATATAAGGCTTATATATAGCAGACTCACCTTTGTAACGGAACAAAACCAAACCAAACATCACTGAAATCTCATAACAAAATGAAACCGTCATTGAAATCTCGTAATTAAACAAAACCGACAGTTTGAATTTTTTCAAATTCAACCATTATTGAAATCTCAGTTATTGAGAACTTGTAACCAATCAAAACCAACTGAGATCCCGAAACTGAACAAAACTGACCGTCATTAAAATCTAGAAGGGGAACAGAACCAGCCATCATTAAAATCTCATAACAAAACAAAACCATCAACCAATGAGATCTTGTAATGAGAAGGAACAAAACTGAGTGTCATTGAGATCTATTAACCCTCTGGAGTCTGAGGCTGATTTGGGGCCTGGAGAAGTTTTGACATGCCCTGACATTTGTGCTTTTTTCAGTTGTTCATAAACATATTAATGTATAAACATAATTATTGACTAAAATCAACCATCGTTGAAATTTGGTAAAGAAACAAAATGGGCCGTCTTTGAAATCTCATAAAGGAACAAAGGAACAAAACCTACCATCATTGAGATCTTGTAAAGAAAAAAACGGTTGAACCACTATAGTTACATTGACTATCTTCATGATGTCTTTACTACTTTTCTTGACCTTGAATGTGGTAATTTCGTTTTTTTCTATGGGAGATAAGAAAATAGACTCAGATTTCATCAAAAACATCTTAATTTAATAATCTCGCTCACAGTAGGTCTGTCTTTAAAGGTTCAAAAACAACAGATCTGCTCAGTTACTAGGCATTTACAAAGCTAGAAAAATGTAATAAAATAATAAAAATGACAAAAATAATATGTATGTGCATTTGTATATTTATTCACAAACAAAATTCATTCAGACACCAGCAAAGATTCGTTCAGTAGATTCACAAGCAACGAAATGCTCTTTCACAGGCCGCACTGGAATGGTACCGGCTTGTGCTATAGTCAGTCTGTGGAGGCAGGAAAAGTTGTGCACATCAAAAGGAAGAGACTTTAGTGAAAAAAGATATGAGTCAGTGTAAGAAAGATACATTCACTTAAAAAGATTCATTCAGCACATACATTGACTGATTGACCACAAACATGGAGCAGTTCCTAATAGTGATGCTGGCCTTAACAGATACCACTGCATACACACACAGAAGAGGAATATACTGTACGTTATATATAACTGTAAATGAAGAAGATAATGGTGCTAGAGAAGCATATAGTACATGTAACATAGAGCTCAGGCTGCTCTGATTGACTTACTGCTGATATCAAGTGTTGTTTACATTTAAATCAGCCTCAACATTCTATGTCAGTCCAGCAGCTTGAGTTTATATTTGAAATCATCACAACTGTCCCTGAAGCCTTGAAGCCTGATCACACGCTACAAACTCTTCACAACTCTACTATCTGATAAGTTTCATCAGTTTGGGAAGTGTTTCTTCAGTCATCAGCATGGAGCAGCGTCGCCCCAGAAGAACCAGGACTCTTCCCACACACCTGAGAGGATTCTGGGTCTCTTCTGTTCAAGAGCGCTGTGAGCTTACATGGCTGGCAGCTGTAAGCAGGTTGGATCACACTTACAGCTGCATCTCTGCCAAAGCTCAAACATCCAAAGGATTGGAAGAGCAAGTGCCCAAGTGCTACTTGAAGAACGCAGCTGTCCTTCCCGATGTCCGTCCAGCAGCGTCAGTGTCTTCGGAGGACGTGTGTCCAGCTCCTCTGTGTCAGCAGGAAGAGTCTGTCTCCATCCACGGCTACAGCACGCAGGGGTACCAGGACATTTACCGCTCTGTGGCAGAGCCCATGATCAAGACACGCTTTGGTCGGCACCGTCCCTACAGCCTTGAGCTGGGACTGAAGATTAAGCAGCGCCTGTGGGAGACTCTCAAGCGCCCTTCACTGCTGGAGACAGAGCAGCCTGATGGACGCGTCCTCGTCACTGAGAGCTTCTCCACATCCAGCAGAAGCTTCGCTCCTCGTGTCCATGTGGACATCAGTGAAGAGCCGCTGTATAGTTTTATGAGTACGTTTCAGTTTTTAAAGTTAAGTTTTAGTTTGAGTAAGTTTTTTTATTGTGTCAAGAACATTTTTAGCACATTGCTGTGTGGTTGCAAGGATGTTTTGGTGACTGTCAACACACTGATCTGCGGTTCTTCGAAGTCTTTTGCTACGTGCTTGTCGGGATGTTTCGGGTGGCTCTGGTGTTGACATGCGTTTGCCAAGGTTTTCTGAGCGGTTGTTATTGTGTTGCTGTGCGGTTTCTGGGCTCTTCTGTGAGGTTTTTCGAGCATTGCTTCATGGTTGTTAGGAGGTTTTGTGTGGTTGGTTGATATGCGGTTGCTTTTAAAGAGTTAAGTTAGGGTAGGTTAGGGTCCCTCACACGGTTTGCAGCTTGACATGCTGTGAGGGCTTGTGTGCATCAGTGATGCTGAGAGCTACGCCACTGCTACTGCACAGCTACTGCCAGGGTCACCCATAGTGGACAGGTCTCAGCTGAGATGCCAGACGAAGACAAACCACCTGATTCTGGAAAGCAGAAGATTGGTCTGATGTTCCTGGCAGAAGATCAGAGTCTCTTGACAACAGCAACAACGTGGAATGGAAGAAACTTCATGCTGATTATATATGTGGAAGTCACAGATGGATCGATGGAAGCAGAACGAGGAAACAAACTGCTTTAATATTGGTAAAGGTGTACGGCAAGTCTGTGTTCCTTCTTCAGCACTCAGCCAATCCAATTTAATTACATTGTGCATAAAATAAAATAAAATAATAAAATAAAAATTACTTTAATGCTTGTATGCATAAAAAAAATCAGCCAATCCAATTTAATTACATTGTGCATAAAATAAAATAAAATAAAACAATAAAATAAAATAAAATAAAATATAAACATAAAAAATAAAATGAAATAAAATAAAAATTACTTTAATGCTTGTATGCATAAAAAAAATCAGCCAATCCAATTTAATTACATTGTGCATAAAATAAAATAAAACAATAAAATATGAACATAAAAAATAAAATGAAATAAAAAAAAATAAAATAATAAAATAAAAATTACTTAAATGCTTGTATGCATAAAAAACATGTCTGAAATCACTTCTAAACCTGAAACAATTTGCACATGATCATGTAAATACTGGTGATTGAGCAGTGAAAATGATTAATTTACTAAAATACAACAATTAATATTTATAACAGGTATTGCAGTGATATTAACCTCATAAACCGGAAATTAATAAAACAGAAGCTCTGTAATGTGCTTATTTGTGCTTCAATAATCAAAATCTGCATGTTAAACATAAAAACTCAGTAAAATAATTAAAAATATTAAATTATTAAATAATTAAGCATTTTTAATTACACAGAATAGCAAATATATGGAGTCAAAAGTGCTGAAATTACTCTATATTTACTTCTGTTCCTATTAAAATGCATTTATTTCCATTTATTTTTTAAAACATGTAAATGTTTCATTAACATTTAAAAAAAAGAGACTTAAAATCAACTTTGATTCACTAAAATTAACTTTTAAAATAAAAACGATATACTGAAAAACTAAAACTATCAAATACTGCTTTAGTTTAAGATTTTTCAATCTAAACTACAATCAAATCTCAAATCTCTCAAAATGTTGCTATTTGGCTGCAAAAGTCTGAAAATAATAAAAATATACATTTTATTCCAGTTTTCATTTGTCTGAGTTTCATTTATAATGTCTGATTATGTTTTAAGATATTTTTATTCATCAAGACAAAAGGTAATATATTATTCTGATTGCCTTTAAAGGGACTGTTCATCCAACATAAAAGAAGATATTTTGAAAAAATATCTTTTTTTGGTTTGTTTTTTTCTGTTCATTTTAAGCTCATTTTATGTGGTCTAATGTTTTTTGGACCCCACTGACTTCCATTTTCAGGGTTGTGATCTATATGAACAGACTGTTCAATGAACAGGTTTTCAAAGAGTTTAGAAGAGGGAACCGTCTGTGTGTGTAGAAATCATCAAGCTCTCTTCGTTGAGGGAAACATCCATAACAGCATCACTTACCTGTCATTACTGATGTCAACAGCTGCATCTAGATGGACAGAGAAAGACAAGAGCAGACTGTACTTAAATATATATGTACTTTAAATTTATCTGTACACATTTATATATATCTTCTTTTTTTTTTTTTACCATGACAATAAAGCCACTTGAATCCTATATAAAAACTACACAAAATAATTGTAATAGTTATATCATTGTGCTTGTGTAAAATATAATATATACAATATTGTAATATAAAATATGACAATAATTACTAAATATTATTTTAAAATGTTTGGTTTTAATAATTATAATTCAACGTTTAAAACAGTCTGTAGGTGTCAGTCTCGAGCAGAGAAATTAAAGTTTTGCTTTTTGGCACACAAAAAAATATTATTGTCACATAACATTAAGATATAAACAATGTACTCACATTAACTTATTTAAATATGTTTCTAGTAGCCTACCTTTATGGATCATGAGAGAAGTACCATTGCTGTCTATGCAGGCCTCGCTGAGCCATCGGATTTAATCAAAAATATCTTAATTTGTGTTCAGAAGATGAACAAAGTTCTTAGGGGTGAAGAATACGGTGGCCGAGAGAGCTCAACGCGCTGCAAATAAAGAAAACATCTTCATCAGTTTAACAACACATGCGCTGCAAACTCCACGTTTTCTTTATTTGCAGCGCGTTTCACTATTTGTAAGTGTTGTGGAGTTTGCAGCGCATGCGTTGTCAAACTGATGATGTTTTCTTTATTTGCAGCGCGTTGAGCTCTCTCGGCCACCGTAGGAGAACAACATGAGGGCGAGTAATAAATGACATTATTTTCATTTTGGGGGGAACTAACCCTTTAACTGGACAGTGAACTGACCTGATGACGATCGGTGCGAGTCCTGAAGCTAGTGATGGCGAAATCTTTGTGAAGCACCGAGGCTTCCCCTCAAGTGTATCATAAACAGGTTCATTACTCGAAGATTTTCAACACGGTGCACACTATCGACATCTTGTGGTCAAAAGGTGGTAAAAAAAAAAAAAGCGTCCCAGCTGACCCAACTATTTTTGCACTGTTTCATGTAATAAATCAAGTTTATGAAAAGCGTATAAAATAATGTAGGCTAATTATTACACATAAAGTCTTTCACGTGTCATTACTTGCACAATTTTAATAAATGAGTCTGAATAAATTTTTTGGGGGAATAATCAAAATAAATGATTGTCAAAAAAAAATATTGTCATAGAATGAAGTATGAACTGGGAATAAATGCAAGCTGAATATGCACAAAAATACACATGTAAATATTTATTCGTATTATGACATATTCTTTCATATGCTTTCATATTCTACAGTCACGACAGTGACACGACAGGTTATGAATTGTAAAATATTGAGTTAACATAATGTATGTATACCAAACAATCTGTGGCCTGAAAATAAGACCATTAAGATTAAGAAGAACAATATGTACTCATCTATAAACTGAAGAAAGAAAAGACTCAGTGCCTCATTTATTAAATTAATGTACAGTAGAAACATATTTGGATTCTTGCCAAATGAGAGAAGTGAGCCCATCAGTTTCACTTTAGCCTAAAACAATCATTTTGGCTTGTTTTTTATTGTTTATAATGAATCTAATTTATGTTTTATTTTATAATTTAATATATAATTTTATAGCTTCTTTTTCATTCTTGTTCTATTCTGAATACTGTTAAATTTAAATGATTTGTTGTGGAATGAACTACAGGCCTATGAATTTTTCATTTTATTTACCAGTATTAAATATATAAATTAATGCAATTGTTTGTAATTACGAGGTTAATGGGTACTTTTAGTGTAAAATGAATTTCTCTTTCACGAGATTACTTCATCTTCTTGGCTGGGTTACATTTCTCCATCTTGTAAACCCTAGGGGCGTGGCTTCCAAACCATGAATTTTTAGGTGTGTGATATTTAAATGATTGTTTTCAGCCGCCACATTTATCAACGTACGATCATTCGTATGATAGGATTGCCAGCATACGAATGTTTAATAAATCACACGTGAACCCTCTCATAAGATGATTTTTGCGCTTGTTTCTATATTAGATTGATAAATGAGGCCCAGTGTCTCCACACACTCTTATATTTATACCGTATTTAGCCAATGAGAGCTCACTGATTGTCTTCATCATGACCATCATCATCTCTATGCTCCTGCTGGCATCTCTACTGCCATACCTTATGTTCACTGGTGAGACTGATTGATCAAACTGAATATTCACAAGTTCACACTTACACAACACAACTGTTAGATTAAAATGACATCAGGCTATTTCATGATGACTACAAAACAATCAACACCTGATGCCATATTGTTTTAGCTTTCTTTGCTACTGCAAATGTGCTTAAAGTCCCCATGAACCGGAAGTTGCAAACAACTCTTCTCCAGTGTTGTGACGTATTTCCATGTAAAACGTAATATTGAATAGAGGGCAGATTTTATTTCAGCGCTCCTTCTCTCCATCTCTGTTCATAGCAGACTAACGGTTGGACGGGAGTGGTTTAAGAATTTTCAGCCCAAGCCGTCAAACTGACGTCATCTGAGAAGGAACTCCATTCCAGACCAGAAGTAACTTTTCAGATTTTGATTAAAGATTACCATGACAAACATTTTTTTTCTGCGTATTAAAGGTGCCCTAGAATTAAATATTGAATTTATATTGGCATAGTTGAATAACAAGAGTTCAGTACATGGAAAAGACATACACTGAGTTTCAAACTCCATTGTTTCCTCCTTCTTATATAAATCTCATTTGTTTAAAAGACCTCCGAAGAACAGGCGAATCTCAACATAACACTGACTGTTACGTAACAGTCGGGGTGTACGCCCCCAATATTTGCATATGCCAGCTCATGTTCAAGGCATTACACAAGGGCAGAATGTCTGGATCTGTGCACAGCTGAATCATCAGACTAGGTAAGCAAGCAAGAACAATAGCGAAAAAAGGCAGACGGAGCGATAATAACTGACATGATCCATGATAACATGATATTTTTAGTGATATTTGTAAATTGTCTTTTTAAATGTTTCGTTAGCATGTTGCTAATGTACTGTTAAATGTGGTTAAAGTTACCATCATTTCTTACTGTATTCACAGAGACCAGAGCCATGTTGTTATTTTACTTGTGGTCTGTAATCTCTCCAACAGTGTGTAATGTTAGCTTTAGCTCCATTAGCCACAGCATTCTCATTCAAAATCAAATGTAAACATCTGCAAAATAAATACCATACTTACATGATCTGATATGCTGCATGACGAACACTTTGTAAAGATCCATTTTTATTTTATTACATCTTGTGAAAAAGGGTTCTAGGGCACCTTTAACCCTCAGGGGTCTGAGGATTTTTGGGGCCCTGGAGAAGTTTTGACATGCCCTGACATTTGTGCTTTTTTCAGTTGTTATTTGTGTCATTACACTGTATTCAGCACAAACTAGGCTACAATAATATGTGAGGAACATGTATGTACACGTTTGTGTTTTTGAAGGAATAACGTTTATGCGTGGTTATTGAAAAAACAAAAAACTTAAGTCACTGAAATAAGGCCAAAAAAATATATTAAAACTGTGTTCACAAGGATTCTGTGAATTGGAGGTTGTAGACTAGAGTTTTTGCTTCAGAATGAAGTAAAAATTATCCTTCCTACTCCTTCATATAAAATAATAGAGAGATTTAAATTTTCTAAGACACTTTTGGTCAAGAAACACAGTATGCATGGAGGCATGAATCCTCATGTATAATGGGTGATTCTCACCTGAGAAGAAAAAAGAATTGAATAATCATGACCTGAAATGACTTGCATATTAATGAGGCCTTTCAGCCAGGTAGGCTGTGAAAAAACCCTCTGTGATCATGCTGATAACAGGATTAAAGTCCACTCTGGACAAAAAAAAACATGATTTTTGTGATCTCATGCATGCACGTATTATTGCACATGATATGAAGAAAATTTTGTATAGGCCTATGTTAAATTACACTACCAGTCAAAAGATTGAACACATTGCCATTATAATGTTTTTAAAAGAAGTCTCAAGTCTCTAACCAAATAATGGTTTTCTATTTTAAGTGACTTCATAGATAACAAAAAAAGCAAAACCTATTTTTTTTTTTTACAAAACCTGCTTTTTTTTAATTAAAGTATAACATGCATCAATCAGTCAAAGTGTCTTCATTGACACAACCATATATAGGCCTAATTAAAATATTACATGGTGGGCACTAAAGTCATTTAACATTAGCAATTACGGCTTATATTCATAAAGACAACATTTTGAAAACTGCAATAACTATGATATAATAAAGTGAGATTCTTTTTTTTCCTATACTGGTCCAACTAAAATAACCACACCAAGATAGTGTTTTATTTCAACAGAGAGAGAGACATAGACAGAGAGAGAACGTGTGTGAATTTCCTGAATTTGTGTGGCATGTTTGGCAGCAGAGTCTCTGACAGCGATGTTATCGCCTTGTTATCGCCATGTATTTTTCAGCAGCGAAACTTATTTTATCAATAAATACCGCAGACAGCACTGATAACAAGTTTCCATGCATGAGTCTGTACATGTGTGCATGTGGGTTAGAGAGAGCAGGAGACAGAGATAGATTATGCTGTAGTGATAATAAAATGATATTTAGTTTTAAACTTTTAATAGTTTGACATTTTTATCCTGTTGTTTGTCATGTTTATTTGCTTGATCAGTGCAGTCAGGGCTGTATTGTGACATATTTAAATAATTTAAAACTGTGTTGTCAGAGTTGATATTGTGGCTTTACTTGCATGCCATTATATTATTAACATTCTACCAAAATTAAGCTAAAATAGCTTTAATCACTTGTTATGCTATTTTATTACCAAGATTTTGTGTTAAATCTTTTTGTCAACTTGTTTTCTTTAAATTAGGACAGGTTTTGTATTCATTTTTTTAAACTGATTGATCTGAAGTTAATGAAAGCAAATCTCAAAACTACAGCATTTATCAGAGGAGAAAGCTAATTTACCATAAGGTGGCTAACAGTGCGGCTTAGTTAAAGCCCACATCTGAATACATATGAATGGTAGCTTGACTGTCTTCAGTAAATTCTGCAAAGAATGAAGCCAATACATCCAAAAAAGAGGACAAATAAAGTACTACCCTTAATAATATATTGTTCCAGCCAACTTCAGGGCCCTTAAACCGCATCCTATACAGGAAACCAAGGTTTATAAGTATAAAGAGACCAAGCCAATTCCAGCAGGTCCAAATGATATGCTTACAAACAGACACTGAGCGTAAAGCAACACCCGCCTGACCTGCTGCCGCATATAGAGCGTTGGAGCCTGCCTATATCACGAGATAATTGCACCTATCCCAGTAGGAGGCATTGACGCGTACCCATACTCCATCAACACCAGCGAATTAACCTGCTGATGTTGATGAATACGAGCTGAATACAGGTTCTTCCATGTATTTTCGATCTCAGTATGAAGATCAAGAAGGAATGGAAAGCTTACAGTGGTTGGAGGATTATGGCAAAAAAGGAACCTTTCGACGAACAATCCGCAAGCAGTTTCTTTCTTAACCTGCTCCAATGGCAGCTGCAGTCTGCCAGAGTTGCGTTCCATTATCCCACACAGCTGTATATACGCGGGGGCAGGGTGGCTTTGAGGATTCAAGAAGCTCACCATCTTCATCCTCATCAGCCATCTCCTGCTCTCTTGTTTGGCTTAGAACAAGAAAAGCAATTGCTGCTGAATCTAATGATGTCAAAGACAACACATCATCATATTCACACAGCATCTCTCCCGTCAGCCGTCGAAGGTCCGAGGAATTTTACCCCTTCAACTCTTCAACAAGCTACAGTTGAGAACCCCATGATCTAGGCTGTTTCTCAATATGCATTCTTCAGCGATCTTGCGTCCTTGTGTTCTTGCTCTACATCATCATCAACCGTCGAAGTTCATTTCAATTCTCAAGAATGCAAGAACAGAGAACACATGAAAGTACCCGGATGTTTTCTTGATATCGAGGATGCATCGAATGCAAACTTGAGAGAATCGAACAGTTAAAAATCCCAGAAGACACTGCGGGCGGTCAACATACGGAAGCCTGAAAGCTTTAAAGTTCTCGTTCTCACTTATGAGATTCCTGCTACAAGCTCACAAATACGTGACGCAAATACTGTACTCTGCCTCAGCAAGAGTAAGACCTGAACCATTAGGTGCAGCTGCCGGTCCTTCTCCTCTCGAGAAGTCTTACCTTAATACCGGTTTGATAACGCTTGCTTTCAAACAAAACAGTCCCTAAAGACGAAAAAAATACTGACTGCTTCTCTAGGCGCTCCTTATATACTTCCGCAATGATGACATCATAGGCTGTCGCTGGCCAATAGGATTGTCATGATTTGATAATATGTTTTTTGATAACATATAAATAGGTTTTCAGATACCGGTTCACGAGGAGGAGTTCCCCATATGCGTTCAAACATAGTGTAGAGTTCCCTTTCGAAAGGGAAAAGCATACTTTCCTGTTGAAATTTGGAGGTAGGGAAGAGTTCAAAGCCCCACCTGTCCCCAATCGCCCCGACAAAATGGTAATAAACTAGGCTGTAAGTTTAACTATTAAAATTTATTAACCCTTTAACACGTACGATCACACCGGTGTGATCATACTTGGCTGGTCCCAGGAGCGTACGATCACACCGGTGTGATTAGAACGTTCAGTGCATTACGTGATCAACTGCCAAATTCAAATGTGCGTGCGCGCTTTAACTGGCGCTAAACCAGAGACGGATGCGCGCAGCGCTTTTCATATATCTCATATATGCAGTGTTTTCAACCAAATAATGTTCATTTCAGGTTTCAGACATTTAAATACACATGAGTACTAACAAAACAATATATTTAGAGTTTGTAAAATACACAATGATGTCTATAGAAGCGGAAATAACAACCCTTTCCATTATAACTTGTTTAATTCATATCAGATACACATTGTGAAAGGAACTTAAACGCTTACTCTATTCTTCCCCAGTTCACCGGCACACTTACTTTCATGTATTTCGGGAGAAGTGGATAAATTCACGGGTTTTACTGTAAATCCAACAGATCCGATTCTCTGCGCGGTGCAAACTAACATGGCGGCGCCCATCGCTCATATGCTCAACTAACATGATCGTTATAAAGGTGTTTAAACAGCAAAACACATCCACTTGCACATATTTGGCAATCGGAATATTAGATATTTCATGCTATAGTTAACAAATTTGTGAATATTTTGAATAAAAAAGGAAAAATTTAATGAAAGCAGATCATCAGTCATACAGCGCTGCGGTGTGTCACGTAACAAGCAATGATGCGTCACCATGGAAAGCATAAAGTGATACCTTCTAAATAACGGTCGCCTTAAAAAAAACTCACGCTGGGGGCTCAGCCAGAATATTTGAAACTTACGTGCGAAAGGGTTAAAATGTATTTCATTAACATCAACTGTATTAAAAACTTTCAAATAGAGAAAATAAGTGCAACTGTATTATCACTTTGCATGAAGACTTAAATAATAATACATAATAAAATAATAATAATGTAAGTGTTACATTTTGCCTCTGATAACATCAAATTCAGAGAAAATTAAAGTGTGGACTAGTTGTGCTTTTTTTCACTTTGCAAAATGCTAGCAAAAAGAACAAACAAAATTTACAAAAAAAAAATATCATCTTATTCACTATTTTAGTGGCTGCAATGAGCCTGTTTTGTAGTTCACATCTTTTCAAAGCGAGGTTGTAGGCTTGATACTGCCACTCTCAAGTCATGTTCAATCTTAAAGGGGTACTTCACCCCTGGAAAGATGAATGTGTATTCAAAATTGGTCATTTATGTAGTAGAAATGTGAAATTATTTTTGAATTTGGAGCTTTCTAGACTGAGAAAAGGCAGAAAATGTATTTTTGACTAATGTGGATGAAAGACAACAACTCCCATAATGCACTTGTTTTGCTGCCCTTGCGAGGCCACGCCCAAACCACGCCTAGCGGTTACAGGCGGTATTCAGGAAGATTCAAACAAATAAATCGTGAGTTAGTTCATACATTTACAGCGAAATGGTGCTAAATTGCTTTGTACCTGGATGTACACCCAAAACCAGGAAAGGACAAGTAAGTTTCCATCATTTACCGATTAAGTTAAAGATTTGGAGCGATGTAAACAGTGGCTGCGGGCCATCAAACACCCGAAGTTTGGAGATGACACCGTTATAGAAAACCTAAAAAAACGCAGAATATGTAGTCTCCATTTCAAGCACAAGGACTACGAACCAAATATCTTTGCAATGAAGAGAACCATTCTGAAGGACACCGCGATAACATCTATATTCACTTTCCCAGAGGACAAACAGCCTGGCCTGATCTATGTCCGTGAGTAACCACAAACGCGCATATGTATGGGCGTGGTGAAAAAATGCGGAACTACCTGCTATTACTTGCTGTAGTTTTGACCCTCTGGCCAAAAAAGCCTCCGATGACGCAAAATGACGATTTTTGCGTCATCGGAGGCTTTTTTACAGAATAAAACTGCATAAATCTCTCATCTCGGGCTGATATGAAGGGGGAAAGCACGCTAATTCGAAAATACTAGTGGTATTCTACTAATACAAAGCTTAATGCTAAATCCTGAAGTAACCCTTTAAGATGAGATCTGTATTTTGTTTTCAGCGAAGCAACCGCTGAAAATCCCATCTCACAGAGATAAGCAAAAGGAAAAAGAATGGTCAGACTCCCTTGCCCAATGAGTGGATACTCTTTCTCCACTCCAAGCCAGAATTCACTCAGTGTCTGAAATGGAAACGTCTCGGGTTACGAGTGTAACCCCTGTTCCCTGAGTAAGGGAACGAGACGCTACGTTGAGTGACGTGATGGGAACCCTCTGTGTTTTGTGTTCGTGAAGCACCTCTGTATCCAACCAATGAGAAAGACGTGACGTCAGAGGCGGGTGACGTCACGGATCAGGAAGCTATAAAGCATACCCGGAACAAAGCACGCTAGCTTCTGTAATATGTCTGAAGCAAGTGCTCCAGGTATGTAGGAGGTACGGCAATGTGACGTAGCGTCTCGTTCCCTTACTCAGGGAACAGGGGTTACACTCGTAACCCGAGACGTTCCCTTTCGTGGGAACTATCAACGCTATGTCGAATGACGTGATGGGAACGCTATCCCAACTACGCCGTGTCTCCGAGTGCCTGGCTGTTGTCTTGTAGAACTCTGGCACCCGGAGTAACATTTAGGTTGAGATTATAAATGCCGCACCACATATGTCGTCCAGAGAGACTCCGGACAAGAGCGCTTTAGATGCAGCCATACCTCTCGTGGAATGAGCACGCACGATTAAGGGACATGGGCTTCATACGCTAGTGAGATGGCCTCAACCACCCACTTACTCATCCTCTGCTTGGATGCCTCTCTTAGGGGACCCATAACACACAAATAACTGATCTGTTTTTCTCCACAGGGCAGCTCTGTGGATGTAAGCATCCACAGAGCCTTCTGAAAACTTTTGAAAACTTTTCTTGAAGGAACTGTAGCACATAGCTGATAGGAGACTGGACAGGGTCCAAATTACGTTGTTCACACCATGTAGCGAACAATTTCCATTTATATGAATACAACTTCCTCGTGGAGGGAGGTCTGGAGTGAAGTATGGTCTCCACAACCTCGGTTGGGAGACCAGATTCTTTGAGCCCTGCCCCATCAGAGGCCAGGCCCACAGTTTCCACATTTCTGGACGGGGATGGAGAATTGTACCGCCCGCTTGAGACAAGAGGTCTTGTCTGAGAGAAAGCTCTAGGGGAGAGCCGCTTAGTAGTGACATTATGTCTGAAAACCATATCCTGGTCAGCCAGTAAGGGGCCACCAATATTAGGTCGACCTTCTCCTGGCGGACCTTCTCCAGAACTCCCGGGAGCAGCCTCGGCCACGTCTGTAGCATAGCGTCCAGCCCTAGAGGTGCCGGGTGCAGTAGGGAATACCACAGAGGGCACTGAGCTGACTCCTCTGTGGCAAATAGATCGACTTGAGCTCGACCGAAAGTTTTCCATACCAACTCCACCACCTCGGTGTGGAGTTTCCATTCCCCCGGTCTCGCGCCCTGCCTCGACAGGGCGTCCGCTCCCACATTCAACCGCCTGGGGATGTAAGCTGCTTTTAGCGAGAGGAGCTTTCCCTGGGACCAGAGGAGGATGCGACTGGCCAACTTTGATAACAGGCGAGACTGCAAACCCCCCTGATGGTTGATGTACGAGACCACCGCAGTGTTGTCCGTGCGGACCAACACATGGTGATCTCTCAGGTCTGGGAGGAAGTGTTTCAATGCAAGAAACACCGCCATCATCTCCAGCAGATTTATGTGCCAGGAGCGCTGATGGTCCTCCCAGAGACCCTGAGCCGAGCGACCACTCATGATCGCCCCCCAGCCCATGAGGAAAGCATCTGTCGTAAGCATTATACGACGACCAGAAGTCCCCAGCACGGGTCCCTGGGATAGGAACCAAGGCTTTTTCCACATGACCAGAGCACGAAGGCATCGCCGCGTGACTTTGATCATGCAAAAAGGATTTCCCCTCGGGGGAAACCGCTTGGTCCTGAGCCACCACTGTAAGGGTCTCATGTGCAGGAGGCCAAAAGTAATAACGGTGGACGCGGCTGCCATCAGAACCAACAGTCTCTGAAACTGTTTTACAGTGAGTGACTGGCCTAATTTCACCCCATTCACAGCCCAGAGAATGGAACTCACACGAGCAGGGGACAACTGCGCCTGCATCGTGGTGGAATCCCAGATTACTCCTAGATAGTTTGCAACCTGACTCGGGACCAGCACACTCTTTTTGGTGTTGAGCCTCAGCTTAAGCCTTTTCATGTGTGACAGGACAACATCTCGATGTTGAACTGCTAATTGTTCTGTTTGAGCTAGTATCAACCAATCGTCGATATAGTTCAGTACACGGATGCCCTGGAGTCTCAGCGGAGCCAGTGCTGCATCCACGCACTTCGTGAACGTGTGGGGTGAGAGGGATAGGCCGAAGGGAAGAACCCTGTATTGGTAAGCTTCGCCCCCGAAAGCAAACCTGAGGAACTTCCTGTGAGAAGGATGGATGGATACATGGAAGTATGCGTCTTTCAGATCTATCGCTACAAACCAGTCCTCGGACCTGATCTGAGGGATGATCTGTCTGGGTGTAAGCATTTTGAACTTCAGCTTCTTTACGGATCGATTTTGCACACGTAAATCTATGATCGGACGCAACCCTCCATCCTTCTTCGGAACAATGAAGTAGCGGCTGTAAAAGCCCGACATTTTGCTGAGAGGGGAAACCCTTTCTATAGCCCCTTTTTGCAAAAGCGTCGTAACCTCCTGTTCCATCACCAGAGACTGCTCTGGGGTTACCACTGTGGGAAGCACCCCTTTGAACTTGGGTGGTCGAGAACCAAACTGAATTCTGTACCCCTGTTCTATCATGAGCAGCACCCACTTTGAAATGTTCGGGAGACTTTTCCATTCTTCCAAATATTCTACTAATGGAACCAGTCTCTCGAGACTGGTCTCTGGTGTTTTTTGAGCACTTGGCTCGTCTATCTGATGTGGCGCACCGGCAGACAAACGAATTACGTGCTGACCGACCCTCCTCGGAGGATCGACAGAGACCGCTGTGCCCTGACGCACACTGGGTGGCAGGGTTGACAGGACGGTGCCCTGAGGGCAACGGGGAGGACCCGATATCCGAATCGCCCCGGAGGGGGCTGCCCTCGAGAGATCCTGCATCATAGATGCCAGGACGTCTTCCGGGAGATAATGACTGTCCTCAGATCCGTCCTAACCCCGGAAGGCTTCGCCTGTGCCGCCCGACTCGGTCCCCAAGATTTTTGTGGGGGAGCACGGGAGGCGACACTGGCCTTCTGTTGCGTCCTGTGCGCTGAGGAGCTGGCTGTCGACAGAAGCTGCTCCCGCCCAGCAGCCTCGGGGGGATGAGAGCGGCGGGAATACTTTTTGAGAAAGCCGCTGTTTGTTTCCGTGTCTCCTGAAACCTGTCGACGACCAGGTCAGCAGGAGACAGCGGCGCGTCCATGAGCGTGTTCTTGTCTCTTTCTTTAATATCAGAGAGGTTGAGCCAAAGATGCCTCTCCGTGGCCACCAGGGCTGCCATAGAGCGGCCGATGGACTTGGCCGTCTCCTTGGTGGCCCGGAGAGCTAGATCTGTCGCCTTTCTTAGCTCATGAATTGCCTCAAAGGACACTTCCCCACTCTCATCAATTTCCCCCAGCAGATCGGCTTGATATGCCTGTAAGATTGACATAGTATGAAGGCATGCAGCCGCCTGACCTGCTGCCGAATAACCCTTGCCCACCAAGCTGGAAGTTGTCTTTAGGGGCTTGGTGGGCAACGTCGGGGTCTTGAGGGACGATGCCGACTCGGGCAAGAGATGGCTCGCAAGCGTCTCTTCGATCCGAGGCATCGCCCCATAGCCATAATGTTTTAGGCCAACAATATTACTATACAGAGATGTCTGTGGACTGTATAGCCGATACTGGACCGGTCTCTTCCACGACCTCGACACCTCGGGAAAAAACGGCAGACCCCGATGCTGGGGTAGTGACCGTGCAGGGAGAAACCTTTCGTCTAGCTTGCTTTTTGGTTTACTATCAGGTCTCTCCGCGGGCCAGTCAATATTTAATTTTTCTACAGCTCCCTCGAGAGCCGCCTGTGCATGCTCAACCCCCAGGCATCTGACGCACATCTCGTGTGTGTCTCCTTCCACAATGAAACGCGGACAAGGAGGAGCACACTTCTTAAACTGCTGCTTTTCCGCCATTCTTATATATATATATATATATATATATATATATATATATATATATATATATATATATATATATATATATATATATATATATATATGTCTTATTTGTGCTTGGGAACTCTTGTCCTCGAACGAAGAGACCACAGCGTGTATGATAGACAATACAACAATAAATAAGACAGACAGATACAGATAGCACTTGCTGAAGACAACAGAAGCTAGCTTGCTTTGTTCCGGGTATGCTTTATAGCTTCCTGATCTGTGACGTCACCCGCCTCTGACGTCACGTCTTTCTCATTGGTTGGATACAGAGGTGCTTCACGAACACAAAACACAGAGGGTTACCATCACGTCATTCGACGTAGGGTCGATAGTTCCCACTAAAGGGAACCTCAGCCTAAGAGTGGAGTCGCTCGTCATCTCAACGAATCGGTCCTCTTCTGCAGGGCTGAAATCTGCAGGTGCTGCAGATAGAATATGAATTGACAACAGTCTTTTTAAGACATACATTAAAGATAACATACATTAAAAATAAATTAACAATATATGACTACAATAAAAAAAATCAAGTCAATAAAATTAAAATACCAACCTGCTGTATTGAATGGATCGATAATCCAGTCATACTGGACGATGTTGTTTGGAAAGTATTTTTTAAACAATTCTGTCAATGTAGAGATGTGCTGTTTGATACATGGGATCACTGTGGTGGCTTCAGAAGTACTGGTTTCAGCAATTTCTCAAAGGCATCAGTACTTCTTTGCTCAAGGTGCCTGCCCCATACCTCGAGCTTTCGGATGAATGCAGTGATCTTGTCTGCTAGGTGAGGTAGATGCTTGTCTCTGCCTTGAAGTTGAATATTTAATTCGTTCAGCTTTCCAAATACATCGCTAAGATAGGCCAGTTTCATCAGAAATTGTTCATCACTGAACTTGCCTGCAGTGTCATACATGCGTTCCTCTTCCAAAAAGGCCCTAATCTCTGCTCTAAGCTCAAAAACTCGCGACAACACTTTGCCTCGGGACAGCCACCTTGCCTCGCTGTGAAATAACACAGCTGTATGATCAGCTCCCATCTCCTCACAAAGTGTGGAGAACATTCGCGCTTTCAAGGGTCGGGTTTTGATTAAATTGACCACAGCTACAACGTCCGTCAAGTCCTTGTTTAGTTCGGGGCTGAGCTGCTTTGACGCGAGCGCCTCCCTGTGAATAACACAGTGTGTCCATTGCGCTTGTTGAGCGACCCGCTTTATAAGTGCCTGCATTCCTTTCCTTCTTCCTGCTATGGTCTGAGCACCATCGGAGCAAAAGCCTAAACAGTTTTCCCATTTCAGATCATGTTCTATGAGATAACTGTCAAGAATCTTAAAGAGTTCATCAGCTGTCGCCCTAGTTTGGACATATCTGCAAAACAGCAAATCCTCTCTCAGTGACTCAGAATATACAAAGCGGACATATGAAATGAACAAACAATCTTGATTGCTGACAGTAGCCATATCTACTTGCAGTGCAAATCGTGTGTCTCTGAGTTTTTCCACGAGTTGTTCCTCGATTTCATCTGAAATGTCGTGTATTCGTCGTGCAACTGTGTCGTTTGACAGGGATATAGCTTTCAATTTGGCAGTGCTTGTCTCTTCCAGCATAATTGACACCATGTCCTGAGCAGCGGGGGGAATGAGCTGCTCGGCTATCGTATGTGGTTTCTTGCACTGGGCAATCCTGTACGCAACTTTGAAAGACGCCATTTGTGCATTTCTATTAACTGCTGTAGATTTTAGCATTCGACTTTCTTGTTGACGGTATTCCGAGAGTTTTCTTTGGAAGAAGTCAACCGACTTATTAATGTGTTCGGGGTGTTTTGTCTCTAAATGTCATCTTAATTTGATGGGCCTCATGCTATCTGCTGCTAATGTTTTGAGGCAGAGAACACACACAGCTCTCTCATCGGCCCCCACCGCAACAACCGTAAATACAAGACCAAGATATGCCTCATCATATTTTCTTTTCGGCTGGCTTTTTGGTTGATTAGGTCCACTGTCTGTCTTGGTTTTCTCTGCTGGTGTCGAATCTCCAGTTTTCTTATCATTCCATGTCACAAACTTATCCATTGCTACCTTTTATACCCGCTACCACCTCTCCACATTAAAGCTTGTGTTTGCTTCAATTAACATGCCGACGTTAACGTTAAATCATTCTCGTAGACTACTATGGTGCCACGTGACATTTTCTTTGCAGTCTAATGTTGTTTTAAGTAAGGCTTGCATTTAAATGTGCCGCTGTTTTGTTTTTAGTGTATGGTCAATAAATAAAGGAATTCATAGAGATGAATAATTAGTAGAGATAAAAATGACCAAATTTCTCTCCCGTTTGCCGTGCCCCACTTGTCATGTCTCTATTCCCCACCAGTGGGGCGCTCCCCACACTTTGAGAAACGCTGACATAGAAGGTCTTTCAGCCATAATGACAACTAATTGTAAGGATAATCCTTGTATATCCTGGATCAAAATGATTTGGTACGATATTTGGAATGATATTGTTTTTAAGGGTCACAAACTGCATACCAGCTATATTCTGAGCTGTAAAATATTCCAGTACCAAAATGCATGCATACATGTCTAATTCTTATCGTCTATCATTAGACTGAATGCAAGACTGGAAAGATTAACAGGAACATTATCTTTTCATCACTCTGTTACTCATACCGCAAGAAGAATAAAGACTCTAGTGACTCCACCCCCATTTACAGTATATTTATACAGTGTTTTGCCATGAGAAATCAGTGTCATCTTCATCATGACCATCAACATCTCTCTGCTCCTGCTGGCCTCTCTGCTGCCACACCTGACCTTCACTGGTGAGACTGGTGATTATATAACAGTATATTATGATGATTTTTAAGATGATGTTTAATTTTATGTGCTGAATAAGTTGACTGACAGCACTATCTCTCTTTCTCTCAGCTCATGTGAATGTTGGTATAGTGAACGGTACAGAAGCCAAACCTCACTCCAGACCTTACATGGTTTCTCTTCAGAAGAACAGGAATCATATCTGTGGTGGATTCCTCATTTCTGATGAGTTTGTCTTGACTGCCGCACATTGCTGGAATGGGTAAGAGCTTGTTTAGGAAACATTTTTGACTGACACAACGACTGCAGTGCAACCACACAGTGTATCATATGACATAAATGACCATCATGACTTTCTCTTTTAACAGAAAAGAGGTTCTGACGGTTGCGGTTGGTGCTCATGACTTAAGCAAGAGTTCAGATCGCATCGATGTGCTGTCCTACAAACCGCATCCAGAAAATTTATTCAATCCTTATCGGAATGACATCATGCTTTTGAAGGTGACAACCTGTAATATTTTTAGTTTTTAGTTATTCAAATAGTTTCTGATCAGGAAACAGTAGCTAAAATGTGACATTTAAATTTATTTTGCAATTACTTGCTGTAAGAAATAACAGAAAGGATTAAATTTTTTTCTAACGTATAGAAAAATGCCAAAAAAGAGTCTATGTCCTACTTTTTTTCTTTGTTTTTGCTATGTGTAGGGGAAAAAAGAAAGAAAAAAGGGTAAAATGCAGAATATCTGAAAGATCATTGATAAATTCATTGTCATTTCTATACACAGCAGAAAGAAAAAAATAATAGTGTAGGAAATAGGCTTTTTAAAAGTGCTCCGGTAATGCAGTTTTTAAGGTTGCTAATTTTGTTTTGGAGGTCTCCTTTTACATATATCAAAAACACTTTAATTTTCTCATAATATACATGGCATATCACATTTCTCAGAGTGTGAAAATGTTTCGTTCAAAGATTTTCTCTCTTTAAACTCCTTTCCGTGAGTCTTCTCTACTCTGATTGGTCAAACGCCTACAGTAGTATGCTGTGATTGGTCTATAGTTAGAAATTAAATGCCTATTACCATATCTTAATTTCAACTCTGGGAGCTTTCTCAGCACTTATACATTGTGATACAAGCAGTATAGCAAAACAGGGGCACTTTATGAGGCACTTAAAGTAAAACATGCATAAAATATGCAAGAAAATTCACCTTGGCCTTCAGGGCTTTAACCTCACAAACAGCAGTATAATCAACTGAAGTTCAGTCTTGATGATTAAATCTTTTATTATTAACGGTTGTGTTTTTGAATTACAGCTACAGGAAAAAGTCGAACCAAAGAAAAATGTTAAATGGATATCCTTACCAAAGAAAGATGAAGACATGGGAACAGATACTGTCTGTAGTGTTGCCGGCTGGGGAGGAGAGATGATTAATAGCCTACCGACTAATCGTCTAATGGAGGCAAATGTGTATATAATGAACAACACAGAATGTAGCAATAAATGGGGAAAGTACCACTACAAAGAATCACAGATGATGTGCACATATGGCCATGGTGGATTCTGCAATGTATGTACAAAGATGATTCACACACTTTAATAGTTATGTTAATTTCTGAACTTAAGTTTAAACTGATACAGTATGCACTTTAGTGATGTGTTGATCTCTGTTTCTTCACAGTACGATTCAGGAGGTCCTTTGGTTTGTGGAAACACTGCAGTTGGTGTCACATCATTTGCATATGAAAAGCTCTGCAATTCACCTGACTATCCTAATGTGTATACTAAGATTTCACCATATCTTGAATGGATCGACAACATAACTAATGTGAAGTGAGTTAAGTTCTTAAATTCTTACGTATGTAACTTTCAATAAAGTATCACATGGCAAGCATCATGTATTCAAAGAGTCCTCATTGTCAACCATATATAATGACAATATTACATGGGAGGCACAAAAGTAATTTTACATTAGTTCACTTGGTGGCCATTTTGGTTACATCTTTAATTTTCATTTATTCAAGTGGCTCATATCAATTTAAATGAGAAAAGACTAAACATTGCAAAACCATTGGTCAATATTAGGAATAAAATCAGGCAAATATGGTATTATAAATTCAGCTTCTTTAGCTCAAAGTATTACAGGTATGGTTATATACAAATGCACAACAAGGAAGATTCAAGAATAACAGTCTTTTAAGAAATCCACAAACTGATGAACAGGAAACACAACCACACATAGCACAAACGATACCAGACAATACTGAACTGAAAACACAGGGCTTAAATACACAGACAAACTAGGTGGGTGATTGAACACAGCTGGTGGTGATAATGAAGGTGATCAGTAACTAAGGTAACAAACTAGTGGCGGGAAATGGTCCAAACAGGGTGAACGTAACACAAAGCCTACAAAAGAATAATAATACGACAAAGTAGTCAAAATAAAACAAAAGGAGTGGCCAATTTTATGCACCCTTAGAATGTCTTTTTGAGAGCTGCAAATCCTTTGACATCTTTTAGTCAAACTCTTCTGAGAATATGAAGAGGAACTATTGTAAGATATCTCAGTCAGCATTTGTATTACACAATTCTTCCACTAAAAGTATGAAACAATGTTATACAATATACACATTAAAACAACTGAGAGGTGAAGTGAATAACATTGATTATATCATTACAACGGCACCGGTCAAGGGCTGGGATATATCAGGCAGACACTGAAGTCTTAAATTTCATGAGTTGGAAGCAGGAAAAATGGGCAAATAAAAAGATCTTAAAGGATTAGTTCACTTTAAAATGAAAATTACCCCATGATTTACTCACCCTCAAGCCATCCTAGGTGTGTATGACTTTCTTCTTTTCAATCAGAGTTATATAAATAATCACCCTGATGCTCCAAAGCTTAATTAAGGCAGTGCACGGAAGGTGGTCTGGTGGAAGATAGTTATTTTACTTTATACCATGTTAAATATTGATATTTTACTTACACAAATGCTTCGCTCAAAAACTCAAGACGAAAGATTGCTCAAAACTGCACATACATCGAACGCCTGTATATACGTACAAGTGAAATGAAGTAAACTTTGCAAGGCTGTGCGTTCGACTGTGCTATACATGTAAAAAAAAACTAATTATATCCTGGGCTTAATTCACTTGAGCATCCTAATGTGTATACTAAGATTTCAGCATATCTTCAATGGATCCATGAACAAATTTGAAACGTTGTGTCTCCATGGAATTATAAAAAAGGAAGAATAATGATAATAAACCTTCCATAAACCTTCTTTAAGAAAACATATCATATGGTAAGCATCAGTTATAGTCAAGGTGTTTTCATTGTCACCATATATAATTTAGGCAACATCCTCACTGTCCAGTCATGCATGCAGACTCCCATTGCATGGAGAAAAACTTAAATACCCCAAAACGCTAGCTAAAAATTACAGTAATAAAAAAAATTATAATAATTAAAAAAAAATAAAAAAAAATAAAACAGGAATAATATCATTGTGCTGCTTCATAAAAATGTATTCATATTTTATTTTATAATTAAAACAGTTTTTCAGACAGGTCAAAATAAATAAATAAATAATAACAATAATAATAATAATAATATAACAACATTCCTGGAAAAGCTGCCATGATTTGTGTTGTAAAATAAAGAGCTTTGTAAAATCTTGGCAAGTCTTAGAGATCTAACCACAGATAGTGTGTCAGTTTTACTAAGCTCTCAACTGATTTCTCACCTCTCAGAATTTACAATAAATATTATCAAGTAATTAGCAAATCAAGTCTGGAGTCTTTTGTCACGAGTCCGAGTCATTAAAAAAAAAAAAAAAAATTCTCATAATCAAATCCTATTTTTTATCCTTGTTGTATTATATAGACAAAATAATATGATCTTTCTATAATTTGTTTTATTTGAAATTAAGGTCCTATGATGTAAGGGATAATGTACATCCAGTTTGTTACTTTATAATCCATTACAATGTACAAAACAGTCGTCCTGGCAACACGAGTGGTCATTTTCAATACAGTCGCTAAGTGGAGCAAGATGGCGCCAAAGAGTCACGGTTTGTTATACAGCTTAGTTGTTATTGAGGAAAGTCATTATCAGAAAATATCAAACTTCGGAATGTTTAAGAATGTCAAAAAAAAAAAAACTCTACACATGCTGATTTTGATACGTTAAAATATGAGCTTTAAGTAATAAATGGATTAACATCTCTTTCTATCTCTCTCTCTTATGGACACACATTAAGAAATAGAAAAACTGCAAATAATATTTGAATTATGATTTTTAACTGCAACCGCTGCCCTCTGTCAGTCAAATAATAGCAGTAGATGGGAACTTCAACTATAACAGTAAATAAAACTTGCTTAGACAAATCAAAATTAAAACCTGCAGCTCGTGACGACACATTAATGTCCTAAGACACGAAACGATCGGTTTGTGCGAGAAACCGAACATTATTTATATCATTTTTACCTCTAATACACCACTATGTCCAACTTCGTTCAGCTTCCTGTTAGTGAGGTCAAAAAACGCGTTCTGAATACGGCAGTGATGTCTCGCCCATATATAGGTCAGAACGCGTTCTGAATACGGCAGTGATGTCTCGCCCATATAATTCAATGAGCGCGAGACATCACTTCCGTTGTCAGAGCGCGATCTGACCTCACTAGCCGGAAGCTGAACGAAGTTGGACATAGTGGTGTATTAGAGGTAAAAAATGATATAAATACTGTTCGGTTTCTCGCACAAACCGATCGTTTCGTGTCTTAGGACATCAATGTGCCGTCACGAGCCGCAGGGTTTAATTTGGACTTGTCTATGGAACTATTTGTCTATGTGACTAACCTTTGTGGATGCGATGTCTCATAAAATTTGATGATGTTGTTCCAGTGTCTTTAATTGGCTTCCCACATTCTGTGCATCTAGCCGATCTGATGTGTTAATAAACCCAAACGAAAGAACATGTGGCACGGTGGCTCCCGTCATGTTGCATGGGACTTTTATGACAGTTCGGAGTTTACGCGTATGGACATCTGATGGACATACGTAATCAAATTCTATGACAAAAGTCCAATCTACCACAAGTTCGACACATAAGGAAATGTGACGCAGATATTATAAAACCATTTAAGCACAACACAAATTCTTTATTTATTATATCAGTAGTTAAGGGTAAAAGACTTGAGTTTTTAAAATATTCCGAGTCTTTTGTGCCAAGTCGGATCAAGTCTGGAGTCATCTCAGGTCGGGTCCGAATCCGAGTCTGAAGTCTGTTCAAATGCGACTCGAGTGCGACTTGAGTCCAAGTCTCTAACTCGAGTGCCCATCTCTGTTAAATACCATCATCAACACTGAGAAGAACTTCGTCACGCCTCGTTGCGTCACGCCTCGATTTTGACAGGATCGCCCTCTATTACTCGTACTGAAATTAATACGGATTCTACCTTTTGTTTTGTTTCTGCCATTAAGTGGAACGTTAACATTTTTAATGGTATCGTTTGCAGCCAGGGAATAGAAGCTATTTTATCGCATCGCATGATCATTTTATTTATTTATTTTCCCTGAAGTTTTGTAGAATTTCATTTACAATGTTGATCTGTTTACCGTGTCGCACGCTGTACGCTCACCGCTGCTTCAGCCATCGTATGAATATCCAAATAAATCTATGTGATCAACACACTGAGAAAGTCGATTCATTTATTTGTTGGAAACATTTAAATGGTGCTTTAACGAGCATATTGAGGAGGCCTACAACTTGTCATTGTAATTCCCCTTTTCCATGATCACAGATGAGGAGAATCAGAGATTATGGGTCAAATTCAGCAGACAGACGGACACGAACACACTGTATTTTTATACTTATTTTAACAAATGACAACCACACTAAGCAATTACCTACCTTTATAAAACCGTTATGAAGAAAATGTATAAAATGCTTGCATTTTAAGTGATACTGACAGTTTATATTTTGGTCTAATCTGTTTTTCTGCATGTGCTTTATTTGTAAATAGAACTTGGTCTCTTTAAGTGCATTAAGCGTTTTCTTGAGAGGACATGAGAGGAAACCGTTTAAGATATAAATGTGTTGCGTTCATATTTTGGGCTCATTTGCGTACACAGTATGCTTTAATAAATATGTACAGAATTGTTTGTTTGTCACATGAAGCGTTTTTCTTGTTAAGCATTTGAATGTCCCGTCAAGTTCTGCTAATTCACGAGCGCAGTGAGAGTCAGACTTGCAAAGGTACTGTTAGTTATTAAACCAAACGAAATGAAAACATTCAAAAACACTTAGCAATGTCATTCTTTTATTGAGTGATAAGCAGTGGGTTTAATCAGTGCCATTAATAATAGATTTGCCATCCGGCGTCTTCTCGTCATCTCCTCGACCTGCTTCCCTTGGTGTTTTTACACATTTACATATCTTGTTTTCTCTCAGAACGATGATCCGATCACAATTATCGATGCAGCATTAATGACATACAATGGTGACATTTTTCACAATCATGACAGAAAACAAATTACTGCACTAAACTCAATAATGGAAAGGCTGCATGATCCAGTCAAGATGGCAGATAAACAAAGAAGTTACCCAGAACTCAATGCGGCGTGACGTCAGACTCATATCCCCAATAGAGAAAACCTTCTCAGAACAGCATCATGATCGTCTCTGTGCTTTTGCTAGTCACGCTGCTACCATATCCAACCCTTCCATGTAAGTCTGATGGAAAATAATGAACATCTATTGCATTACGTCTTCTACATTTACCATAAATGTGCACTTTTAATGTTATGTAATTATTAGCAGTGCTCTCACTGACTTCATCTTAAAGTCCATTTAATTCTAGTCTATTTCTCATTTAACCAACATACGTTAATTTCTCTCTCAGCATCTGTGAATGTGGGTATAGTGAACGGCGCAGAAGCTAGGCCTCATTCAAGACCCTACATGGTTTCTATACAGAGAAATAATGAACACATATGCGGTGGCTTCCTTGTGTCTGAACAGTTTGTCATGACGGCTGCACACTGCTTTACAGAGTGCGTTTTTTGATCGGTTCAGTAAAATTTCATTGTGAGTCAAAGAGTCCCAGACTGCTGCAAAAGGGTCTTCACTTGGTGTGACTACTTTCGAAATGACACCTATTGTACCGAACCTAGTGCATACCTGACTTCTAGGCAGTCCGCCAATTATTGTTTGCACCCAAAATGTATTTTCCTTAAACTAAAGCTAAAATTGAGCTATTTGTTTGTAACTTTACAATGGAAGCATCAAAACAAAGTTTGTTAATAAAATAATATGGTTGTAAATGCATATTGTTATAGATCAGGCCTGAAATGCAAGTCTCAGTTTTGATCAGACCTTATACCAATAAAATACATGTTTTCTTTCTCATTTTGACAGAAGCTGACAGTTGTGGTTGGAGCTCATGATCACAATCATGGTTCTAGTCGTATGGCTGTCAATTTCTACCACATCCACCCTGCATTTGAGTCTGAAAGTCTGCTAAATGTCATCATGCTACTTCAGGTAAATGACTCAGCTAGGTTTTGCATGGCAAAATGCAAGAAAACAATTGTTAACCATGTGAGGAATTAAAAGAAAAGTATCCTGAATGTCCTGATCCCCTAGGATTTGTTCAAATTGTTCACAAATTCAATTTGGTTTCATGTGATCGTAGAACTGGAATAAAAACTGCAGTCTCAAGCAATCATTTGAATAATTATACTTAAATTATAAAATACTAGCATACCTGAAAGTATATACCTGAAAGTATACAATGAATATTGTCATCCATTTTTTATTATGACATTTCTCAGCTTTAATCATTGAATTATGTGCTGTAGCTACATGTAAAGGTCAAAAAGAGCAAAAAAGTCAACTGGATATCCATATCTGAGAAAGATAAGGACATCAAGGCCAATGCCAAATGCAGTGTTGCAGGATGGGGAAGAAAAACCACCAATGGTACAGCCAGTGCTAAACTTATGGAGGTGGATGTCACAATCATTGATAAAAAAGCATGTCAGAAGTACTGGGGGAAACATTCTCCACCTCAAGGATGGTGTGTGCAGGTGGTCGTGGAGGATTCTGTCAGGTACAAAGTATATTCTAGACAAATCAAAAATAGTATAGCTGTTCAATTTTATTCACAGACTTTAACTTTTTCCACTTATCAGGGTGATTCTGGAGGACCTTTGGTGTGCAACAAAGTTTCCGTTGGTGTCGTTTCATTCACTCAGAAAAACAACTGTGACTCCCCTACACTACCCAATGTCTACACCAGGATCTCCAAATTTCTGCCTTGGATAAAATATATTTTTGGAGGTGTGAAGCAAGAGCTTGATTAATAAACATTTTATTTCCTTAAACACTCTTTTGATTGTATGTGTGGATTTTTGGAGATAATTTTAATTTGACATTGTGATCGATTTTTTAGATGTGACAAACATCAAACACTTTTTTCAGTGTAAAAATGGTTTCGACCCTTCTCAGAAGCTTTGTTTCCTGTGGGGGGCGATCTCATCACATGTGGTCAGACAATCTGTGTGAAACACTCTAGTTTACAAAAACATCTTAAATAAAAAATCGAATGACTGTGCAAGGACACGAGACTCACCATAGATTTGAAAAGGTCTATTCTTACTGGAAGCCCCTGAAAATGTACAAGTCAGTACAAACACCTATCATGACACTTAAACAGTAAAATAAATAAATAAATCTACCTAAAAAATTTGCTGGGTTATTTTTTAAACAGCCTGCTGGGTTCAGCCTGTTGGGTCATTTTGTTGGGTTATTTTCACATTGTTGTGTAACCCATGGGTTAAGTTTTACTGACAGCAGAAATAAAGCACCTCCTCACAAACTACCCAGCCTGCCGGGTTATAGTAACCCACTGTTGGTTTGCCAAACTGGATTAATCCGGATTTGTTAATCGATATTCATTTTGTCTCCTTTCATGTGAGAAAACTTCCTGAGGTGATCTTCCTAAATAAATACACGGTTTTCACTTACATACCAAACAATTACTGTATAGATGAAAAACATTTGTAGTTTTAACTTTTTAAATTACATTTAGCTACCATTGTTTGCTCTGCTAACATTATTTGACATCTGCTATGTTCGCTTGCATTGCAGACCAAGTGAGAAATTTGACGTGGCCATATTGAAGTGCCTTCTCCTGTTAAGCGAGTGTCACGACCAGTGTTGAGCATGTTACTTTAAAAAAGTAATTAGTTATAATTACTTCTCACAAATAGTAACTAAGTTACAATATTATACTAATTACCAGAGAGAGTAACTATTGCATTACTTTTTAGGGCCCAAGCCACTCAGGCACAGGGCCCTTTTGTTTTTCTAAGGAGAACTATTTTTTTTCCGTCATCGGGGGCTTTTTGGTGGCCTTAACATGCTCAAAAACTCTTAAAAATTGGCATACACATTGGAATCTGCGGCCATTAGGAGGACGCAAAGGATGGGACCGGGGCGTGGCAGTGGGGCTCAACAGCGAATGTTTGTATGAAACTCTGTACTCATATAGACCTCATCGGGCCAACTTTCATGCTCTAAGTTATACGCCAGCTCAACAGGAAGTCTGCTATTATGGGTTGTTTGAAAAACGTACGCTCTGGAATTTGATAAACTCCTCCTAGGTGATTAATCCGATCACCACCAAACTTAGTCAGAATGAAGTCAAGACTTTGAGGATGTAAAATTGTGAGCGGATTTTTGATATCTCGAACGGTTTGGCCATGGCGAGGTAACAAATGTATGACGAGAAAAGGGAAACAGGAAATGTGTTATAACCTCTGCATACATTGATTGATGTTTATGAAACTTCAGCTGTGTGCTCCTTGTAGGAAGCCGATCACATGGATGTGACTATTGTGAGTCAAAGTTATAGCGCCATCAACTGGCAGCAGGAAGTGTGTCACTTTCAAAAAGCTTTGAGATCACCCTCTTATTTTTACCCAATTTGCTTCAAACTTCAGAATAATTATAATAAGAATAAGAAAATAATAAGAAGAATAATTTCAAGACACAATGAATGCAGACCTTTGAAATGAATTGTGATTACTCAAACACTGTTGCCATGGCAACACATCAAACTTTAAAATTAGTGTTGGATGGTTTTGAGACTGTTAGCATGCTTCAAATTGTTTTAAACTCCACACACACATCAGAATTGCTATCCAGTAGACATGGACAAAGCCTTAGAAACGGGCAAGGAGGAGGGGTTCTATAGCACCACCTTATAGTGCAGTAAATGTGGAGAGAATTTGACATAGTCCTTTGATGTTTAACCATTTTAAATGCCTATTGCCTGTTGTGCACAGCTGCCCTGAAGCCACCGGGGTGGTGGTGCCACTGGGCTTGGGCCCACCATCGCTGCTTTAATATCGGGATGTCCCAAATATTAAATATGTTAAATGAATGAAACGGACATTTTATAGAATTTGCTCTTTTTTTAAAACGTACACTAATCTACACTATTTTAATGTAGCTGTGGGACAATGTGAGAGACACCTATCAAATTCAATATATTATTGTAAATATTAGCATTCCTATAGTGGAACAATAAAACACAATGGATGGTCTTGAACTTTTAATACACAAACCACAACTGGCCAACAAACAAATCCTAAAATGAATTATGCTTAATCCGACTCATGATCCGCTCTTGCTCACGACATGAAATTTCCCTGTACTTTACTATACATGTTGGTAGCCATTAAAGAAAATTTATTTAGTTTCATATTTATGTTTATAATGTTATTTTTTTAATGTCATCTATTTGATTATGAAAAGTGAACAGCATAAGAGTAAGACAGAATACATCATGCACAATATATCGGGAGACACAGCAAAATCCTCAGTGTTAAATTAACACCCCTCATTGTACATATGTGTCCACACTACAAGGTGTTAAAAGTAATATTGATGCAGTGTTAAATTTAATTAGATAATTAAGTGATTAAGTGATGAAGTGGTGACACCTGATCTTAATAAGCAGGATCATTGAAGGAAAGTGAAAAAAGAGGTTAATTAATGTATTATGTTTAATGTTTTTTTAAGTCACCATGATGGATTTGAGTGTTTGCTTTAGTTGGGCTCTTGACCCTTTACTTTTTAATATTAGGTTTTCTCTGGCGGCTTGAACTATGTGTTTGTACTTTGTAAAGCACATTAGTTGTGACAAGAGAAAATGTGATGACAATATTTTTTGATAATTAATAGTTTAAATCTCTGACTATATGCTTGATGTGTAACTTTAGTATTCGTGATTATAACCCTGTGATTTTACAGCTTGAGATCCAACAACAGTATGAACAATTTCAAAAATACATTGTGCACAGATCTGATTTAAAGGACTTAGAGGAGATAATCTCCATTATCTCATTAACTTCAACACTGTTTCATTGTTTCTTTTAACATTGTGGAGACTGCACTCATATAAACACTGAGCAGTGTTCACTGAGGATTTTGCTGTGTATGGTGTACATTTCAGCATCTATCCAGAGTTTTGTACCTGTAAATGTTTTTATTTTATTTTATTTTACATATAAACATGAAAAAGTTGGATATACTTTAGAGTAGACAATGTGCAGCATGCATGGCAGTACAGATTTACTGTCCTCTAAAACTAACTCTACATACAGACATTACTGTCTAAATAACTTGCAACAAATGTAAGAACACCTTAAGTGAACATGTCAAAACTGTTCAAAGTGTCAATATTTTTTGTGAGCACTATTGTCATCTAGCACTGCCTTAATCCTCCTGGGTATGAAATTCAACATTCAACACAAGGTCTCAACTTCTCTGGCCTGTTCCGAGTGGAAACCTCTCTATATGACCCTGGCTGCTGTGCTTTAACACAGTTTCATGGTGTTACCGATCTTCTTATAGCCTAGGCCATCGTTGTGGAGAGCAACAATTCTAATTCTCAAATCCTCAGAGAGTTCTTTGCCATGAGGTGCCATGTTGAATATCCAGTGGTCAGTATAAGAGAATTGTACTCAAAGCACCAAATTTTAACTGCTCTAATACAAGATCCACACATTTGTATGGTCATGTCAAGCAGAGAAAATCATGAACATGATGAATAGGACTTGTGGCTTTGCATGGTTAAACAACATACAGCTGTTATCACTTAGGGTGTACTTACTTTTGTTGGCTGTATGTTAAATTACTTTGAGGACAGTAAATCTAATCTAATATACAAGCAGCACATTGACTACTCTAAAAATATCCAAGTGTCATTTCTATAGTATTGTCCCTTGTGAAGATATACTAAAATGGTTTCTGAAATGTGAGGGGTGTACTCACTTTTCTGAGATACTGTATATAAAATCCCTTCACAACAAGAAGTTTCCTGGTTCAAGTCAAACTTAATTTGTTTTTTTACAAACACTACAGCTTACACTAGTTGCCTTTCCATTAATTTTCACATTCTGTGATCTTCACGTCTGCTTCCATGAGACGTGTGCTCTGTTGCCTTTCAAAGCTCAGTCTCCTCAAGGCTGTGACACTGCAAACAGAATCTGTTTTGATGTCTCTCTCTTGTGTTTGTATAATGTTAATCCTCCTGACATTCTTGTTTTGTTGGACATTTTTCACTAGCTGTGATACATTAACACAATCATCATTCAAAGACAGATTAAATTAATTTTAATCTCAAAAAATTATATTTCAGAACTTCTTTTATTCTTAGTAGCATAATGTCTGAAACTGACAAATGTTTCATGCTTATTTTTTAGGTTTTGTGCACAAAGCACAGCTATTAGTTTCCAATTTCTATGAAAGAAAGTCTTATTAGTATAATGAATAATACTGATTACTTAATTATGATATTGAATGATATAAGGCTTATATATAGCAGACTCACCTTTGTAACGGAACAAAACCAAACCAAACATCACTGAAATCTAAACAAAATGAAACCGACCGTAATCTTGTAACTGAACAAAACTGACCATCATTGAAATCTCATAATTAAACAAAACCAACAGTTTGAATAGTTTCAAACCGTCATTGAAATCTCAGTCATTGAGATCTTGTAACCAATCAAAACCAACTGAGATCCCGTAACTGAACAAAACCAGCCGTCATTAAAATCTCATAACAAAACTAAACCATCAACCAATGAGATCTTGTAATGAGAAGGAAAAAAACTGATTGTCATTGAGATCTAGTAAGGACTAAATTTAACCATCCTTGAAATTTGTTAAAGAAACAAAACCGACCGTCTTTGAAATCTCATAACGGAACAAAGGAACAAAACCTACCATCGTTGAGATCTCCTAAAGAAAAAAAGGTTGAACCACCGTAGTCACATTGACTATCTTCATGATGTCTTTACTACTTTTCTGGACCTTGAATGTGGTAATTTCGTTGCTTTCTATGGGAGATAAAAAAAATAAACATCTTAATTTAACAACCTAGTAGCTAACAGTAGGTCTGTCTTTAAAGGTTCAAAAGCAACAGATCTGCTCAGTTACTAGGCATTTACAAAGCTAGAAAAAATGTAATAAAGTAATAAAATGACAACAATAATATGTATGTGCATTTGTATATTTATTCACAAACAAGATTCGTTCAGACACCAGCAAAGATTTGTTCAGTAGATTCACAAGCAACGAAATGCTCTTTCACAGGCCGCACTGGAATGGTACCGGCTTGTGCTATAGTCAGTCTGTGGAGGCAGGAAAAGTTGTGCACATCAAAAGGAAGAGACTTTAGTGAAAAAAGATATGAGTCAGTGTAAGAAAGATTCATTCACTTAAAAAGATTCATTCAGCACATACACTGACTGATTGACCACAAACATGGAGCAGTTCCTAATAGTGATGCTGGCCTTAACAGATACCACTGCATACACACACAGAAGAGGAATATACTGTACGTTATATATAACTGTAAATGAAGATGATAATGGTGCTAGAGAAGCATATAGTACATGTAACATAGAGCTCAGGCTGCTCTGATTGACTTACTGCTGATATCAAGTGTTGTTTACATTTAAATCAGCCTCAACATTCTATGTCAGTCCAGCAGCTTGAGTTTATATTTGAAATCATCACAACTGTCCCTGAAGCCTTGAAGCCTGATCACACGCTACAAACTCTTCACAACTCTACTATCTGATAAGTTTCATCAGTTTGGGAAGTGTTTCTTCAGTCATCAGCATGGAGCAGCGTCGCCCGAGAAGAATCAGGACTCTTCCCACACACCTGAGAGGATTCTGGGTCTCTTCTGTTCAAGAGCGCTGTGAGCTTACACTCAAAAAAATAACTTGTTGGTCTAACTTAATTCAATTATGACACCTATTTCCACACAGTTGAACTGATTTATTTGAACTTAAGCTAGGTTAATTGTACTAATGAGTGAAATTCATCCTAATTGAATGAGATCACACCAGTTTCATTTGACGTATTCTGTGTATGTTTCCTGAACATAATTCATTCTTGTTGATCCAACCAGTGCTTTTTTTTTTTTTTTGTTACCATCATGGTGAAGATGTGCGCTTGTGCTTAGGTTTTGAGTAGCTGTTGTACACAGACATACATGTTTCATTACCATTGAGAGGGGAAAAGCTGATGACCATATGTAGACTGTGTAAAATTTGTGCTGGCCCTCCAAGTAATTTATTTATATTTCTATAAAAACTAAACTAAAATAACACTTATTCATATGCTAAATAACATTTATAGCATGCAAGTAATGATCAGATAAAGAACTTCTCATTACTGGCTTGAGCACAGTTAATGCTCGTTGAAAACAATATAAATTTGTTTTACATAGCCACCTAGAGCCTAACCACAAGGTCTACACTTCAGCATAATGGTAACCTCAAAAAATCGACATAACATAAACTATTTTAAATGTCAAATATAACTGAACTTCAAACTTTAAAAGGTATTTCCCTTTACTAAAAAACACATTAAACAGCACTTAAGTTCAACATTTACTGTCCCAATCTTTCCCTATGCAAAGCATGCTGGGAACTAGAAATCCACTGCCCAGGTTCAATCAATGCAACATAAATGATTCATGTAGTCCCAACACAAATGGTTTAGGTTGACCTAACATTTTGCAAGTTTAATTTCATTTAACATAATACAATTGAGTGCGAATGCCAATTAAGTAAAAAACTAAAGATTTGTGTTGGTTCAGCTTATTTTATTTAAATAAACTGAACAAGCAGCTAGAATCATTTTTTTGAGTGTACATGGCTGGCAGCTGTAAGCAGGTTGGATCACACTTACAGCTGCATCTCTGCCAAAGCTCAAACATCCAAAGGATTGGAAGAGCAAGTGCCCAAGTGCTACTTGAAGAACGCAGCTGTCCTTCCCGATGTCCGTCCAGCAGCGTCAGTGTCTTCGGAGGACGTGTGTCCAGCTCCTCTGTGTCAGCAGGAAGAGTCTGTCTCCATCCACGGCTACAGCACGCAGGGGTAACGTTACCAGGACATTTACCGCTCTGTGGCAGAGCCCATGATCAAGACACGCTTTGGTCGGCACCGTCCCTACAGCCTTGAGCTGGGACTGAAGATTAAGCAGCGCCTGTGGGAGACTCTCAAGCGCCCTTCACTGCTGGAGACAGAGCAGCCTGATGGACGCGTCCTCGTCACTGAGAGCTTCTCCACATCCAGCAGAAGCTTCGCTCCTCGTGTCCATGTGGACATCAGTGAAGAGCCGCTGCCAGAGGAACCACCAAGAAAGAAGCCCAGACACTGAGTCATCACAGCGGGGCTACGTATGTACATACTGTATATAGCTATAGAGTACCTTTATAGTTTTATGAGTACGTTTTCGTTTTTAAAGTTAAGTTTTAGTTTGAGTAAGTTTTTTTATTGTGTCAAGAACATTTTTAGCACATTGCTGTGTGGGTGAAAGGATGTTTTGGTGACTGTCAACACACTGATCTGCGGTTCTTCGAAGTCTTTTGCTACGTGCTTGTCGGGATGTTTCGGGTGGCTCTGGTGTTGACATGCGTTTGCCAAGGTTTTCTGAGCGGTTGTTATTGTGTTGCTGTGCGGTTTCTGGACTCTTCTGTGAGGTTTTTCGAGCATTGCTTCATGGTTGTTAGGAGGCTTTGTGTGGTTGGTTGATATGCGGTTGCTTTTAAAGAGTTAAGTTAGGGTAGGTTAGGGTCCCTCACACGGTTTGCAGCTTGACGTGCTGTGAGGGCTTGTGTTCATCAGTGATGCTGAGAGCTACGCCACTGCTACTGCACAGCTACTGCCAGGGTCACCCATAGTGGACAGGTCTCAGCTGAGATGCCAGACGAAGACAAACCACCTGATTCTGGACAGCAGAAGATTGGTCTGATGTTCCTGGCAGAAGATCAGAGTCTTGTGACAACAGCAACAACATGGAATGGAAGAAACTTCATGCTGATTATATTTGTGGAAGTCGCAGATGGATCGATGGAAGCAGAACGAGGAAACAAACTGCTTTAATATTGGTAAAGGTGTACGACAAGTCTGTGTTCCTTCTTCAATCCAATTTAATTACATTGTGCATAAAATAAAATGAAATAAAATAAAATAAAAAAAATTAAATTAAATTAAATTAAATTAAATAATAAAATAAAAATTACTTAAATGCTTGTATGCATAAAAACAAAACATGTCTGAAATCACTTCTAAACCTGAAACGATTTGCACATGATCATATAAATACTGGAGATTAGAGCAGTGAAAATGATTAATTTACTAAAATACAACAATTACTATTTATAACAGGTATCACAGGAATATTAACCTCATAAACCAGAAATTAATAAAACAGAAGCTCTGTAATGCGCTTATTTTGCTTCAATAATCAAAATCTGCATGTTAAACATAAAAACTATGAATAATTAAAATAATTAAAAATATTAAATTATTAAATAGTTAAACATTTTAATCATGCAAAATCACAGAAATTACTCTATATTTACTTAAATTCCCATTCAAATGCATTTATTTTCTTCTTAAGAAACAAAAATATGTTTTATTAAAATTTTTCAAAAAATACTTAAAATTAACTGTGAATTCACTAAAATTAACTTTTAAAATAAAAACGATATACTGAAAAACTAACTATCAAATACTGCTTTAGTTTAAGATTTTTCAATCTAAACTACAATCGAATCTCAAATCTCTCAAAATGTTGCTATTTGGCTGCAAAAAGTGTGAAAATAAAAATATACATTTTATTCAAGTTTTCATTTGTCTGAGTTTCATTTATAATGTCTGATTATATTTTAAGATATATTTAGGAAATATATTATTCTGATTGCCTCTAAAGGGATTGTTCACCCAACATAAAAGAAGATATTTTGAAAAATTGTGTGGTTTTTTTTGTTTGTTTTTCTGTTCATTTTAAGTTCATTTTATGTGGTCTAATGTTTTTTGGACCCCACTGACTTTCATTGTGTGGACACAAACAGTTGAAACATCTTCTTACATGTTTGGAACAACATGATGGTGAGTAAATGATGACAGAATATAAATTTTTGTCACTTAAATGTCTGTGAGCTTGATTTCCTGAAGGTGGTTTAAAGCGTGATCTGCTTTTGACTCTCAAAATGGATTCAGCAGTAAGTTTTGGACATGATATCGACCTGCAGCCAATGTTCCCTCTAATTTTTTTTCTCGCTGAGCAAAACTTTCCTCTGTTGAGCGCACATTTTGGCCACCTGAGCAAAAACATACTTTATATCAGACCTGTACAATGAATGTAAACAAAAAAATAATGGTTTTATCATGAAACTGTAACATTTAACTTTAATGTGTCATTTCTATTTTATTTGACCCTTGATGTAACTTAGTGATTTATTAAATAACCATCAAAACCATTATTAATAAACCATCAAAATGACATGTTTATTGCTTAATTTCTCAGATTTTATATACCAGGAGGTTAAGATTTTTTGTGGCAAGGAGCCCTAAACAATCCCCTTGTGAGCTGTGAGATCAATTTTTTATACATTATAATATAATACAATATAATATTTAAGTATTTAAACTGATATACAGTATTATATCCGTTTAAATGCTTACATTTGTTTTATTATATAGTGAAAACAAACTGAAGCATTTAAACTGATAGCTAAATATTTTTAAGAAAAGTGAACCCTAACTCGTTTATAGTTATCTAAACATCCCTGAAACCCACACCACCACCACACACAAAAATCTATTTAAACTGAGGTATATCACTGATGTATTTTTGAGTTTGCAAGCTACACCTGTGGTGGGTGTGTGATTGTAAATGTCTCAGTTTTGTTAGCATTCTGTGCCCATCATCCGTTATTTCCACCACGTTTTATTTCACATTTCTTTTCGTTACGCGTTGCCTCTCCTATTGAGGTATTTAGTCCGCAAACATTATAGTATTCTTACCGCGACTGATTTGGCTCAGGACCAGCCAGCTCACACCTCACACGCGCTCAATCGTTCTCTTTCTATCAAACCTGTAAACCGCATTCACCGGTTCCAACTCTATAGCGAAAATGGTAACGCTTTAGATTACAGCCCGGAAAGTACTGCGTAATTACAACGAATTTACAGCATAACTTTCAATAATTATAGTGTAACTATACAGTAAGTATGTGTAAGTATAGGGGAACAATATGTGAAGTATTGGGAATAAAGGGGTAACAACCAGGAAAATAACAAATTATTTATACTGTAAATATTTTATATCTAAGGGGTACTTATGACATATAACTAAGGGGTAAGTATGACATTACGGGCCGTAAATTAAAGTGGAGCTTGTTACCCTCTTATTTCATGTAGTTACAGGGTAAGTAATTAATAAAATGCAAACAATCTGATATCACTGACTCCGAAACCTTTATTTGAAAAACAACTTTATTAAAAACAGGTCTACAACACTTATTATTCATTTTTTTAAATCAACTTTTCATTTCAAACTCTAAAGTCCTGACAGAAAGTAACAAGTTTTGTCCTTTTTTTGGTTGTTGTTGTTTCTCGCTTGGCTTCCACCTGCTGTTGTTTCTTAGCTGATGAATCTTAAGAAGGAATCTCATTGCTGTTCTGTATTATAAGAAAATACAGTACACCCCGAAATTTTCTCATGGTTTAGGCTATTCATCTTTTCGCTTCTGACCAACTGTCAACAGCAACTGCATGAGAGTCGACTTTGCGTTCGACGAAGCAACTTGAATCTTTCATGACGTTCTCGCGGGAGATTCATGTGAAACTTGCGCGAGAACTGCCGTCTCTGTTATTCTGTCTTGTTTGTTTCTCATTCTCATTATCTGCTATTCTGTGTATTTTGTTGTGAGCATTACTAAAAAAATAATAATAATAATAAAAAAAAAAAAAAACTGACGGCATCCAACATCTGCGTGAGTTTCTCGGCACGCTTACGCCACGCTTCAAGTTAGGTCAAGCATGAACTCTCAACCCTCGCATGCACGCGCAGAAGACAGCTGGTCGAAAGTTTTAAAAATATTCAAATATTTGGTATTTTTCTTACAAATACGTATCGTTTCACTTCAGAAGACATCGATTTATCCATTAGGGTCGTATGGATTACTGTAGTTATTGCTGTTTGTGCTGTTTGATGCTTCGACTTTTAGGAACACGTGAGTTTGCATTATAAAGCGTCCCCAGATGATTTATTTTTTTCCTAAAATCCTTTTTGTGTTCATCTTAAGAAGGAAAGTCGTATACATCTCAGATGGCATGAGGGTAAAAGATGAGTAAACGGTGAGCACATTTCCGGGTGTTCTGTATTTTTTAAATACAGAATAGCAAATGGGATTCCCTCTTAAGATTCATCAGTGGAAAAAAAGAAGAAGAGGAACAAGAGGAGGAAGAAGCTAAGCAAGAGAAACGAATAAGAAGTGTTGCAACTTTAAATCTGTTTTGAAATAAGTTGTTTTTCAAATAAAGTTTTCCAAGTGATATGACTGTTTACGTTTTTATTTATTTATTTATTTATTTTTGTATTAATTACTTACCCTGTAACTACATGAAACAAGAGGGTAACAAGCTCCGCTTTAATTTACGGCCCATAATGTCATACTTACCCTGTAACTATATGAAACAAGAGTGTAACAAGCTCCGCTTTAATTTACGGCCCGTAATGTCATACTTACCCCTTAGTTATGTCATAAGTACCCCTTAGTTATAAAATATTAAAAGTATGAATAATTTGTTATTTTTCCTGGTTATTACCCCTTTATTCCCAATACTTCACATATTGTTCCCCTATACTTACACATACTTACTGTATAGTTACACTATGATTATTGAAAGTTACACTGTAAATTTGTTGTAATTACACAGTACTTTCCGGGCTGTAATCTAAAGTGTTACCCTGTTCTCTGTGCGGCAATTATATACGCGCGCAGCTTAGAGGGAACATTGCCTGCAGCCCATTTTCAGGGTTGTGATCTATATGAACAGACTGTCCAATGAACAGGTTTTCAAAGAGTTTAGAAGAGGGAACGTGTCTGTGTGTGTAGAAATCATCAAGCTCTCTTCGTTGAGGGAAACATCTATAACAGCATCACTTACCTGTCATTACTGATGTCAACAGCTGCATCTAGATGGACAGAGAAAGACATGAGCAGACTGTACTTAAAAATATCTGTACTTTAAATTTATCTGTACACATTTACCATGATAAAGCCACTTGAATCTTATACTACACAAAATAATTTTAATAAATCTATCATTGTGTTTGTGTATTATTTTAAAATGTTTGTTTTTAATAATAATAATTATAATTATATGAGCGTTTAAAATAGTCCGTAGGTGTCAGTCTCAAGCAGCCAATGACATGAGAGAAATCAAAGGGTTGTTCACCCAAAAATGAAAATAATGTCATTAATTACTCACCCTCATGTCGTTGTCCACTCTTTTTAACCATATCTAGTGATGGCCGATGGCCATTTTCCCTGGTTGTAATTTGTCGTCTACAGTATTTTTAAGTCCGAGTTTTTGGTTTAAATTAAAAACCTAAACGATAGGCTAGTTATCGTCATGATTCATATTTTTGTCTCGTCTTCGATATCATTGACGAAATCAAAAAAGACTTCAAACATTTTCGACAGTAATCTCGTAAACGAAATTATGATTTCCTGAGTCTGATTGCCTTCGCGGACGAGCGCATGCGCCTAAAGATTTTTATTATTATTTTTTTAATTAGTTAACAAACATACAATATTGAATATAAATTGATGGTGACGGGAATTTTTTTGTAATAAAACATTTGACCCTGTTGTCTTGCTAATGCTATGTTCAAACAATCTATAAATCTGAATATATATAGGCCCTATATATTATATATATATATATATATATATATATATATATATATATATATATATATATATATATGTATATATAATGTTTTTGCATTATTTGACAAACCTACAGGCCTATATCAAAGATAATGCCACAGAATAGAATAATTTTATGCAAGTGAAATTTACCTTGTTATTTAGCGTTTTTATTCATTCATTTTCTACATGTCTTCATTGTCACAACCATATATAGGCCTAATTAAAATACTACATGGTGGGCAATAAAGTCATTTAACATTAGCAATTATGTCTCATATTCATAAAGACAACATTTTGAAAACTGCAATAACTAGAGTACTTTCAAAGACTGGCTTTTATTAACTCCTTTATTGAAGAGAGTGAATGTACTTGTATTTGTGTGATGGGTGATTTTAATGCAGATATATCTGATGTGAAGTCCTCATTTGGTCAGCATTTAACCCAATTCTGTCAGAGTAACAAGCTATGCTTGTCAAGTAAGGCCCTCTTGCCCCATGACAGCTACACATATGTGAATGAGGCTTGGAACACTACCTCATGGCTTGACCACTGTATATGTACTGCTGACGCTCATGGAAGTATTGTGAAGGCTGAAATCTTGTATGGGATGGCTACAACTGACCATATACCTGTATCTTTTATGTTGAATTTGGAGAGCCTGCCTGAGCTCATTGATAAGGATAACCATGCACAACATAAGGTTGAGTGGACTAAACTCACTGAGAATGATTTACACTATTATTATAATCTGACTGAAAATTACCTAGGAAATGTTCAAATTCCTTACAAAGCGTTAATCTGCAGTGATATCAATTGTGTTAACCAGAATCATAAAGATGTCCTCTGTCATATGTATGATGAAATAGTGACAGGGCTAACTTATGCTAGTAAATCATTCTGTAACAGAAGGTATAAGCAACATAATGTTAGACCTGGATGGAATGCGCATGTGAGGGAAATTCATAAGCATGCCAGAGAGGCCTTTAACAACTGGGTTACTGCTGGTAAACCAAGAAGTGGCCCTGTATGTGAAGCGAAGAGACAAACATTAAACAGTTTAAAGGGATAGTTCACCCAAAAATGAAAATTTGATGTTTATCTGCTTACCCCCAGTGCATCCAAGATGTAGGTGACTTTTTTCTTCAGTCGAACGCAAATTATGATTTTTAACTGCAACCGCTGCCCTCTGTCAGTCAAATAATAGCAGTGGATGGGAACTTCAACTATAACAGTAAATAAAACTTGCTTAGACAAATCAAAATTAAAACCTGCGGCTCGTGACGACACATTAATGTCCTAAGAGATGAAACGATCGGTTTGTGCAAGAAACCGAACATTATTTATATAATTTTTACCTCTAATACACCACTATGTCCAACTTCGTTCAGCTTCCTGTTAGTGAGGTCAAAAAACGCGTTCTGGTGACGGAAGTGATGTCTCCCCCATATACTTCAATGAGTAAACGAAGTACTTCAAGCTGAACGAAGTTGGACATAGTGGTGTATTAGAGGTAAAAAATTATATAAATACTGTTCGGTTTCTCACACAAACCGATCGTTTCATGTCTTAGGACATCAATGTGTCGTCACGAGCCGCAGGTTTTAATTTTGATTTGTCTATGGAAGTTTTTTCGACTCTTATTGTTCAAGTTCCCAATCACTGCTATTATTTGACTGACAGATGGCAGCAGTTGCAGTTAAAAATCATAATTTGCGTTCGACTGAAGAAAAAAGGTCATCTACATCTTGGATGCCCTGGGGGTAAGCAGATAAACATCAAATTTTCATTTTTGGGTGAACTATCCCTTTAAATATGCTGTTTGATTCATAAAAAAAATAATGAGCAAACATTCCGTGCTGACTCTTTAGCCCAAAAACTGTTACAAAATGAAGTGCAATATTTTTGGAAAGAAGTAAAAGTAATGAATGCTACTAAAGTCCCCCAACCTTCTACCATTGAGGGGGTTATTGGGCCTGAAAATATTGCTGAACTCTGAAGAAAACATTATAATGATTTATTCAATTGTGTTAAAAGTGAGTACTTGAATATTGGTGATGTCTGTCATGAAAATGTGGTAGTCACAGTTAAACAAATTAATGCTGCAATTAAGGAATTAGCTTTGGGTAAAACCAGTGGCCTGGATCAGATCTCAGCAGAACATTTGAAGTTTGCCAGTCATAAACTGGGGGTAATGCTTTCATTATGTTTCACTGGACTATTAATGCACGGTACATTGCCCAGTTCTATGCTGTCTGTTCTGTTATTACCAGTAATTAAGGATAAAACAGGAAAAATCTCCAGTATTGAAAACTATAGGCTATTGCATTAGCCAGTGTACTATCCAAGGTATTGGAATGAATACTTTTAGAGCACTTTCAGCGTTATATTTGTGTCACTGATGAGCAGTTTGGTTTTAAAAGTAAACATGGAACTGATATGTGTATTTACTCTTTAAAAGAGGCAGTAAGTGAGTACAGAAGGCAGAACTCCACTATGTTTCTGTGCTTCTTGGATGCCTCAAAAGCCTTTGAGCAAACTGTTTGAGAAGTTGAAACAAAGAGGGGTTCCCCATATTTAATTCGAATTATACATTTTTGGTACACACAGAAAACAATGAAAGTAAGATGGGAAGACAAGGTGGGATCCTGTCACCTTTGCTGTTCAATTTGTATGTGGACGATCTTTCTCAAAGACTCAGGTGATGTAAGACAGGATGTATGCTGGGTGAGAGACTCCTAAACCATCTACTCTATGCTGATGACCTGGTCGTCATGTCTCCTTACTCTGCAGGACTGCAGCAGCTGCTGAGAGTCTGTTCAGATTATGGAGAACAATATGACATTGAGTTTAACTCTAAGAAGAGTGTAGTAATGGTTGTAAGAACAAAAGAGAACCTAAGTCTGTGTTTTCTGTGTTTTACCTCTCTGGAGAGGAGCTTGCTGTTGTAGAAAAGGTCAAATATCTTGGTCACATTATCAGGAGTGACCTATGTGACAATGAAGAGACTGTCAGAGACAGTATTGTAAATTGTATGCACAAGCAAATATGCTGGCACGCAAATTTCACATGTGTTCAAATAAGGTAAAAGTGTGTCTGTTTAAAGCTTACTGCACCCTGCTTTACACTGCCCATTTGTGATTCAGTTTCAGTAAAAGTAAATATAGGAAGTTGCAGGTTGCATATAATGATGCACTTCACATGTTATTGAAGGTCCCTCGATGGACAAGTGCCAGTTTGTTATTTGTTCAAAAAAATTTTCCCACACTAAGTGCGGTGATTCAGAATTTTGTGTATACATTTATGAAGCGCCTTGAACTCTCACAAAATTATATTATAAATGTTTTAACAATGCCTGAGCAGAGCACTATCAGATTTAGCTCTGAGCTCTGGAGACACTGGAGAAAGTGCTTATATGGTTCCTAATTTGTTATTGTATTATTTTGTTGTATTGTTATTGTTTGTTTGTATTGTTTAAATGTTTTCTTTTATGGACCTTTTATGAGTCTGAAATAAATCTTGAATGAATGAATGGTATAATAAAGTGAGATTCTTTAGCTCAAGGAGTTTTTTTCCTAGACTGGTCCAACTAAAATACCACACCTCAAAGCATTTTCAGTGTTTTATTTCAACAGAGAGAGAGAGAGAGAGAGAGAGAGAGAGAGACAGAGACAGAGACAGAGACAGAGAGAGCGTATGAATTTCTTGAATTTGTGTGGCACGTTTGGCAGCAGAGTCTCTGACAGCGATGTTATCGCCTTGCTACTGAGAAACACCATGTATTTTGCAGCAGTGAAACTTATTTTATCTATAAAATACTGCAGGCAGCACTGATAACATGTTTCTGTGCACGAGTCTGTATGTGTGCATGTGGTTTAGAGAGAGCAGGAGAAAGAGATAGATTGTGCTGTAGTGATAAAACAACATTTAGTTTTAAACTTTTAATAGTATGACATTTTTATCCTGTTGTTTGTCATGTTTATTTGCTTGATCAGTGCAGTCAGGGCTGTATATTACCTCATATTGTGACATATTTAAATAATTAAACACTGTGTTGTCAGAGTTGATATTGTGGCTTTACTTGCACGCCATTATATTATTAACAATCTACCAAAATTAAGCTAAAATAGCTTTAATCAATTGTTGTGCTATTTTATTACTAAATATTGTGTTAAATCTTTTTGTCAACTTGTTTTCTTTAAATTAGGACAGGTTTTGTATTCATTTTTGAAACTGATTGATCTGAAGTTAATGAAAGCTAATCTCAAAACTACAGCATTTATCAGAGGCGAAAGCTAATTTACCATAAGGTGGCTAACAATGCGGCTTAGTTGAAGCCCACATCTGAATACATATGAACGGTAGCTTCACTGTCTTCAGTGAATTTTCTAAAGAATGAAGCCAATACATCCAAAAAAGAGGACAAACAAAGTATTACCCTTAATAATATATCGTTCCAGCCAACCTAATGGAACTTCAGGGCCCTTAAACCGCATCCTATAGGAAACCGAGGTTTATAAATATAAAGAGACCTACCAAGTCAATTCCAGCAGGCCCAAATGATATACTTACAAACAGACACTGAGCGTAAAGCAACACCTGCCTGACCTGCTGCCGCGTATAGAGCATAGGAGCCTGCCTATATCACGAGATAATTGTTCCCATCTCACCAGTAGGAGGCATTGACGCGTACCCATACTCCATCAACACCAGCGAATTAACCTGCTGATGTTGATGAATACGAGCTGAATACAGGTTCTTCCATGCCTTCTCGATCTCAGTATGAAGATCAAGAAGGAATGGAAAGCTTACAGTGGTTGGAGGATTATGGCAAAAAAGGAACCTTTCGACGAACAATCCGCAAGCAGTTTCTTTCTTAACCTGCTCCAATGGCAGCTGCAGTCTGCCAGAGTTGCGTTCCATTATCCCACACAGCTGTATATACGCGGGGGCAGGGTGGCTTTGAGGATTCAGGAAGCTCACCATCTTCATCCTCATCAGCCATCTCCTGCTCTCTTGTTTGGCTTAGAACAAGAAAAGCAATTGCTGCTGAATCTAATGATGTCAAAGACAACACATCATCATAATCACACAGCTTCTCTCCCATCAGCCGTCGAAGGTCATGGGGAATTTCACCCCTTTAACTCTTCAACAAGCTACAGTTGAGAACCCTGTGAGTCTCTACTCTGCCTCAGCAAGAGTAAGACCCAAACACTTTCAGAAATGTTTGTCAGACATAATTTGTCTTACCTTAATACTGGTTTGTTAACACTTGCTTTCAAACAAAACAGTCCCTGAAGACGAAAAAAATACTGACTGCTTCTCTAGGCGCTCCTTATATACTTCCACAATGATGACGTCATAGGCTGTCGCCAGCCAATAGGATTGCCGTGATTTGATAATTGATAATTGACACCGGTTCTTGAGGAAGCGTCCCCCATATGCGTTCAAACGCAGCGTAGAGTTCCATATCGAAAGGGAACAGCATGTTACTGTAGAAATTTGGCCGTTTTTTTACAGCAATTTTTTTAAGTTTTTGCATTGCTAAAGTATAGAACATGTTTTTTACAATGTGTCGACCAATCAGAAACAAGAATTTTAGAGAGCTGTAGTATAAGCTGGGTTTTATTGGTATGTGCTGATTAAGTTGACATAGAATGTCTTTCAGCCATAATGACAACTAATTGTAAGGATAGTCCTTGTATATCCTGGATCAAAATGATTTGGAACGATATTGTGCTTTTAAGGGTAACAAAATACAACTACATTCTGAGCTTTAAAATATTCCAGTACCAAAATGCATGCATACATGCCTAATTCTTATCATCTATCATTAGACTGAATGCAAGACTGAAAAGATTAACAGGAACATTATCTTTTCATCACTCTGTTATTCATACCGCAAGAAGAATAAAGACTCTAGTGACTCCACCCCCATTTACAGTATATTTATACAGTGTTTTGCCATGAGAAATCAGTGTCATCTTCATCATGACCATCATCATCTCTCTGCTCCTGCTGGCCTCTCTGCTGCCACACCTGACCTTCACTGGTGAGACTGGTGATTATATAACAGTATATTATGATGATTTTTAAGATGATGTTTAATTTTATGTGCTGAATAAGTTGACTGACAGCACTATCTCTCTCTCTCTCTCTCTCTCTCTCTCTCTCTCAGCTCATGTGAATGTTGGTATAGTGAACGGCACAGAAGCCAAACCTCACTCCAGACCTTACATGGTTTCTCTTCAGAAGAACAGGGAACACATCTGTGGTGGATTCCTCATTTCTGATCAGTTTGTCTTGACTGCCGCACATTGCTGGAATGGGTAAGAGCTTGTTTAGGAAACATTTTTGACTGACACAATGATTGCAGTGCAACCACACAGTGTATCATATGACATAAATGACCATCATGACTTTCTCTTTTAACAGAAAAGAGGTTCTGACGGTTGTGGTTGGTGCTCATGACTTAAGAAACAGCAAGAGTTCAAATCGTATCGATGTCCTGTCCTACAAACCACATCCAAACTTTACATTCAGTTCTACTCAGAATGACATCATGCTTTTGGGGGTAACAACCTTTAAAACTTTTAGTTGTTCAGATAGTTTCTGATCAGGATACAGTGGCAAAAGGTGATGTTTGAATTTCTATTGCAATTTCTTGCTGTAAGAAATAACGGAATAACGGAATGCGTAGCAAAAAAAAAAAAAAGAAGAAAGAAAAGAAAGAAAGAAAGAAGAAAGGGAACAATGCATAAAATTTGAAATATCATTGGTAAATTTACTGTCATTGTCATTGCTATACACAGCGAAAAATTATATTGTAGGAAATAGGCTTTTTTAAAGTGCCCCTGTAATGCTATTTTTATGGTTTCTAATTTTGTTTTGCAACGTAAGCAATGACGTACATCCGAGTCAACGAGACCGAGGGAAGGGCATTTAAAAACCGAACTGGAACGCAGCCCGAGTCTCTCTAAACTCCTCCTTTCCACAACCCTACTCTGCTCTGATTGGTCAGATGGCCCGGTCTGTGATTGGTCTATAGTCAGAAATGAATTACGTCACGATGTTTTCACTCCGCGTTGCATTTCGGGAAGGCGCCGCCATATTAGCAGGACACGCTATCCGTTGCTATAGTAACTTCTTTAGTGAACCCTAGATAAAGCGCAACAGAGAGAGAGAGCAGATTAATTTAATAAATAAATTTTGCGATACATACATAGTGATGTCAAGCAGTTTCTCTAAATAATGCTGCTTGCTAATAACTTAAACTTAAAAATTTGCTTTTAATTGCTTAAAGGGTCTGAACTCTTGCACTGTGCCGCACTGACACCATAAAGCATACTACGGACAGAAACCCAGATGAGCCCAGATTATGAACGCAACACATTTAAATACACGTCTTTTCCTCCCATAAAGAAAAAGATAGTGCCAATAAAATAACAAACTTAGTAAACACTATACTAATAAAGCACAGAAAAATTGGGTTATGCCGAATTTGTTTTTTAATATCATTATAAGGCTAAATTAAGCGACGTTTCTCAACAGTTTTCTATGTGATGAAAACGCTCGTGAATTTAAACACGTTGCGTTCACATTATGGGCTCAAGTTTACTTTATTAGTAAGATGTTTACTGAGTTCGGTCTGATCTATCACTGTCTTTCTTAGTACTTAAGTAATAAGTACATTATATCGGTTTTCTATGGGAGGAAAAGGTGTTAGTCTCTCCCGATAGAGCCACTTTCCTTTCACTTCGTCATTATTTCATTCAAAGGAACTGCGGCGTATCGCAAAATTGCAAACAAATATCACGCTATTTCTCTCGGTCTGAGCGTGGCTGCGTCCGAAATCGCATACTTCCCTACTATATAGTATGCGAAAAACAGTATGCAAGGCGAGTAGTATGTCCGAATTCATAGTATTCGAAAAACAGTAGGCGAGAAGTACCCGGATGACCTACTACTTCCGCCCGAATTCTGTAGTAGGCATTCGATGGACGCTGCGCTATCCCGTGATGCCACAGGAGAGGATTCTTCATATTCATATTCAAAAATGGCGGAACGCGGCGATATGCAGCCATAGACAGTAAAAGAAATGGACACAGCGACCCCATTGGAACTCAATTGAGTCAAGTGAAGCCCATTTTTAGCGATTTTTAGCACTTCCTTTTCTGACGCGCAGACTCACACTAAGCTTGATGACGTCCGCAACCTGTCTGACAGATGTAAATCTTCTAGTAGCTGTGCGTGCAAACTGCCATCGTTAATCTTGCAGAGACGGCGAACTTGAGCGGGGAGTTCTTTGGCGTGAGTGAGCAGGAGTAAGTATTCTGATTAATTATTTTGTATAGTATTTTAAAATGTAACGCCAGTACGCCATATTAAGATAATCTCCCCGATTGCCTGCGAGCTTCTCCTCCTGTCTGTACGGTAATTTCGCTACTGTGCGACAGAGAGCCGAGTGGTTATGACGCAATCGTTAGCTTATTTTTACAAAAACTGTTTCTACGGGGCCATAATGTAACATAGAAGGTAATGGAGCCCTTTATACATTGTCGTGTATCTTTGGAAATAAATAATGGACAAATGGAGTCTTTAAACGCCTCAGATGTAAAGTTATTCACTGTCAAAGTGACGCCAAAATGAATGGGAGTCAATGGGGATGCTAACGCAAGTGAAGTTCTGCTACAAGATGGCGGCACCCGGCCGACTTCAACTTCCGGTCGACTTCCTTGGGCACTGTATGCGGCTCATTCAAGTCCTTAAGTACCTCAGGAAAAACGGTGTTTATTGTGGTTAAATTGCACTTGTTTAACATTATGTAAGTAAATGGCTGACTTATTGAAAGTTTAAACAATGTAATGAGAAGATTAAGAGTTGGCTGTAAAAAGATGTTTAATCATTATTACTGACAGCACATCAAGCTAACGAACAGGTCGAGATAAGTTACATACGCTTGCTAACACTGTTTTATTTAACGGAGACGTTCGTTGTTAAGCAGTTTAATGAGATTAGAAAACGGACAGCAACATTCAGGCGGTAGTAGTTTATAGGGCTCACAGTTTGTAGTTTTTTTAGAATATGTATATTATTATCATTGTATTTATTTGTATATATTGTATTTAATATTTAGGCTGTGTTGTGTATTTCTCTCGCCCTCTCTGTCTATCTACACATTGTTTATTTATATATAATGTATTCAAGTTTGTTCATTGATTCATGTCTTTTGTTTCTCGTGTATTTTTATATGCATTAATTTTTAACAATAAATTACTTAATTTAATTGCTTCAAATCAGCCTCTGTCGTGATATTCACAGATGTATTTTTATTCTGAGGTAAAATTTCCTAGCTAAATAGGTGATTATACTTTGGCATATTTAAGCTGTTGAAGAAAGCGTGATCTGCGAGCAGCTGACCGACGCCTCCTTTAAGCTGTTGATTGAATTATTAAAAAAATAATGCATTAATATGCATTAATAAAAAAAACATTGCTGATAAAAGCGGAGTAGAGCAGGCCCTTTAAATTTCCGCGCTGTTGTGACGACGCATGACAAGTGACATTAGAGACTTTAAGCAGCAGCTGCTGATACAACGGCAACGGCATTCTGGCGTTCCATTGCGCATGCGCAAATTTAACTGCTACTTCTTGACATTCTACTGTAACTGTCTACTACGGCAGGGTAGCCGATTTGCCGTAGTCGATAATACGTGACAGACTAGATAAGTAAATGTTATGTTCTATGGTTATGTGGTATTTTAGTTGTATCTGTATGTCATTTAATGCCAACAGCAACCATTCTCTTGCTTTTATTTACATGTAATGTATTGTTTACTATGTCAAATGATTAAATGATCCACGCCATCCTCTTTGTTGTTGCTTAGTGATTTTTGCGTTCTTTAGCTACGGCAGTTGACAGTTTACTTCCAGTCGTCGTTGCCGTTCCATCAACAGCTGTTGCTTAAAGTCCCTATTAACATGGCGGATGTAGTACGTCCGAATTCCATTCATACTACCCATATTCATACTATATAGAACGTACTGTTTTAACGGTCGAGAAGTACATTCAAATTCAAATGTAGTACCTACTCATGCGATTTCGGACGCAGCCTGTCTCACTGTCAAAGTAACCATGGCAACGGATAGCGTATCCTTCTAATATGGCGACGCCTTCCCGAAATGCAACACAAGTCAAAGTGCTGTGACGTAACATTCTCATTCTCTATTACTATTACCATATCTGAATTTCAACTCTGGGGGCTTCCTCAGCACTTTTACATAGCAATACAAGCAGTATAGCATAACTGGGCCACTTTAAGAGGCATGTAAAGTAAAAATGCTTAAAATATATAACAATTCATCTTGGCCTTGAGGGCTTTTGTACTAAATACAAACAGCAGTATAATCAACTGAAGTTCAGTCTTGATGATTAAATCTTTTATTATTAACGGTTGTGTTTTTGAATTACAGCTACAGGAAAAAGTTGAACTAAACAATGTTAAATGGATATCATTACCAAAGAAAGGAGAAGACGTGGCAACAGATACTGTCTGTAGTGTTGCCGGCTGGGGATCACAGACGATTAATGGGGAACCAACTAATCGTCTAATGGAGGCAAATGTGTATATAATGAACAACACAGAATGTGGCAATAAATGGGGAACGTTCCAATTCTCAGCCTCACAGATGATGTGCACATATGGCCATAGTGGATCCTGCCGTGTATGTACAAAAGATGATTTACATTCTTTAATAGTTAAGTTAATTTCTGAACTTAAGTTTAAACTGATACAGTATGCACTTTAGTGACGTGTTGATCTCTGTTTCTTCACAGTATGATTCAGGAGGTCCTTTGGTTTGTGGAAACACTGCAGTTGGTGTCACATCATTTGCATATGACAAGCTCTGCAATTCACCTGACTATCCTAATGTGTATACTAAGATTTCACCATATCTTGAATGGATCTTGAATGGATCGGCAGCATAATTAGAAATGTGAAGTGAGTTAAGTTCTTAAATTCTTACGTATGTAACTTTCAATAAAGTATCACATGGCAAGCATTATTTATTCAAAGAGTCCTCATTGTCAACCATATATAATGACAATATTACATGGGAGGCACAAAAGTCATTTCACATTAGTTCACCTGGTGGCCATCTTGGTTACACCTTCAATTTTCATTTGTTCAAGTATGGCTCATATCCGTTTAAATGGGGAAAGATTAAACACTGCAAAACCGTTGGTCAATATTAGGGATAAAATCGGACAAATATGGTATAATAAATTATTTAGCTCAAAGCCTACAAAAAATAATAATAAGAAGAAGACAAAGTAGTCAAAATAAAATAAAGGAGTGGCCCATTTTATGCACCCTTAGAATGACTTTTTGAGAGCTGCAAATCCTTTGACATCTTTTAGTCAAACTCTTCTGAGAATATGAAGATGAACTATTAAGATATCTCAGTCAGCATTTGTACTACACAAATTTCCCACTAAAAGTATGAAACAATGTTACACAATATACACATTAAAACTAAGAGGTGAAGTGAATAACGTTGATTATATCATTACAATGGCACCGTTCAAGGGCTGGGATATATCAGGCAGAAACTGAAGTCAGTTCTTAAATTTCATGAGTTGGGAAACTGGGCAATATAAACACAAAATGAAAAGACGAACATTAAATGCTCATATTTTGTGATGATTTTGTTATCATCAACAAGGAGCTGACTGATCCTGCTTTAGCTTGGTTTTCTTTGCCACCACAACAAATGTGTTTTACAAACACACAGTTATGGCAGCCAAAGAAAAGCTAACACAAGAAGTACGAGGACAAAGATCCCAACTAAAATTCTTAATAAGATCTTCTGTAGACGTCTGACAGAAATAAAGTCGTCTGGTTAGTAATAAGTGAAGCTGGTAATGCTGATTGTGGAGTTGTTTAATCCTCCTCTGCTGAAATCTTGAGAGATTTAATGTCTTTTATTTACAGTTGATTTTACCAAATACTCAATCATCAGTTATTGGATCACTTCATTAACTCACCAATGTCAACACTGTTTCAGTGTTTCTTCTAACATTGTGTAGATTGGACTCATATAAACGCTGAGCAGTGTTCAATGAGGATTTTGCTGGGTATGTTGGACATTTCAGCATCTATTCAAACAGTTTTGTACCTGTAAATGTTTTATTTATTTTATTTTACATACAAACAGGAAAAAAACTCAAATAGTTTTTTCTTAAAAAAAAAAAAGTATTTATATGTATGTATGTATGTGTGTGTATAATATACATATATATAAAGTATGTGTATTTTATGTCTGTGTCTAAGGGCAGCACAAGTGGCTCAGTGGGAAGCACTATCTCATCAAAACAAGAAAGTTCCTGGGCCCTCATTTATCAACAGTGCGTAGAAAAGGTTCAATATTTTGTCCAACGAATGAAATTTAGAATGTGCCCAAGTACAAGAAAATCCGCATTTATCAAACGTGCGCACGCAGTTCTTACGCACATGAGTAAGCAATCATTGTTGATAAATCCCACATGTGTGTAAGTGCCATGCTCGTTCACGTTCAAGGTCATTAGCATTCGGAAACGCCTCCAATGAACCATATATGGTGACAAAACGTCCCTTTAAAAGTCACGTGATTGTGTTTTTTCCTCACCGCAATCGGTCTTTGTCAGGTGACGTCACACTCGTGAAAACCGAAGTGCATTATGGGTGTCGCCGCCATTTCTGAGGTATCCAAACAATCTCTGTATCAGTGCAGAGTTATTTCTTCTTTGGCTACTTTTCATTGTAAAAATGGCACACTTTTGTTGTGTGAAAAGCTGCAATAATATGTCCCACGATAGAAAATGTCAAAAACTTTACTACGAGATTAGATTTAGTCGGTTTCCTACTTGAAAAAAGGCTGTACGGAGAGTATGTAGAAGCAATAACAGAGGCGCCGGATCGCATGGGTTGCCGCGGTGATCGCAAAACATCACTTTCGTCAAGATATCTCCATTCATGTATGTTTGCTTTCTACATTTCACAAAGGTAAGTTAGAGGTTTCTGTTTTCTAAAGTAGAAAACGTTATAGCAACGCATTGTTTTGGATTGTATGTGCTATGAAACAAGTCAATTTAAACTGAATCCCTTTACTTGAATATGTCTACATTTTTTTTCTTAATTTTGCTACAGCATTTTTATACTTAAGGTACGACATTTTTGCTCTGTATCCATATACTGATTCTTATTTTCTGACTACTTTTTACAGCTGTGGTCTGTGGACCTTTTCATCATTTCATTGCAGATCAGCCTGCTTAAAGATTATGGAGACTGACCCTGACTGGACACCATCCCTCCCTACATTAAGGCCACATCAGCATTAAACACAGGCTGTGTCTCAATCAGCTCCCTAGTTCATTAGTTAGGGCACTGATCAGGACGGTCTCAGTCACAAAATTTGTATACACAATATACTGATTCAAGAGCTCAGAGCTGATTGAGATGCACACACAGATGTAAGGAAAAACAATCCAGTCAGCTACTTGGGTAAAGTTGGTTTTATATTTGCACATTCAGACTTCTGATAAATTGAGACTTTCCAATAAATATGCAATAAATTAATGTTTGCGAATTTTAAGCAGCGACATGATATTGACAACCAACGATTGTCAACTTATAACATTTTTCACAGTAAATCAAAATAGGCAAGTATTGTTTAATGACATATTTACTTGTGAATGTCCACTGAATGTCCAATGTAGTGTGATTAACAAGGCTATTGAATACGGATGTGCGAATATAAAACCAACTTTACCCAAGTTAGTCAGCTAACACTATGGTCCATCAGGCTGGAGAGAGTGATCATCTTCACACTGAGAAGATGCAGGAGGCTGGAGGAGATGGTGATCTGCATGTGCAGAAGTAAACCGACTTGATATGTACAGGATGTCTGATGTTTGTTTTGGAGATGATGATGTTAATGTACTATACGGGTCTGCCAAACCTGGGAACCTTTATGGCGTTATTACAATTTTTTTTTTTTTTGTGCCTCTGCGCATGTTTGAATCTTTTGTAGAATTGTTGTGTAAAAATGTGCTGATGCTTTATCCAGTCTTGCATGAACAATAAAGCATGTATAATTAAATTTTTCAGGGTGATTTGTAGATTTATGTTATATGCACTTATAGTATTAACAGGATAATTAATAATATACACAATCTGTAAATCAGATATTTAACTTGCATGACATATCTTTGTTTTTATTATTAAGGCTTTTGGACAAAAAAAAAGACTCATAATGTCATTGACCCAGACAACACAGAGGTAGATGGAGGACAATAATTTACAAATTATTTTGGCTCTAAAAGGTATACTATATCAGAATGTACTGTAATAAAATACACTATTAAATTCTACATACATCTCTGATGATGCCTTGTTTATTGGAACAATGTTTATAGTGTTATACATTGGTTTATGTACTTAATGCAATAAAGAAAAAAAAATGCATGAAAAAAAGGGTAGTATTAGTTCAAAATTCTTCCTGATAATACTAAACCATCCTTAATCATGCACTTGTTATATACGGTAGTTAACACGACATCATCATCATTATCGTTACTATACTGTGTTATCGCAGTCCTTCCTTCAGAACATAAATAAATCCTGCACCCATTAGTGAAATATCTGTGAGCTTCGAGGGATTTATAGTTTTTAAATTGTTCACTATGCGTTTATGCCATAAACAAGACAGTTAACAATATTTAAGTATGATGATTTAGGTAGCAATTCGGGGGTCAGTAGCACTCCAACTTACTGCAGTCAGTTCGTACAGATCTATGTTATGAATGGATGGAAATTTCTCCAAATAACGGTCCCTGGCATCTTTGGTGAGTTTATCGCGATATGAAATTTTAACTTTGTTCTTGTGCTTCTTCATATTTGCGAGTTATTTGCTTGTTATCTCAACTCGTGTAATCTCTTTCATTCTCACAGTCAGCAGGGATACCACAAATATGGCGCCGCGGTGACGTCACACACAACAAAATCACGTGTCTGACAAAGACCGATAATAGCAAAGAGAGCTCTTGCCAAGCAGATCAGCATGATCTTGGAAAACGTGCTTTCTGGAGCGCATTGTTTGCAAAGTCTTCCAATAATGCAAGATAAAATAAAATAAAGATAAAGTTTACTTAATTTTTACTTAAGTTTTTGCACACATAAACTATTTAAGTAAATTTCAAATATGGGTTTAAGTTACTCTACTTAGCGAGGATAAGTAAAATTGTAAGTAACTTTAACTTTATTAGTAAAAGTTAAGTAATTTCTATTTAGTTTAAAACTCTCTTGCAATACATTTTACACAAAACAATATAACACTGAATGAAACCATGCTGTTGAAATGTATGCTTTTACTTAGAAGCATCTAAACAGATAATACAAAAGATATTGTGTAGACATCATATGTACACATTAAAGTAATGCTATAGTTGAACACAGAGACCTCAATACTTGGTACACAACACACAATGACGGTAACATTCGATGGAACATTTTTGAGTGTGATTGTGGCATTTTGAGTAGAAAATGAGCTCCAAATGTCACAAAATGTTAAGTTACTAAACCTAACCACAAAAGGAATGATAAAACAGTGTAAAAACAGCAAAAAATTGACCTCATTAATTATTCAAGGCCCAGTGCATGAAGGGAACACCAGTATCAGAAATAATTATATAATGTTGATGTTTACACTGTAATTTCTACACGCTTAAATTGAGTACTACTAAATAACTTGCATTTGTTTTGTTTTGTTTTTCTGTATTATTTACTTAACCATAATTTTTTTGTTTGTTTTTTTGTTTTTTGTTTGTTTTACAGTGACACCAATTACGCACTGTGTGTAAAACTAGACAATTGATAAATTGAGTGTTTTATAAATAAAGGAAACACAGGACATGTGGATTGCTTAATGCATACTGTGACACTCTTAAATGATTTTTGTGTGTAGTGTCACTATTCTACCATTAGATTATCTGCGTAAGCATGCTCAGAGGTGTGCTTATATTTACACACATTTCTACGTTTAAGTACAAGTTGGTGAATCCCACACTTTGCGTGAAACTGTTCTTACGCACTCACTATGCACAAATCTGTCCGTACGCACCATTGATAAATGAGGGCCCTGGTTCGATCCTCAGCTGAGCCAGAAAGTTTTTCCTTCAGATCTGGTTTCCCTCACAATTCAAAGATGTGTGAATTACAGATACTAAGTTGTCTAAAAGTGTGAATATGTGTTTGTCACGGATTGGCACAGAGACAAAAGGTGAGATCCATGTGCAATCTTTAATGGAGTAATCCAAGCTCATAGTCAGACAGGCAAAGGTCAAAATCCAGATTACGGTCCATAAAAAAAAAACAATGAAACACAAACAAAAGCCAGAGACAAAACAGAAGCCGGTGACATGAAATGAAACCACAATAACAAAAGCAAAGACAACCCAAGTATAAATAGACAGACACTAATGACAAACTCAAAACAGCTGGATGCAATGAAGAGGTAATGAGTCAGGGAAGTGTGTTATGGGTAATGTAGTCCAAGGGGTGAAAACAAGAGTCCGGGATGGAGTGCCCTCTGATTAGGGCACTCTCACTAGTGATCATGATGACAGTGTTTTACTGCCTATCAGAGGTGGACATTCCAGGGGTCAGAAAGTAAAAGTCCTGCCATATTTTTATCTCATCCACTGAAGCATTAATGAGATAATTAAGTGATAAATTGAGTGATGATTGAGCATTATTGAAGACACCTGATGATAACAAGCAGAATCACCAAAGGAGAAAAATCACAATTTTTAAGTTACCATCATCGAGGTCAGGGTTTGTTTTAGTTGAGCTCTTGACCCTTGACTTTTTTAGTAGTGATGGGCAGAGCGAGGCTTCGTGAAACACTGAAGCAGTTGAATCAAATGTGCTGTGATGATTTGAGGCTTCAAAACAAACTGACACTTGACTCCACGATGACCCCTAGTGGTCAGAACAGTGTAAATGCAACAAAACTCAAACTAAACATGCAGTAAAAACACCTTTTACAAATCTATTGCAAATGTTTTATTGAAAGTAAAATCTATTAAATGCAATTAACTAATTCTCTAATAAGATTAGGCTACATATAGAGTGACTGTATATCTGTTCTTTTATCAATTTTCAAGGCTTGTTTCTCTGTTCCATGGCTCAAGCTAAACAGGCCAATAAGAGATTAATAACTACCATTATTCATTTTAATTATTCTAATGTCTCTTTAAAACATCTACAAATTTATAAAACTGATTTAGAGATCAGGTAAAACCCATAGACACTTGTTCAATACTTCTCAGTGAATCTGCATGATTCATGGGTTAACTTTATCATCGCCTCATTCACCTCTACCGGTGAACCACTGAAATTTCGAACTGTTTTGAAATGTTTCGAAACAGTGATGACATAATGAAGCCTTGTTTACTAAAATCAGGTGACTTTGGCAGTTTGATACACGCTCCGAATCACTGATTCGAAACAAATGATTCATGAAGCTTCGGAGCTTCATGAAGCATGTGTTTCGAAATCGGCCATCACTACTTTTTAGTATTAGTTTTTGTTTGGGCAGTTTTAACTGCATTAAAACCAAACAGACAAGCAAAGTTAAAAGACAATCAGGTGTTGGTTATGTTTTTGCATAAACATTATTTGATCTGAATCACTGAACTCATTTATAGCCCAATCTGAGTTAGATTTACATTATTGATTACAGCAGAACTGTGATTCTACAGCACAAGATCAGCTTTATCAATACTTTTTTATTTTTTTAAGAGTTCTAATTTTTTTTTTTTTTTTTTTTAAAGCGCTCATTTAAACACACAAACATCAAGAATCATCCTGTGAATCTCAACAGTGGTGGCCATCATAAAGCATGTTGCAGTGCGTTCTGGGAGCCACCAATCAAAATTCATCCATGGCTCCCATCATGCATTGCTGTATGAATAAATTATGAGCTAAATTGTCTTAGTAATTTCATTTATTCTCACTATTAAAATTTTGCTGTTTTTCTGTGACTTTTTAGTAGCTTGTTTTCTAATGTTCAGAGTTGATCTGTTGATCAGAATATGTTGCTTGTCACCGTTGTTGAGATTCACAGGCTGATACTTGATGTCTGTGTGTGCCTAATATATATATATATTTTTTTTTTTTGTGACAAGGACAATTCTGTATTGTATAAGCTGATCTTCTGCAGCATCACAGTGCTGCTGTAATCAATAATGTAAATCTAAATGAGTTCAGCGTTTCAGATCAAATAATGATTTTGAGAAAACATAACCAACAACACCTGATCATCTTTTAACTTTGCTTGTCTGGTTTAATGCAGGTAAAACTGCCCAAACAAAATCTAATACTAAATAGTCAAGGATCAAGAGCTCAACTAAAACAAACCCTGACCTCGATGATGGTAACTTTAAAATAGTGATTTTCTCCTTTGGTGATTCTGCTTGTTATCATCAGGTGTCTTCAATAATGCAATCAATCGTCACTCAATTAATCACTTATTTATCTCATTAATGCTTCAGTGGATGAGATAAAAATATGGCAGGACTTTTACTTTCTGACCCCTGGAATGTCCACCTCTGCTGCCTATGGATGGATCCGTGGAGGAAGCTGTAAAAGACGAAGTACGAGCACTACTAATGGGCTAAACAAGACCACTTTATGTTTAAGGTGCCCTAGAATCAAAAATTGAATTGACCTTGGCACAGTTGAATAACAAGAGTTCAGTACATGGAAAAGACATAAGTTGCGTCCCAAATGACGCACTATACACTTATACACTATGTACTTGTGCACTATGCACTCATCCATGTAGTGCGTGAATTGCATAAGGTTATTTTGTCATTTAACAACGGAGTCCGATCCTCCCTTCCCCTCCACTACGTAATTAAAGCTGCGACAGCTGAGTGCATGAAGTGTCCAACATTCCACACTTCGTTTTTTCCGTTAATTTAGTGCATCATCCGGGTATTTAAAGTGCACTTTTTGTTTTTGGAATTTTACGCAGTCCTGATCCCTTAGGCTTTGTTCACATTGTTCACAAATTCAATTTGGTTTCAGATCTGATTTATAGGACTGACAGTTCATTTTGCATGTGATGAAGTTAATTCAGTGATGTCAATATCTGGTGTATCTACATTGTTGGCCATATAATGACTCAAGCAATATACAACTTGAAACCTGATCTGAACGTTTAGAGCAGGGATGGACAACTCCGGTCCTGGAGGGCCAGTGTCCAGCAAAGTTTAGCACCAACCCTAATCATACACACCTGAACCAGCTAATCAATGTCTTTAGGATTAGTAGAAAGTTATAGGCAAGTGAGTTTTTATCAGGGATGGAGATAAACTCCGCAGGACACTGGCCCTCCAGGACCGGAGTTGTCCATCCCTGGTTTAGAGTCTAAGAGACTGAGATGTATTCTGGATTTAGAACAGAAAACAAATGAAGAGTTTGGTTCCAAAACACGATAAACACCATTTTCAAAAAAACTGAGTTTCCACCAAAATCAGTATTGTATCTGGTCGGTATTGAAAAGTCATTCATTAATTTTGCGCAAAATGCGATATCCATCATGTTATTCTGTCATGTTTTCTCCGAATAGTTTCTCCAAACTCTTCAAATATAGATGTGGTTTGATTTGGGATTGTAAACATCATTGATTTAGTATTTTTGTTTGTTTGTTTTGGTTCAAATTATAAATTTTTTTTTTTTTTTTATATTTTAAAATATTAAATGATTTAAGATATGCCATAAAATTTTTTTTGTTTGAACAAAGCCTTATAGGGATTTGATTGTAGAACTGGAGTAAAAACTGCAGTCTCAAGCAATCATTTGAATAATTATACTTAAATTATAAAATACTAGCATACCTAGTAGTCCCATTATCCTGAAAAGTAAAATAATTTGTCAGTACAATGAATTTTATCATCCAGTTTTCATTATGAAATTTCTCAGCATTAAAGGTCCCGTTTTTCGTGTTTTTTTGAAGCTTTGATTGTGTTTATAGTGTGCAATATAACACGTGTTCATGTTTCGCGTGTACAAAAACACAATATTTTTCACATAACTTACTTATCTGTATAACGCTGTTTCCACTGTCATAAAAACAGGCTGATGACTTCCTTGTTCTATGAAGTCCCTCTTTCAGAAATACGTAACGAGTTCTGATTGTCCCAGCGGTTCCTGTGTTGTGATTCGACAGCAGCTTAGCGCACCCAGAGCCATAGAGAGCGCACCTTGCCCGGAAAGGTCACGCCTCTTGCAATAACGTGTGCTGCACATAGTTTTACATGTGGATTATTGTGGTGTTGTGCCGAATGAACACAAAAGACAATAATTCCCGAGAGACTGAACTCTTTAATCTCCACAAGCAGCGACAGAAAATGTACAACGTTAGCACTCACTCAGAAGAGTACCTCATACGGAAAACAGCCGTATACATAAACATAGTCCCCTCTTGTGGCCATTATGTGCACTGCTGTCCAACATTAACTATTGCAGTAAGGATACCACAATTATAATTTTCGGGAACCGAGTTAAACATAAATTGTAACCATTGATCTCTAAGTACAGCGTCCCTGGGAAGGCCAAACAAAGGTGATTGGACTGCGGGATGAAAATAACACCGTTTCGACGACATGGCGACAAACACACTCTACAAATGCAACTCTTGCTCTTCTCCGTGGGAGCGCAACAAGACCACGCCCCCTTTTTTGTGTATTCCTGTGGGCGGAGGTTAGTCAAAAAACTGTTTTAGTGACGTCATTAAAGAAGGAAGTAGTGGGATGTAGTCCAAACTGGCCGTTCGATGTAGGCGACTTCTGTTAAATAAAATATCTCGCTTGGCATTGAACTTTGAGCTTTAAAATTTTACAGATTGTATTTATACTCTAACAACAACATTACACACTAACTAAAGTTTGAAACATGGGATCACGAAGAATGGGACCTTTAATGTTTGAATTATGTGTTGTAGCTACATGAAAAAGATCAAAACAAGTAACAAAGTCAACTGGCTCTCCATACCAAAGAAAGATAAGGACATCAAGGCCAATGCCAAATGCAGTGTTGCAGGATGGGGAAGAAAAACCACCAATGGTACAGCCAGTGCTAAACTTATGGAGGTGGATGTCACAATCATTGATAAAAAAGCATGTCAGAAGTACTGAGGGAAAACATACTCCACCTCAAGAATGGTGTGTGCAGGTGGTCGTGGAGGATTCTGTCAGGTACAAAGTATATTCTAGACAAATCGAAAATAGTATAGCTGTTCAATTTTACTCACAGCCTGTAACTTTTTCCACTTATCAGGGTGATTCTGGAGGACCTTTGGTGTGCAACAAAGTTGCAGTTGGTGTTGTTTCATTCAATCAGCCAAACAACTGTGACTCCCCTACACTACCCAATGTCTACACCAGGATCTCCAAATTTTTATTTTTGGAGGTGTGAAGCGAGAGCTTGATTAATAAATATTTTATTTCCTAAAACACTCTTTTGATTGTATGTGTGGATTTTTGGAGATACAGTTGTGGCCAGAATGATTAGCCCCCTTCATAAATATGATCAAAGATGACTCTAAAAATAAATCTGCATTGTTTATCCTTTTGATCTTTAATTCATAAAATTAGCAAAAATCTAACCTTTCATTGAAGGAAAAGAATTGAAAGTGGGAGGAAAATAACATTAAGAAATAAATGTTTTTGTCCAAAACACGTTGCCCACAATTATTAGTACCCCTAGAATTTTTTATGAGTAAAATATCTCAGAAGTATATTCCCATTCATATTTAAAATGTTTTAGCTCACCGGGGTGATCATGAACATGAAATTGTCCAGCCATGACTTCCTGTTCCACAGGAGTATAAACATGAGGAAACACAAAGGCCAAATTCCCTTAATCATTCATCACAATGAGTAAAACCAAAGAATATAGTTCTGATGTGCAGCAAAAGATTGTTGGGCTTCACAAAATAGAAAGTGGCTGTAAGAAAATACCTGAAGCATTGAAAATCCCCATTTCCACTATCAGGGCAATAATTGAGAAGTTCCAATCAACTAAAGATGTTACAAATCTGACTGAAAGAGGACATGTGTCTAAATCATCCTAATGCGCAGTGAGGAGGAATGTTTAAGTGGTCAAAGAATCTCCAAGGATCACAGCTGGAGAGTTGCAGAGATTAGTTGAGTCTTGAATCTCAGAAAGCCTAAAAAAAAATTATCAAAAGCACCTACATCCCCATAAGTTGTTCGAGAGGGTTTCAACAAAAATCCTCTGCTCCAGAAACAATCTCCAGCATATTCAGTTGTCAGACAAGACTGGAACTTCAAACGGGACGAGCTTCTATGGTCAGATGAAACTAAAACAAGAGCTTCTTGGCAGCAAACCCACCAGATGGTTTTGGTGCACACATGGATAAAAAGTGCCCCATGCCCAAGGTTAAATATACTGCTGGATCTTTAATGTTGTGGGCCTATTTTTGTGCTGGAGGTCCTGGACATCTTGTTCAGATATATCGTATCATGGATTCTATCAAATACCAACAGATAAAAAATCAAAACCTGACCACTTCTGCTAGAAATCTTATAATGGGCTATGGTTGGATCATCCGTCGGGACAATGATCCAAAACAAACATCAAAACCAGCGCAAAAATGTGTCACTGAGCACAAAATGAAGCTTCTGACATGGCCATCCCTGTCCCCTGACCTGAACCCTAAAGAAAATGAGTGGAGTGAACTGAAGAGAAGAAGCATCAACATGGAGCTGGGAATCTGAAGGATCTGGAGAGATTCTGTTTAAAGAAATGGTCTCTGATCTCTTGTCAGGTGTTTTCCAAACTCATCAGGCGTTACAGAAGAAGACTCAGAGATGTTCTCTTGGCAAAAGAAGGTTGCAAAAAGTATTGAATAAAAGGGTGCTAATAATTGTGGGCAACGTGTTTTGGAGAAAAACATTTATTTCATAATGTTATTTCCCCCCCACTTTCAATTCTTTTCCTTCAATGAAAGGTTAGATTTTTGCTAATTTTATAAATTAAAGATCAAAAGGATAAACAATGCAGATTTATTTTTAGAGTCATCTTTGATCATATTTATGAAGGGGGCTAATAATTCTGGCCACAACTGTATGTCAGTCCAGCAGCTTGAGTTTATATTTGAAATCATCACAACTGTCCCTGAAGCCTTGAAGCCTGATCACATGCTACAAACTCTTCACAACTCTACTATCTGATAAGTTTCTTCAGTTTGGGAAGTGTTTCTTCAGTCATCAGCATGAAGCAATCTGTCTCCATCCACGGCTACAGCACGCAGGGGTACCAGGACATTTGCCGCTCTGTGGCAGAGCCCATGATCAAGACACGCTTTGGTCAGCACCGTCCCTACACCCTTGAGCTGGGACTGAAGATTAAGCAGCGCCTGTGGGAGACTCTCAAGCGCCCTTCACTGCTGGAGACAGAGCAGCCTGATGGACACGTCCTCGTCACTGAGAGCTTCTCCACATCCAGCAGAAGCTTCGCTCCTCGTGTCCATGTGGACATCAGTGAAGAGCCGCTGCCAGAGGAACCACCAAGAAAGAAGCCCAGACACAGAGTCATCACAGCAGGACTACATATGTACATACTGTATATAGCTATAGAGTACTTTTATAGTCTGATGAGTACGTTTCAGTTTTTAAAGTTAAGTTTTAGTTTGAGTAAGTTTTCTTTATTGGGTCAAGAACATTTTTAGCACATTGCTGTGTGGTTGAAAGGATGTTTTGGTGACTGTCAATGCACTGATATGTGGTTCTTCGAAGTCTTTTGCTACGTGCTTGTCAGGATGTTTCAGGTGGCTCTGGTGTTGACATGCGTTTGCCAAGGTTTTCTGAGCGGTTGTTATTGTTGCTGTGCGGTTTCTGGACTCTTCTGTGAGGTTTTTCGAGCATTGCTTCATGGTTGTTAGGAGGTTTTGTGTGGTTGGTTGATATGCGGTTGCTTTTAAAGAATTAAGTTAGGGTAGGTTAGGGTCCCTCACACAGTTTGCGGCTTGACATGCTGTGAGGGCTTGTGTGCATCAGTGATGCTGAGAGCTACACCACTGCTACTGCACAGCTACTGCCAGGGTCACCCATAGTGGACAGGTCTCAGCTGAGATGCCAGACGAAGACAAACCACCTGATTCTGGAAAGCAGAAGATTGGTCTGATGTTCCTGGCAGAAGATCAGAGTCTTGTGACAACAGCAACAATGTGGAATGGAAGAAACTTCACGCTGATTATCTATGTGGAAGTCGCAGATGGATCGATGGAAGCAACTGTTCGAACAGAATGAGGAAACAAACAAACAATAAAATAAAATAAAAAAAATCAATAAAAAAATAAAATAAAATAAAATATAAAAAAATTAAATATAAAAATAAAAATAAAATAATAAAATGAAATAAAATAAAATACAATAATAATAAAATAAAAATTACTTGATTGTATGCATAAAAACAAAACATGTCTGAAATCACTTCTAAACCTGAAATGATTTGCACATGATCATGTAAATGGTGATTAGAGCAGTGAAAATGATTAATTTACTAAAATACAACAATTACTATTTATAACAGGTATCACAGTAATATTAACCTCATAAACCAGAAATTAATAAAACAGAAGCTCTGTAATGCACTTATTTGTGCTTCAATAATCAAAATCAAAATGTTTAACATAAAAACTCATTAAAATAATTACAAATATTACATTATTAAATAATTAAACATTTTTAATTACACAAGATTCCAAATATATGGAGTCAAAAGTGCTGAAATTACTCTATATTTACTTCTGTTCCTATTAAAATGCATTTATTTCCTTCTTAAGAAACAAAAATATATAAATGTTTTATTCATATTTTTCAAATAAAAGACTTAAAATCAACTTTGAATTCACTAAAATTAACTTTTAAAATAAAAACTAAATGTACTGAAAAATGTACTGTTACTAACGTAACCTCAGTTCCCTGAGATACGGAACGAGTACTGAAGCCTTTTTCAATAACACAGTTTAACTGCACCGCCATTGGTTCACTCATAGACAAGTTGTTGAACAAATGGTGGCGTGGCCTATGGCGAGAAAGCGCGCAAACTTTCCCGCCGAAATGGGCGGGGTTAAGGGTCATATAAGCAGGCGTTTCGCCATAGGATTTCAGTGCCAATCGACTGAAGCGACGACGCTGAAGCCGCAGCCTCGTGGCACGGCAAGTAACGCAGTACTCGTTCCGTATCTCAGGGAACCGAGGTTACGTTAGTAACCGAGTACGTTTCCTTTCGATACTTCACTCGTACTGCATATGGGGAATGAATTCAACCGCGCCATGCCACGGCAGGGAACGACTTAACTTGTTTTGGGGGACCAGGAAAACAAGTGAGAAGGCAAAGCCGCCGTATCCCCTTGTTACACTACAAGAAAATGATTCCTGTAATGGCGTGAGGCGGAACTTGCAAGAGGCCGCCCAATCACACTGAAAGAACCCGAGCTTGCAAGGTCGGGACATCAAGATGATAGAACCTGACAAAAGTGGACGGCGAAGACCAGCCGGCCGCCTCTCAGATGTCTTTAATGGAAACTCCGTTGGACCAAGCCCATGAGGAAGCCATTCCCCTAGTGGAATGGGCTCTAACTCCTATGGGGCATTCAGCACCCAGAGAGGAGTAACACAGGTTAATGGCATTGACTATCCAACATGTGAGACGCTGTTTTGAAACCGGAGACCCTTTGGTGCAGCCACCAAAACAAACAAAGAGCTGATCCGACTGCCTGAAAGGCTGTGATCGCTCCACATAGGTCCTCAATGCCCTGACAGGGCAGAGTAACTCTAGCTCTCGTTCATCCGTAGAGGGAGGAAGAGCAGAAAGCGAGATGACCTGCGCTCTAAACGGGGTTGAGAGCACCTTGGGAACGTAGCCATGCCTGGGTTTCAGAACGACCTTAGAGTCATTAGGTCCGAATACGAGGCATGCAGGGCTCACCGAGAGGGCCTGCAAATCGCCAACACGCTTGACCGATGCTAGTGCAAGTAGCAGAGCGGTTTTCAGTGTCAGGGGCCTGAGGTCAGCTGAACGCAGCGGCTCAAAGGGGTTACCTTTTAGGGCCCTGAGGAACAGAGAAAGGTCCCAAGTGGGAACGGTGAGGGGACGAGGTGGATTTAATCGCCTAGAACCTCTTAAAAAACGGACCACATTGCCATTTCAACCCACTGATTGGCCAGCAATAGGAGCATGGAACGCTGCGATGGCTGCTACGTAAACTTTAAGCGTTGAAGGGGTGCACCCAATATCTAAACGCTCTTGGAGGAAAGACAATATGAAGGATACGTCACTCTCCACAGGGTCTATGTTGCGTGAGGAACACCAATCAACAAAGACCGACCATTTTTGGGTGTAGAGACGTCTCGTGGACGGGGCTCTCGCCTGAGAAATGGTATTTAGAATGTCCCCGGGGAGGTCAGCCAGCTCCCATCGAGGGACGAGAGGTGCAGAGCCCAGAGCTCTGGCTGTGGGTGCCAGATCGTCCTGTTTGCCTGAGAGAGGAGATCCCGTCTCAGGGGAATCGGCCAAGGGGCTCTCTTGGAGAGCTTGAACAGCTCCGAGGACCAAACTTGGCTCCTCCAGAGCGGGGCCACCAGAAGGACTTTGTGTTGGTTTTCTCTGATGCGCCTGATGACCTGGGGAATCCGTGCGATTGGAGGAAAAGCATAAAGGAGCATGCTGGGCCATGCGTGAGCCTGAGCATCGACTTCCTTCGAGAAAAATGTTGGGCAGTGAGAGTTGTCTTCTGAGGCGAAGAGGTCTACCTCTGCTTTCCCGAAAAATTCCCAAATCGTGAGAACCGTCTGGGGGTGGGGCATCCACTCGTCTGAGGGGATGTTGCTCCGCGACAACATGTCCGCACCCAGATTGGTCTTGCCAGTCGCTTTGAGCGACTGAAGTCTCGGCAGAGCCCATTCCAGAAGGCGTTTCGCCAGAGCGCATAAGCGGCTGGACGAAAGACCGCCCTGGTGGTTTATGTACGACACCACTGTCATGCTGTCTGATTGGACTAAGACATGGCATCCTGTCAGGTGAGCCCGAAAGGATTGAAGGGCTTTTATCACTGCTAGCATCTCTAGGCAGATGATATGTAGACGGCTTTCCTCGTGACTCCACGAGCTGAAGGCCGGTCTGCCCTCGCACAAAGCGCCCCAACCCGAGTTGGAGGCGTCCATTGAGAGCACCGTCCTTCGTGAGACTGCCTGCAGGGGTACTCCAAGACTGAACCAGGCAGGGTTCAACCAAGGTTTCAGGGCTAGAAGACAGGCCCGATTGACCTTGAGACATAGGCGGCCGTGCCGCCAGGCGTTTGGAGGAACCTGGAACTTCAGTACTGAAGAGGCCGCATCCGAAGAAGGCCAAGCTGCAGCACCGGGGAGGCAGAAGCCATCAACCCTAGCAACCTATGGAAAAGCTTCAGAGGGAGATAGGTTTTGTTCTTGACTGAGGCCGCGAGCTGCTGAATCGCCAGAGCACGTTCCGGCGAGACTACTGCCATCATACGGACTGAGTTGAAGACTGCCCCCAGAAACGAAATTTGCTGGCTGGGGCACAGCGAGCTCTTGGCTAAGTTGACCCTGAGACCCAGACATTGCAGATGGCTGAGGAGCACGGATCTGTGGTGTTCCAGCTCGGCTCGCGAACGGGCTAGTGTCTCAGAGGGGAAAGCGCCGCGTTCATGCACTTGAAGGCCGGTGCGTCTATACCAGACTCATCCAGTGAGCGGAGGAGTTTGGCCTGGAAGACCTGGAATATGGCCATTGTATGGGGCGTGGAGGCAGCCTGGCCCGCCGAGGTGTAAGCCCGTCCAGCCAGGGTAGATGTGGTCCGGCAGGGCTTGGAGGGAAGGGCCCTCTTCGTCTTCCATTCCACAGCCGCGGGAGGACAGAGGTGAGCTGCCACCGCTTCATCCAGGGGTGGCAAATGCTCGCATTCCTTCTCTTCGGCGCCATCAACGGCGGTGAGGGCAGAATGATACGTCGTGTGAAGGCGGGCGGAGTACGGAGCGTGCCACGACTTCGTCAGCTCCTCGTGGACCTCGGGGAATAATGGAGCTGAGCGCTGGCAAGGCGCTTGGTGGCGGCCTGGCAGGAACCATTCGTCCAGGCGGCTGCGAGATGGCTCCTCTGGAGGGGCCCACTCGAGGTCCAGCTCTTCCACGGCTCTAGACAGGATGCGGAAAAGTTCGGCATCCATGCCTTGGCCGCGGTCTATGGGCTCCAAAGGAGGTGGGGGAGCGTGATCTTCCGGCTCGCCAGCCCATCCTTCTGCTTCGGAGACCGCGAGGGACATGGAGTCATCCTGTTCGTCGTCCGATCCTCCAAACGAGACAAGGTCACTTGCATCGGCAGAGGGACGCTGCTGGGGTCGGGAGAACAAGACGGGAGAATGTTCCCTTGGAGGAGACGGAGAGGCACGCAGGGGCTGGGCCGGCGTGAGCTCACTCAACTCCGGGCGCTGGATTGCTCTACCCCGCTGTCTCTTCCTAGCCGGCTCGTGGGAGGAAGGAGACGGGAGGGCCCGAACGGCGAGATCGCACTCTGTGAAAAAGGCGACCCGCGAGCGCAGGGAACCGAGACTCATGCTCTCGCAGTGCGGGCATGAGGCTCCAACAAGTTCGCCGTCAGCGTGGGACTTGCCCAGGCAAGCGACGCACTCGTTGTGTCCATGGTCGTCGTGCACAGGGGCTCTGCACCTGCCACATGAGTGACGCAGCATGATAACAGCGATTGGGGGGCTCTTTTTAGAGCGGCGAGGGCCACGGAAGCTCTTACAGAGCGGTGAAAACCGCTGTTATACTCTTTTAGAGTGGCAATAAGCCGCGGAGAAGCCCTCAAGAAGGCACGCCGGATGGCGGCAGGAGACACGCTAGGAAGCGGCCGGAAGCGGGAGGCGGCGACTCGAGGACGGCGCTGTGGGCTGCAGTCAGCAAGGGCGCCGGCGCTGTCTCCGACCGGCGAGTCTAGCTGAGTCCGCTGCGGGAGCCTCTTCTGACTGGGGGCGATAGCTTCTTAGAGGGCGGCGAGCTTCTTTGGCTTAAGGCGGTAGATCAGCGAGGAGAAGTAGAAGTCGTCGCTGAAGGAGAAAGCACTGAAATCCTATGGCGAAACGCCTGCTTATATAGCCCTTAACCCTGCCCATTTCAGCGGGAAAGTTCGCGCGCTTTCTCGCCATAGGCCGCGCAGCTATGCCTCACCGCCATTGGTTCAAAAACTTGTCTATGAGTGAACCAATGACGGTGCAGTTTCACTGCATTATTTAAAAAGGCTTCAGTGACGGGGAAAAAGGGAGACTTTTCCCCCTACACAGTACGAGTGAACTATCGAAAGGGAACTTAAACTATCAAATACTGTTTTAGTTTAAGATTTTTCTATCTAAACTACAATCAAATCTCAAATCTCTCAAAATGTTGCCATTTGGCTGAAAATAATAAAAATATACATTTTATTCAAGTTGTCATTTGTCTTAGTTTCATTTATAATGTCCAATTATGTTTTAAGATATTTTTATGTGTCTTCACTACTTTTCTGAACCTTGAATGTGGTAATTTCGTTGCTTTCTATGGGAGATAAAAAAATAGACTCGGATTTCATCAAAATCATCTTAATTTGTGTTCTGTAGATGAATGAAGGTCTTAAAGGTTTGGAATGACATGAGGGTGAGTAATTAATGACAGACATTTCATTTTTGGGAGAACTAATGGTTTAACAACCTCATAGCTCACAGTAGGTCTTTAAAAGTTTTTAGGTTTTTGTTAAAATATTGGGTTTTTGGACATTAAACTTGGGTAAAATCCAGCAAGCAGTAGTATTTTTTAACTGTATAACGATGACGATAATGTAATAATTATCTCCCATTTACACAATAAAAATGACAGTAATCTATTACGATGATCAGAGGCGTGACTGTGTTTGTTAACACTTAGTATGTGCTTTTGGAAACATTACATACATTACAGGTACATCGAGGAGGAATATCAAAGCCATGATTTTTACTCACCCCAAGCACCTGCAGCTTTCTTTCTCTTCATGTCCTGCTCTGCTGTAGACAGTTTCTCTTGTTTTTTCCTTTTCTTCCAGGCCAAAAATGTTTCCAGAGTAATTCAAGTGACGCTTCCTACAACAATAACAGCTGATCATTACAAAAGTTTAACGAAATCAATAACAGCATTAATACAATGACATTGTTTCCTTTTCAATCATGTTCTATGACACTATTAATGGTCTCTTTTCTCATCCTTCTCAACTCCGTCTCCTCCTCATTCTTTCTTCTTTCTTCAGAAACTCACATGAAGAGTGTGGCAGTAAAGTTCTCACCTCCGCCAGCACAAACCCAAACTAGCCATTTTTACTGTTTTCAAATGAATAAATAAATGTATTTATTTATAATAAGATAATTAATTAAAGGGGCCGTAGAACGTTTTTTTAAAAGATGTAATATAAGTCTAAGGTGTCCCCTGAATGTGTCTGTGAAGTTTCAGCTCAAAATACCCCATAGATTTTTTTATTAATTTTTTTAAATGCCTATTTTGAGCCATAATTATATATGCACCGATTCCTTGCGCGGCCCTTTTAAATCTCGCGCTCCCTGCCTCCGGAGATTGCGCTTGCTTTAACCAGCATAAACAAAGTTCATATAGCTAATATAACCCTCAAAATGGATCTTTACAAAGTGTTTGTCATGCAGCATGTCTAATCGCTTAAGTATAGTATTTATTTAGATGTTTACATTTGATTCTGAATGAGTTTGATAGTGCTCCGTGGCTAAAGCTAACATTACACACTGTTGGAGAGATTTATAAAGAATTAAGTTGTTTAGGAATTATACAGACTGCAAGTGTTTAAAAAATGAAAATAGTCTGACAGTCTTGTCTCCGTGAATATAGTAATAAACAATGGTAACTTTAACTAAATTTAACAGTACATTAGCAACATGCTAACAAAACATTTAGAAAGGCAATTTACAAATATCACTAAAAATATCATGATATCATGGATCATGTCAGTTATTATTGCTCCATCTGCCATTTTTCGCTATTGTCCTTGCTTGCTTACCTAGTCTGATGATTCAGCTGTGCACAGATCCAGACGTTAATACTGGCTGCCCTTGTCTAATGCCTTGAACATGGGCTGGCATCAATGTTCCCTCTAATTTTTTTTCTCGCTGAGCAAAACTTTTCTCTGCTGAGCGCACATTTTGGCCAAGGAATGTAAACACACACAAAAAAAATGGTTTTATCATGCAACTGTAACATTTAACAAGCAGTTCAGTCACTAAATTAAGCACATTTTAGGTTACTTGAGATTTTTTCACACTGCTTTATTAACTGTACCAGTGTTTATTAAGAAATTCTATTAAAAAATAATTTCTGTCCTCCTGCAGGACAGTTCAATTCTTTATAATAATATAATATGAGCAGTTACAATGATGGTTAGGGACAACCATAATGTGTTTTTGTACAATCAATTATTAGCAACAGACAGTGTTAAACCATCAAAAATACATGTTTATTGGTTATGAATTTCCCAGATATTTTATACCAGGAGGTTTAAGGATTTTTCGTGGCAAGGAGCCCTAAACAATCCCCTTGTGAGATCAATGTTTTATTAGGCTTACATTATAATATAATATAATGAAATATTTAAGTATTTAAACTGATATACAGTATTATATCAGTTTAAATGCTTCCATTTGTTTTAATATATTATAAAGTGAAAACAAACTGAAGCATTTAAACAGATCTGATACTAAATATTTTTGAACTAAATATTTTTAAGAAAAGTGAACATGTTAACTCTTTTATAATTATCTAAACATCCGTGAAACCACACCACCACACACAAAAATCTATTTAAACTGAGGTATATCACTGATGTATTTTGAGTTTGCAAGCTACACCTGTGGTGGTGTGTGATTGTAAATGTCTCAGAGTTTTGTTAGCATTCTGTGCCCATCATTCTTTATTTCCAGCACTTTTCATTAAAACATGACGTTTTATTTCACATTTATTTTCGTTTTGCGTTGCCTCTAGTATTGAGGTATTTATTCCGCAAACATGACAGTATTCTTACCGCGACTGATTTGGCTCAGGGCCAGCCAGCTCACACGCGCTCAATCGTTCTCTTTCTATGAAAACTGTAAACCGCATTCTAACTCTATAGCGATAATAACTCTATAGCGGTTGACCAGAGCACTGCAATTATTTCTCATTTAAACTACAATCAAATGGATTTCCCCACACATGATATTGGCTGCGTCCGAAAACCTAGGTAGCTGTCTTGCTGCCTCGCTGTCTTATAAGAGAATGACTTGTACGGCAGCGTTTGTGCATGAAGGTAACGTTACCTCACGAAATTGATTTCGGACAGACTTCTGAGGCAGCGTAACAGTTTAGTGATCTACAGCAATATAGCGCGAGCTTTGGTGAGAACTAAACAAATATTTAATTACTACAGTAGTAATTTCTCGATATAAATGATATCAAAATTGAAATATGTTGGTCAAAATCGTACATTTATACACAAACTGAGCAGCAAACGCAACTTTCGGACGCCATCTTTATTTTTCTAGCTCAACTGTCACAGAATGGAAAGCACAGGATTGTGAGATATCAAAGGCAGCTAAGGATACATCTTTGCTTCTTTCAAAAATCGATCTGAGGAAGGTATCTCATGGGAGAGGAAGTGAACCATTGGATTCGGACGTACCTTGATGCCTTACTACCTTGAAATGTGTCCTCGGAAGGCAGCATTTTCCAGTTTTCGGACGCAGCCTTCATGTCTGTTCTCTGCGCGGCAATTATACTTTCTGCGCAGCCGCGGCTTCAGAAGTGTGCGGCCACGCACGCGTGCAGCTTAGAGGGAACATTGGCTGGCATATGCAAATATTGGGGTCATACATATTAATGATCCCGACTGTTACGCAACAGTCGGTGTTATGTGGGGATTCGCCTGTTTTTCAGAGGTCTTTTAAAAAAATTTGATTTATATAAGAAGGAGGAAACAATGGTGTTTGAGACTCACTGTATGTCATTTCCATGTACTGAACTCTTGTTATTTAATCTGGGGTACTTCGGGTCAAAAATGACCCGAAGCATTTTATAAAAAAAAAAACAAAAAAAAAACAGAATGGTCCGAAACTTGGTGACTTTATTGATACTTGGTATATGAACACCCAAAAAAATTGGGGACAGGATTTGAAAAGTTTAAGTGGTCATAAAAAAAATAGTCACACTCAGGACCTTCGGGTCAAAAATGACCCCCATAGGACATGAATGGGAAATTGGCAAAAATATGAAAATACAGAGTTCCCTTTCAGTCGGTCACGTTCGACGTACGTCAGTAGTGACCGACGAATTGGGATATCGCTTAGAGAGCCCTATCAGCTTCGTGTAAACTAAAACAAGCCATTGGAATTGGCGTGCAATATTTGCATAATGCGCACCGCCTCCGACAGGTGTATATAAATAGGAAGCAGATGCAATCGCACTCTGTCTTTCGCTTCGGAGCCAAACAGTGGTGTCCTATTTTCAGAAGACTCCTTTCTTCGTCAGAACTAAACTGCCTCAGAAGAGGATTCTCAGCAGCCGTGTGTGTGCTGGTAGTTACGGCGCTTCAGCGAGGTCGCGAGCTTCCGAGGAACCGAGCTATAAGCTCTCAAACTGCTGTTTTCACAGCAACACGCCAAGAGTGAAAGTGTGTGTGTTGCGATTTGGGCCGGTTCCTTGGTGTGTCCAGGGAGTGGTGTACCTGGCACATCGCGTTACTCCCTGTGTGCTTCAGCACGAGCGAGTTGAAGCAGCTTTTGTGGATGGTTCATGTTCCCATTGGGGGAACATGACTATCGCGGTGCTGAGGTCGAGACTCTCCTTCCTGAAGTGTCAGGAAGCGGGGGTCCCCTCCCCTATGCCCCGTTCGACCGTTTTTTCCGGCCCGGGCCGGAATGACGGTTCGGCGGTGTATAGGAAGGGTGACCTGAGGATTATAGTCAGGGCTTCCCCACCGAGCGGAAACGCTCCTCGGGCCCCTGGCGCCTCATCAGCACCGCAACCCATCGTGCCACCATTGGTTTCCGCTGGGCCCTCTATGGACTGTCCAGCCGTTACCTTTGGTGCGCCGGCGGCAGATCAGATGTCAATCTCTGCATCGGAAGGTGAGCCAGAGTCCTCGGCGGAGGAAGATCCGGACGCGCTGCCCCCCCGGGCCTGTAAATTCTCAGCCGGTCTGACTGAGAAGGCTTACAGTGCCTGTGGGCAGGCTGCCTCTGCCCTGCACGCGATGGCCCTTTTGCAGGTTTACCAGGCAAAAGCGCTGTCGGAGTTGCCCCAGGAAGGTCCTGACCAACAGCTGCTTGGGGAGCTGCGCGCTGCCACTGACCTTGCCCTCCGGGCAACGAAGGTGACAGCGCGTTTTGTTGGCCAGGCGATGTCTACTCTGGTAGTCCAGCAACGCCACCTCTGGCTGACCTTGGCAGACATGAGGGAGACCGACAAACATCGGTTCCTGGATTCCCCCGTGTCTCCAGTCGGCCTTTTCGGCGACGCAGTGGAGAGCTTTGCCCAACAGTTCTCCTCTGCACAGAAGCAGGCTGAGGCTATCAGACATGTCATGCCACGGCGGTCCGCTGCTGCCTCCACCCAGCCGCCCGTGGCTCAGCCTCAGCCTGCTCGTCGCCGAGGGCACCCGCCTGCGTCTTCCTCCGCCCCTGCTAAGTCGGCAAAGCAGCAGCCAACACCAGCCAAACAGCAGGGTGCCGGTCGCGGTCGCGGACGTGGTGCCCAGCCCGTCTCTGCCAAGCCAGGTGGCAAGCGGTCGAGGAAAACTCGGCCCTGAGACGGGCGACCTGGAGGGGAAGGTTCCTGCTCTTCGGGAGAGTATTCCATCTGCTCTCCCACCCCCGGAGGAGGGCCGGGGGGATTTTGTGGCATCTGTCCATCTACCGCCGCTGGCTCTCCGGAGTCCAGCGGTACCCACTTTGTCACAAAAAGAGCAGTTTCCTCAAACTCCAGGTCACAAGAGGGCGCGTCTGCCAGTGTGCCAGGCCCCGCCTCGCCGCTCGCAACCCCCTCCCATTCCGCCAGTAGGCGGCAGTGTGATGGCGCAGACCGCGTCCCGTGCGCCGTCTCACATTCGCACTGCTGCCTCGCAGAGTCCGACCTCACTCCGGGCCGCTCCCATGCCGTCCGAGTCGTGTCCCTCTCTGCCTTGCTGCCCCACCCCCGGTGCGTCTGTGGTGCCTTTGGTCCCGCTGGCTCGGAGTCTGGAGGCGTGGATCATGCTTCCCAGCCCGTCCCGCTGGCTCATTCGCACTATCAGACTCGGCTATGCGATTCAGTTCGCCCGGCGTCCCACGGTTTTCAGGGGTGTCCACTTCACTCAGGTGTCGTTGGACAGTGCACCTATTCTCCGGGCGGAGATTGCTGTCCTACTGGCGAAGGATGCAATCGAGCCGGTCCCTCCAGCCGATATTAAGTCGGGGTTCTACAGCCCCTACTTCATTGTGCCGGAAAAGGGCGGTGGGCTACGGCCAATCCTGGATCTGCGCGTCCTGAACCGGTATCTTCACAGGATGCCGTTCAAGATGCTCACGCAGAAGCGCATTTTCGAATGTGTCCGTCCCCAGGATTGGTTTGCAGCAATAGACCTGAAGGACGCGTACTTTCATGTCTCGATTCTGCCTCGACACAGACCCTTCCTCCGGTTTGCGTTCGAGGGTCGGGCATATCAGTACAAAGTCCTACCCTTCGGGCTGGCCCTGTCACCCCGCGTCTTTACGAAGGTTGTGGAGGCGGCCATTGTTCCCCTCAAGGAAAAGGGCGTTCGTATTCTCAACTATCTCGACGACTGGCTGATCCTGGCCAGCTCGCTAGAGCAGTTGTGCGAACACAGGGACATGGTTTTAGCTCACCTCAGCCGGTTGGGTCTTCGGGTCAACTGGGACAAGAGCAAACTCGCCCCCGGGCAGAGGATCTCTTATCTCGGTCTCGAGCTAGACTCGGTTGCACGGACTGCGCGTCTCACCGAGGCGCGCGTCCAGTAGGTGTTGAACTGCCGGCTCCACTGAAAGATTTTCAGAGGCTCCTGGGGCATATGGCATCTGCAGCCGCGGTCACGCCGCTCGGATTGCTCCATATGAGACCGCTTCAACACTGGCTCCGCGGCCGGGTCCCGAGATGGGCGTGGCAGTGCGGCACGCTCCGTGTTCCCGTGACACTGAGCTGCCGTTGCACCCTTGTCCGGTGGTCGGACCCTTCGTTCCTGCGGGCCGGAGTACCCCTCGAACAAGTGTCCAGGCATGCTGTGGTCTCCACAGAGGCCTCTGCCACGGGATGGGGGGCCACGTACAACGGGCATGCAGTGGCAGGTCTTTGGACGGGGCCTCAGCTGCATTGGCATATCAATTGCCTCGAGTTGCTAGCGCTACGTCTTGCGCTGGCCCGCTTCAAGAAGCTGTTGTCAGGCAAGCACGTTCTAGTCCGCTCAGACAGCACTGCGGCCGTTGCGTACATCAACCGTCAAGGTGGTCTACGCTCCCATCGCATGTCGCAACTCGCCCGCCATCTCTTGTTGTGGAGTCAGAAGTATCTGAGGTCCCTTCGGGCCACTCATGTCCCAGGTGTGCTCAACCGTGCAGCCGACGAGCTGTCACGGCAGCCTCCACTTGCGGGCGAGTGGCGGCTCCAACCCCAGGCGGTCCAGCTGATTTGGCAGCATTTCGGCGAGGCCCAGGTAGACCTGTTTGCCTCCCCAGAAACTGCCCACTGCCAGTGGTTTTATTCCCTGACCGGCGGCACGCTCGGCACGGATGCCCTGGCACACAGCTGGCCCCCGGGTCTGCGCAAATATGCGTTTCCCCCAGTGAGCCTTCTCGCACAACTCCTGTGCAAGGTCAGGGAGGACGGGGAGCAGGTTCTGTTAGTGGCTCCGTACTGGCCCACTCGGACCTGGTTCTCAGACCTCATCGTCCTCGCGACAGCCCCTCCCTATGGAACCTCCACGTGTGGTCCCTGGACGGGATGCGGAGGTTCTGAGTGATCTCCCGCAAGCGGTCGTAGACACCATCACTTCCGCTAGAGCTCCTTCCACTAGGAGTCTCTACGCGCTGAAGTGGAACCTGTTTGTCGAATGGTGCACCTCTCGCCGAGAGGACCCCCGATCATTTTCGGTCGGATCCGTGCTTTCCTTCCTGCAAGAAGGAGCGAAGGCTGTCTCCCTCCACCCTGAAGGTGTATGTTGCCGCTATCGCCGCACATCACCACGCAGTTGAGGGTAAGTCCCTGGGGAAACACGATCTGATCGTTAGGTTCCTGAGGGGGGCCAGGAGACTGAATCCTCCTCGCCCTTCCTCCGTACCCTCTTGGGATCTGACCCTGGTTCTCACAGCTCTCCGGGGTCATCCCTTTGAGCCTTTGCAATCAGTCGACCTGAAACGAATGTCTCTCAAGACGGTTCTTCTGGTTGCATTGGCTTCCCTGAAGAGGGTAGGGGATCTGCATGCATTTTCGGTCGACGAAACGTGCCTAGAATACGTGCCCAAGGTTCCTACCACTCCCTTCAGAGATCAGGTAGTGAACCTGCAAGCGCTGCCCTCCGAGGAGGCAGACCCAGCCCTAGCTTTGCTCTGTCCCGTCCGCGCTCTGCGCGTTTACGTGGACAGAACGCGAAGCTTCAGGACCTCAGATCAGCTCTTCGTCTGTTACGGAGGCCAGCAGAAGGGAAAGGCTGTCTCCAAGCAGAGGATGGCCCACTGGATAGTGGATGCCATCGCCTTGGCGTATGAATCCCAGGGCGTGCCTTGCCCGCTCGGGTTGAGAGCCCACTCCACCAGAGGGGTGGCCTCTTCTTGGGCGCTGGCTCATGGCACCTCGCTGACAGATATCTGTAGAGCTGCGGGCTGGGCGACACCAAACACGTTCGCTAGGTTTTATAGCCTACGTGTAGAGCCGGTATCCTCACGTGTACTCGCATCCACTAGTCGGTAGACGTGTTGTACCCGCTCTAAGTGTCGGCTTGCAATGCCATTCCCGCCACCGGCCGGATTCGTGCATACTTTCACTCCAGTCGTGTTCCCCGCTTGGCGAACCCTGTCGAGTTCCTCCGCCTCCCCCTTCGGCTCGGACATTGCGGAGTGTCTGATGCCAGGCCTACATCCGTCGCTGACGCTGTCTGTTGGCTGGGGCCCATATGTCGTGACCCCTCTACGTGAGCGGTCCCATATGTGTAATTATCCACGGTTTAAAACTCCCTACGGGCTGAGTCCATGTCTTTCCCTTAGCAGAGCCAGCTCTGCTGTCACCTGTCAGATGAGTCTCCCCCTACCAGGTGGAGCCATCTCAGGGACTCCATATGCGTACTGCCCCCCGGGCCAGTCCATATGTGTATTTTCCACGTAAACTCCTCCCCCATTGGGTAGGTAGTGGCCTCCGAACCCGTCCCTTACGGGTTCGCTTCCCCAGTGTAGTCTAGTTTACTTAGTGGGTATGGGTTAGACAGCAGTAAACTCTCTCGGCGTGGGCTCGCCCCCTTCTCCGTCCAGCCGGTGCTATGGGCGGCTGAGCTTGCGCTGGGCACTGGAAGGGGTTTCGTAACTGTGGCGCTTTAGTTGGGATCCCAATTCGTCGGTCACTACTGACGTACGTCGAACGTGACCGACTGAAAGGGAACGTCTCGGTTACGTATGTAACCCTCTGTAACGGAGGTTCTTGTGTAGTGGGAAGGAAGAGGACAGGGCCTTTGGGCTGCTGACAGACTTTATTCTCACCAGAGAAAAATATCCAACACATAAACAAAAAGACGGTGCAACGCACACTCAATAATTCCACATCCAAGGACGGGCTTCACTCCATACAACGAGCACAGCTCACTCAGTCGGTCTGTCAGCAGTCCCTCTCTCTCTCACACGCTCCTGCTTCTCCTGGCGTTTTATCCTCTCTCCACGCCAATTACTGGAACGAGAAACAGGTGTTCGTGATTTACATTCAACCCGTTCAATCACCGCACATCCCCAAACACTCCCTCCTGTTGCAGACCCCGCTAAACCACGCCCCCCTCGCCACATACCCCCACCGCCCGACTCAGGCCGGGGAGCCCTCCGGCCTGCAACCCCCCATCCCCCCCCCCCATTTCTGGAGAGGAAGTCGGCCACAGCCATCTGAACACCCGGCACGTGGATCACTTTGTAGGAGGCATCTAAAAGGCTGGATCAACCTAAAAGGCTGTAAAGCGAGATACCAACGAGTGATCCGCGCGTTGGTGTCCTTCATGCGGTGGAGCCACTGCAGAGGGGCATGGTCCGAACAGAGGGTGAATTCCCGCCCCAGGAGATAATAGCGGAGGGTGAGGACGGCCCACCTGATGGCTAAACACTCTTTCTCCACGGTGCTGTACTTAGCCTCTCTCTTGGAGAGCTTGCGGCTAATGTACAGCACCGGCCGCTCCTCACCCTCTATCTCCTGGGACAGGACCGCACCCAGCCCCCTGTCCGACGCGTCTGTCTGCAACAAAAAGGGGAGAGAGAAATCAGGGGAATGAAGTAACGGCCCGCCACATAAAGCAGCCTTCACCTGGGTGAAGGCCTGCTGGCACAGCACCGTCCACTGGACCGTATCTGGTGCATCGTTTTTAGTCAGATCAGTCAACGGGCTGGTGAGGTCCGAATAATTAGGAACAAACCTCCTGTAATATCCCGCCAGCCCGAGGAACTGTCTGACCTCCTTTTTGGTCTTGGGACGCGGACAGGTTGCAACCGCTGCTGTCTTATCAATTTGGGGACGCACCTGTCCATATCCCAAGTGGAAGCCCAGATACCTTACTTCCACGCGCCCAATTGCGCACTTCTTCGGGTTGGCCGTGAGCCCAGCTCCTCTCAGCGACCTCAGGACAGCCCTCAAATGCTGCATATGCTGCTGCCAATCGTTACTAAAAATAATAATGTCATCCAGATAGGCAGCCGCATACGCCGCATGGGGCCGTAAGATCTTGTCCATGAGTCGCTGAAAGGTAGCCGGTGCCCCGAACAGCCCGAACGGAAGGGTCACGAATTGGTGTAATCCAAACGGCATCGTGAAAGCGGTCTTTTCTTTGGATAATGGAGACAAGGGGATCTGCCAATACCCTTTCGTTAAGTCCAGTGTCGAATAAAAGCGAGCTGTACCAAGCCGGTCAAGCAATTCGTCCACACGCGGCATTGGATATGCGTCGAATTTCGACACTGCATTCACCTTGCGATAATCCACACAGAACCGCACTGAGCCGTCCGTTTTGGGAACCAAGACTATCGGGCTCGCCCAGTTACTGCTGGATTTTCTCTATTACCCCCATTTCAAGCATTGCCTCTAATTCTGCCTGAACCACTTTTTTTTTGTGTTCAGGTAACCTATACGGCCGGCTGCAAATCACCACGCCTGGCTCTGTCTCGATGTGGTGCTGAATGAGGTCAGTACGGCCCGGTAGGGGAGAGAACACGTCGGCAAACTCAGCCTGTAATTTGGAAACATCAGTGAGCTGTGAGGGCGAAAGGTGATCTCCCCCCAGGGCCAGAGCGAGGGATTGTTTTTTTACATTTGCCTCTGGCCCGAGATCATCCTCTCTGCTAATCACCGTCGCCAGCATCACTGACTCCGCCTCACTCCACTTTTTCAGGAGGTTGAGGTGATAAATTTGACGTGCCCCTCTCCTGTCGGACCGTATTACTTCATAATCGAGATCACCAACTCGCCGTGTGACCTCAAACGGTCCTTGCCACTTCGCCAGTAATTTTGAGCTTGACGTGGGGAGTAATACGAGTACTTTCTCTCCCGGTGTAAATTTACGCAGATTAGTTCCCCTGTCATACAACCGGCACTGTCTGTCCTGGGCTTGTAACAAATTCTCCATAGATAGCCGCCCCAAAGTGTGGAGTTTTGTTCTCAAGTCCAGCACATACTGAATTTCATTTTTCGATTGAGATGGTCCGTCCTCCCAAGACTCTCTTAGGACATCCAACACCCCGCGGGGGTGGCGCCCAAAGAGAAGCTCGAAGGGGGAAAACCCTGTGGAGGCTTGCGGGACCTCTCGCACAGCGAACAACAGGGGTTCCAACCATTTATCCCAATTTTTGGCGTCTTCTTGAACGAACTTACGAATCATGGATTTAAGCGTGAAATGTTGCGGAGAGCCACTGCTTCTGGATATCGTGTTACATAATCCACAATGACTAATGCAAAACGATGCCCTCTCGCTGACCGCTCTAATGGCCCGATGAGGTCCAGGCCAATTCGTTCGAAGGGGACCTGCATTAATGGGAGGGGGCGCAAAGGCGCTTTCGGAGTGGCCGGGGGATTTACCAGCTGACATTCACGTCATTCACGTCTGACATTCCATGAGGCGATTTAGTGTCGCTGTTTGTCCTAAGTGTCCAGCCATTGGGTTAGAGTGAGCCGCATGGAAAAGCATTTCCCTGTGGCTCTTTGGTACTAATAACTGGGTTGTATCCTCTTTTGACTGAGTGTCTTGGGTCACTCGATACAACCTATCTTTAATAATCGCAAAATAGGGATAAGTCAGTGGTCGTCCAGGCTGGAGAGGCTGACCGTCGATCATGCTGACCCTCTCAAACGCATTTTTCAGCGTGTCATCGTGAGACTGCTCCAGGGGGAAATCATCACGGTCCGAGAGAATCAGTCTCCCGATCCCGCTCTGTTCCCTCTGAGGCAGTCACCGCTGGTCCCCGGTCAGTCTCCCCCGCCTGCACACGCACTTCCTTTCCCCGTGCACATTTACTCCAAGAGGCACCCGAGCATAAATGTCCCAATAATTTATTAAATGCGGGCCAATTCGTCCCCAAAATTATCGGGTGCCGGAGGTGCGGATTAACTGCCACCTCCACACTATGCTTTTGGCTCCTAAATAGAATCCCGACTGACACCAACGGATAACTCGCGATATCCCCGTGCACACACCGTACCTTAACCACGCGGCCTGTATCCAATGCCCCGGATGAGGCTTTGATGCACGGAGGTTTGGTTACAACCTGAGTCCACCAAAGCCTGATATGTACCCCCCTTGATACTCACTGGTATCTGGTACTGACCAGCTTGATCGGGGGCGACCTGCAGGTCGTCCGGGACCCGGATCAATGTCCCCACCTCCATCACTGGACACCGGTCTATGAAGTGATCCGGGTCCCCGCAACGCCAACAGGCCGGCCCAGACCTGCCAGCCGCTCCAGTGGCGGAGAACGGGCCGAATGACTGGCGTGGAGAGAGGGGAGAAGCAGGCGCGGGGTCCAGCCCGGCGGTGGCCAGTCCCGCCCCCCTGGGCGGGGCTCTTGGCGCCACAAACTGCCGAGAATCCGTTCCACCCCGCCCCCCGGGGCGGAACACGAGGCGGGCCGGACGGACGGGACCTAGGTAGAGGGATAGGTTTCGAGAGAGAGAGGGGAGGAAGAGAGGGAGAGAGAGAAACAGATGGCAGGGGTTCGCCGACCCCTGGGCACGCCACCAAGTGGTCCTCCGCCAATTGGATGGCCGAATCCAGCGACGTGGGCCGGTGGCACTGGACCCACTCGGCGGTCTTCTTCGGGAGCCGAGTGGTGAACTGTTCCAGCACCACGCGATCGATCATCTGCTCCACGTCGCCTCCGTCGGCCATCAGCCATTTGCGGCACGAGTCCCGGAGCTGTTGGGCCAACACGAAGGGCCGGCCCGCCTCCCCCAACTCCAAGGACTGGAAGCGCTGACGATGCTGCTCGGGGGAGCGGCCGACCCGCTGTAGGATGGCCCTCTTGAGGTCGTTGAATACCAGGAGGTTCTGGATGGGCAGCTGCTGTGCTGCCACCTGCGACTCGCCCGAAAGCAGCGGGACGAGCCGCATGGGCCACTGGTCCCGGGGCCAACCTGACAGCTCGGCAGACTTTTCAAAGAGGTCCAGGAAGGCCTCCGGGTCATCTTGCGGGCCCATCTTCTGTAGTGGCAGCGGGAAGGGGCCAGCAGCTGCCACGCTGGTCTCCGCGGGAACCTCCCGGTCTATCCAGCTCCGGAACCTCTCGCGGTCCTCCTGCTGGCCCTGGACGATCGCCTCGAAGCGGCGCTCCTGATCCTTACGGAGATCTAGCAGGGCCCGATGTTGCTCTTGATGGAGGGCCGCGAGGGATGCGATGATGTCCGCAAACGGCGTCCCAGCGGCGGAGGTTGCCTGCATGGCGGCGGCTTCAGTCTTCCTTCCCGGGTTTCGGCACCAGTGTAACGGAGGTTCTTGTGTAGTGGGAAGGAAGAGGACAGGGATCGGCTTTGGGCTGCTGACAGACTTTATTCTCACCAGAGAAAAAATATCCAACACATAAACAAAAAGACGGTGCAACGCACACTCAATAATTCCACATCCAAGGACGGGCTTCACTCCATACAACGAGCACAGCTCACTCAGTCGGTCTGTCAGCAGTCCCTCTCTCTCTCACACGCTCCTACTTCTCCTGGCGTTTTATCCTCTCTCCTCGCCAATTACTGGAACGAGAAACAGGTGTTCGTGATTTACATTCAACCCGTTCAATCACCGCACATCCCCAAACACTCCCTCCTGTTGCAGACCCCGCTAAACCACGCCCCCCTCGCCACACCCTCGTTCCCTGAAGGAGGGAACGGAGACGTACGTCCCGTCGCCACAGTTTCTGTACCCTCGTTGTAGCGCGGACACCAGTTGTCTCCTCAGCGAAAAACAGAGTGCGATTGCATCTGCTTCCTATTTATATACACCTGTCGGAGGCGGTGCGCATTATGCAAATATTGCAAGCCAATTCCATTGGCTTGTTTTAGTTTACACGAAGCTGATAGGGCTCTCTAAGCGATATCCCAATTCGTCGGTCACTACTGACGTACGTCTCCGTTCCCTCCTTCAGGGAACGAGGGTTACATACGTAACCGAGACGTTTTTTGTGCATACAATCTACAAATCAGCCAGGATGCATAAAAAAATGACTCAACAGTGAAGGGGTGAATCTCTAAAAAATAAAGAGTGCAAAACAGACAAAAAAACTCACACACACACACACACACACACACACACACACACACACACCTATACACACAAACACACACACACACACACACAAATGAACACGTGTCATTCCAAAAGCTAATTGTGAAATGAAAGCAATTATTCATCAATGTAAGAAATAAAGTGCACAGCAATGAAAGCATGAGACTGTAAGCCATCAAGGTTGCAAAATAGACACACTCACACACACAAACACACAGGGGAATATTGGGAAAATATAGGAAAATATGAGACAGGTGAAACTGTAACAGAGAAATGTGAAAATATGTGAAATAAAATCAATGAATCAAATAAAAAACTTTTATTTTTCTATTTTCCATTGTTTGATAATAATTATTATACTTTTATTGTTATTTTAGTTTTTTGTTCATTATTTGATGTTGCCAATTTTGAGTTACTGTTCATTGAATTTGTTCATTGAATTGCAAAAAATAATTTTAATTAAAATGTTTATTATGAAAGATTAATAAAAAGAACCTACATTTTATGTCTTTTCTTTCTTCTTTTCAGCCGCTCCATGTTTCTTTTTCACATCTTTCAAGTTGTTCACAAGCTCAAGTTTCTTTTGGTCACTGGCGTCTGCAATTACAAAATCAAGACCAGAGTTAAAAACAGAATAAAGCAAACACAACAGATCTGCTCAGTTACTAGGCATTTAAAAAGATAGAAAAATGTAATAAAGTAATAAAATGACAACAATAATATGTATGTGCATTTGTATATTTATTCACAAACAAGATTCATTCAGACACCAGCAAAGATTTGTTCAGTAGATTCACAAGCAACGAAATGCTCTTTCACAGGCCGCACTGGAATAGTACCGGCTTGTGCTATAGTCAGTCTGTGGAGGCAGGAAAAGTTGTGCACTTCAAAAGGAAGAGACTTTAGTGAAAAAAGATATGAGTCAGTGTAAGAAAGATTCATTCACTTACAGTTTTTTACAGACGCTAGGACACATTTCTCAATACTTAGGTCACTCTTGCAAAACTCTTCACACAGTGAGCACAACAGAAGTCTATGTGGGCTAAACTGAGGATCAATTATTATTGTTTTGGCACAAAATGCATTCAATGACTACATCTCTCAAATTTCATCAATTCTTTTCTCACTCAGACACAACAACTGCCCAAACTCTGTGTACGTACAGGCCAGTTTGCACATGCTTACATACTGTTTTCAAAACTGTTAAACTTATGTTCAAAACAATAAAATAATACAAAACTGAATAAGACAGCAATATGCTGCATTTCTACAGTAATATTGTAATGAAATATGCTGAATCTAAAAAATCAAATACTATCAAAGCAATTAGATGAAACTGAACACCTACACAAGCATTCGTTTTTCAATTTCATTATCATCCATTCAAAGAGGAAAACTTCAGAATCATTTTGTACTGTTATGTAAACAAGGTTCATGTAACAAACTGTAGTGTTATTCATGTTTTGTTAAGAAATATTACAAAAGAAAACATTGTACAATGATACCTGATGTTAGTGTTTTTAGGTCAGTATTTTATGACTGACAAGGTGTGTTTGCTGGGTGAAAACCTTTGCTAGTGTTCTGGAAGAATGAGTTGATTTGAGACATAAATTAAGTGTTTTGGTAGATTTAGTGCATTTTGAATGTGAAATTAACTGCTGTGCCAAGCTGAAAGTTGGTTTGGAGAACTGTGTGAAGAGTTTTGAAAAAGTGGCCTAAGTATTGAGAAATGTGTCCTAACGATTGTAAAAAACTGTAAAAGATTCAATCAGCACATATACTGACTGATTGACCACAAACATGGAGCAGTTCCTAATAGTGATGCTGGCCTTAACAGACACCACTGCATACACACACAGAAGAGGAATATACTGTATATATAATTGTAAATGAAGATGATAATGGTGCTAGAGAAGCATATAGTACATGTAACATAGAGCTCAGGCTGCTCTGATTGACTTACTGCTGATATCAAGTGTTGTTTACATTTAAATCAGCCTCAACATTCTATGTCAGTCCAGCAGCTTGAGTTTATATTTAAAATCATCACAACTGTCCCTGAAGCCTTGAAGCCTGATCACACGCTACAAACTCTTCACAACTCTACTATCTGATAAGTTTCATCAGTTTGGGAAGTGTTTCTTCAGTCATCAGCATGGAGCAGCGTCGCCCGAGAAGAATCAGGACTCTTCCCACACACCTGAGAGGATTCTGGGTCTCTTCTGTTCAAGAGCGCTGTGAGCTTACATGGCTGGCAGCTGTAAGCAGGTTGGATCACACTTACAGCTGCATCTCTGCCAAAGCTCAAACATCCAAAGGATTGGAAGAGCAAGTGCCCAAGTGCTACTTGAAGAACGCAGCTGTCCTTCCCGATGTCCGTCCAGCAGTGTCAGTGTCTTCGGAGGACGTGTGTCCAGCTCCTCTGTGTCAGCAGGAAGAGTCTGTCTCCATCCACGGCTACAGCACGCAGGGGTACCAGGACATTTACCGCTCTGTGGCAGAGCCCATGATCAAGACACGCTTTGGTCGGCACCGTCCCTACAGCCTTGAGCTGGGACTGAAGATTAAGCAGCGCCTGTGGGAGACTCTCAAGCGCCCTTCACTGCTGGAGACAGAGCAGCCTGATGGACACATCCTCGTCACTGAGAGCTTCTCCACATCCAGCAGAAGCTTTGCACCTCGTGTCCATGTGGACATCAGTGAAGAGCCGCTGCCAGAGGAACCACCAAGAAAGAAGCCCAGACACAGAGTCATCACAGCGGGGCTACGTATGTACATACTGTATATAGCTATAGAGTACCTTTATAGTTTTATGAGTACGTTTCAGTTTTTAAAGTTAAGTTTTAGTTTGAGTAAGTTTTCTTTATTGTGTCAAGAACATTTTTAGCACATTGCTGTGTGGGTGAAAGGATGTTTTGGTGACTGTCAATGCACTGATCTGCGGTTCTTCGAAGTCTTTTGCTACGTGCTTGTCAGGATGTTTCAGGTGGCTCTGGTGTTGACATGCGTTTGCCAAGGTTTTCTGAGCGGTTGTTATTGTTGCTGTGCGGTTTCTGGACTCTTCTGTGAGGTTTTTCGAGCATTGCTTCATGGTTGTTAGGAGATTTTGTGTGGTTGGCTGATATGTGGTTGCTTTTAAAGAGTTAAGTTAGGGTAGGTTAGGGTCCCTCACACGGTTTGCAGCTTGACGTGCTGTGAGGGCTTGTGTTCATCAGTGATGCTGAGAGCTACGCCACTGCTACTGCACAGCTACTGCCAGGGTCACCCATAGTGGAGAGGTCTCAGCTGAGATGCCAGACGAAGACAAACCACCTGATTCTGGAAAGCAGAAGATTGGTCTGATGTTCCTGGCAGAAGATCAGAGACTTGTGACAACAGCAACAACGTGGAATGGAAGAAACTTCATGCTGATTATATATGTGGAAGTCGCAGATGGATCGATGGAAGCAGAACGAGGAAACAAACTGCTTTAATATTGGTAAAGGTGTACGGCAAGTCTGTGTTCCTTCTTCAGCACTCAGCAAATCCAATTTAATTACATTGTGCATAAAATAAAATAAAATATAAACATGGAATAAAATAATAAAATAAAATAAAAATTACTTAAATGCATGTATGCATAAAACAAACCACAACTGAAATCACTTCTAAACCTGAAACGATTTGCACATGATCATGTAAATACTGGCAATTAGAGCAGTGAAAATTATTAATTTACTAAAATACAACAATTACTATTTATAACGGGTAAACACTTTAACAGTAATATGAACTTCATAAACCAGGCCTTAATAAAATAGAAGCCCTGTAATGCGTTTATTTGTGCTTCAGTAATCAAAATATGCATGTCAAACATAAAAACTCATTAAAATAATTAAAAATATTAAATGATTAAATAATTAAACATTTTTAATTACACAAAATAGCAAATATATGGAGTCAAAAGTGCTGAAATTAGTCTATTTACTTCTGTTCCTATTAAATTGCATTTATTTCCTTCTTAAGAAACAAAAAGATGCCGTAATAGGCGTCGTATTCCTATAGGTAGACGCAAGTCACCTGGGAGTCAGTTGATGCAAGCTTGACTGACGTGACCTACCAGAACTGACGCTAACGATAGATTTATTTCCTTCTTAAGAAACAAAAACATGTAAATGTTTTATTAGCATTTTTCCAAAAAAGACTTAAAATCAACTTTGAATTAAATAAAATTAACTTTTAAAATAAAAACAATATACTGAAAAACTAAAACTATCAAATACCGCTTTAGTTTAAGATTTTTCAATCTAAACTACAATCGAATCTCAAATCTCTCAAAATGTAAAAATAATAAAAATATACATTTTATTCAAGTTTTCATTTGTCTGAGTTTCATTTATAATGTCTGATTATGTTTAAAGATATTTTTATTCATCAAGACAAAAGGCAATATATTATTCTGATTGCCTTTAAACGGATTGTTCACCCAACATAAAAGAAGATATTTTGAAAAAAAAAAAATGTTTTTTTGTTTTTGTTTTTTTTTTCTGTCCATTTTTCATTTTATGTGGTCTAATGTTTTTTGGACCCCACTGACTTTCATTGTGTGGACACAAACAGTTGAAACATCTTCTTACATGTTTGGAACAACATGATGGTGAGTAAATGATGACAGAATATCCATTTTTGACTGAACTGTCAGTGAGCTTGATTTCCTGAAGGCGGTTTAAAGCGTGATCTGCTTTTGACTCTCAAAATGGATTCAGCAGTAAGTTTGGGACATGATATCGACCTGCAGCCCATTTTCAGGGTTGTGATCTATATGAACAGACTGTCCAATGAACAGGTTTTCAAAGAGTTTAGAAGAGGGAACCGTCTGTGTGTGTAGAAATCATCAAGCTCTCTTCGTTGAGGGAAACATCCATAACAGCATCACTTACCTGTCATTACTGATGTCAACAGCTGCATCTAGATGGACAGAGAAAGACATGAGCAGACTGTACTTAAATATATCTGTACTTTAAATTTATCTGTACACACACACACATATTATATATATATATATATATATATATATATATATATATATATATATATATATATATATATATATATATATATATATATAAATTTACCATGACAATAAAGCCACTTGAATCCTATATAAAAACTACACAAAATAATTGTAATAATTATATCATTGTGCTTGTGTAAAATATAATATATAAAATATTGTAATATAAAATATGACAATAATTACTAAAAATTATTTTAAAATGTTTGGTTTTAATAATTATAATTCAACATTTAAAACATAGCAAGTGCTCGGGAGCACTTTGACTTGGCGCAGTAATATCTTCACTCGTGAAAAGTCCCCCGCTCCCTTTCCTGTAAAAGTCACGTTGGTTCTATTGACGGAAATGAGAGGGAGGAGGAGAGGGACAGGGGCCGGTGAGAGGACTTTTCACGAGTGAAGATATTACTGCGCCAAGTCAAAGTGCTCCCGAGCACTTGCTATGGTATTCCGCCATACAATATGGTTATCCATTTTACACACTTAGAAAAGCGCAACGTTTTGTTTACTGTCACCGTCCTAGGTCGAGTTACACTACTCGAGTAACTGTATTTAAATAGGGAAAACGTGGAGGTGTTTGGTAGCTTCTCTGCTTGGCCCCTATTGAATGAACTGGGCTAAGCTAAGTGCTAACAAAGTTTCGCCGCAAGACAGAGCGATTTAGTGCACGCACTGAGACAAGAGAGGTATGTATCAACTCGTCTTAGTTAAGGGAATAACATAGTTTAATATGAAAAAACGGTGGAGTATCCCTTTAATGTTTTTTGAGCAAATAGTCATTTCAGTCGATGTCAGCCAATTCAATAACAAATGCGTCTAAAGTTGTTGTCGTCGTCGTAGAATGTCTGTGTATATAATTTAAAACTTGTTTGTATAAGATAAGATAAGATAAGATAAGATGATAAGATAAACCTTTATTCGTCCCACAATGGGGAAATTTCTTTGTTACAGCAGCATGAAACAGAAAATAAAAAGATAAGTGCAAATATATAAAAGAATAAACAAATAAGACATACTATAATATTACAAATATATACACAACACAATATATAAATACAGATGAGGAAGAAAGTACGTATTGCATTTTATATTGCACACAGGTGGTATTGCACATATTGCAGGTAATATTGCACATATTTCAAGTGATATTGCACATATTGCAAGTAATATTACGCAAATTACAGATATTTCACACAGTAGTATTATTAAATAATAAAACAGTAAAAACAGTAACTATTTCACCATTGAACAGTAATAGCAGTATGTATTTTGGGTAATGGTTCACTGGGAGCAGCTTTTATTGTACAGTCTAATAGCAGCAGGGAGAAAAGACCTTCTGTATCGCTCCTTCAGACACTTAGGATGTAACAGTCTGTCACTGAAGGAGCTGCTCAATGAAGTAACAGTTTCATACAGGGGATGGGAGGCGTTCTGCAATAATGATGATAGTTTTGCTACCATCCTCCTTTCTCCCACCTCTTGTACAGTGTCCAGGGGAATCCCCAGGACTGAGCTGGCCTTCCTGATCAGCTTGTCTAGTCTCTCCCTGTCTGCAGTAGAAATGCTGCTACCCCAGCAGACCACTCCATAGAATATGGCTGATGCCACAACAGAGTCAAAAAAGGTCTTCAGTAGCTCTCCCTGCACTCCAAAAGACCTTAGTCTCCTCAGCAGAAAGAGTCTGCACTGCCCTTTCTTATAAATTGCCTCAGTGTTGTCTGTCCAGTCCAGTTTATTATTTAGGTAAACACCCAGGTATTTGTAAGAGTCCACTCTCCCAATATCCTTTCCCTGAATGTTTACCAATGGAAGTGATGAAATGTGTTTGTGTCTACGGAAATCCACCACCAGTTCTTTAGTTTTCCCCGCATTTATCTGGAGGCAGCTCCGTTGTCACCAGTCCACAAAGTTCTGTATAAGTTCTCTGTACTCTCTGTCATCATCATTCGTAATCAGACCGACGATGGCAGAGTCATCAGAGAACTTCTGTAGGTGACAGGTTGCTGAGCTAAACATGAAGTCTGCAGTGTAGATGGTAAAAAGAAACGGAGCAAGAACCGTTCCCTGCGGGGCTCCAGTGTTGCAGAGAATCATGTCAGACTCACAATCACGAGTCCTCATATACTGTGGTCGGTCTGTGAGGTAGTCCAGTATCCAGGCTGACAGATGATGGTCCACTCCCATATACACCATCTTATCCCTCAGGAGCACAGGTTGGATGGTGTTAAAAGCACTAGAGAAGTCAAAAAACATGACTCTCACAGTGCTACCAGCCTTTTCCAGGTGTGAAGTAGCCCGATTTAGGAGGAAGATGACTGCGTCTTCCACTCCAATGCCAGGTTGGTAGGCAAACTGAAGTGGATCCATTGATGGGGTCACCAGAGGTCGAAGATGAGTGAGCACCAACCTCTCCAATGTCTTCATCAGATGGGAGGTCAGTGCTACTGGTTGGTAGTCCCCAAAGTCTTTTGGGCGCGACGTCTTTGGAACAGGCACCACGCAGGATGTTTTCCATAGCTGTGGCACCTTCCCCAGCTTCAGGCTCAAGTCAAACATGTACAGCAATATGCCGCACAACTGGTCTGCACAGGTCTTTAGTAGCCTGGAACTGATGCCGTCCGGGCCCATAGCCTTCCTCGCTTTGATCTTCCTGAGCTCCATTCTCACCTAGGCTTCTGTAAGGGGCAGTGTGTATTGAATGGAGTGTTGGCTGGAAGGAAACGGCAGGGAGGAGAAGTTAGGTGTGTTGTAAAATGACTGTGAGCTGATAGCTGTGCAGAGAGATTTGGGGCTGGAGCTGCTTGCTGTGAAAGCAGAGAAGGGGGATTGCAGCAGGGGGGACTGGATGGGGGCAGGGGAGGGTAACTGATCAAATCTGTTAAAGTATAGATTAAGATCATTCACCCACTGCTGGTCACCCTCAGCCTGAGAGCTGGACTCCTTATGACCAGTGATGGTTTTGAGCCCCTTCCACACACCGCTGACGTTATTCTGCTGCAGCTGATCCTCCATCTTCCTCCTGTAGCATGCTTTTCCTTCCCTGATCTTCTTTCTGAGTTCTTTCTGGACAGTTTTCAGCTCTTCCTTGTTTCCCGATCCAAATACCCTCTTCTTCTCTTTAAGGAGAGTCTTTATATCAGGGTTAATCCACGGTTTGTTGTTGGGAAAACACCGTACAGTCCTGGTGGGTACAGTATTCTCCACACAGAAATTAATGTAGTCCGTAATACAATCTGTTAAACTGTCAATATCCTCCCCATGTGGATTGCACAATTCCTCCCACATAGTTGTTTCAAAACAGTCTTTCAGAGCCTCATCGGTCTCATCAGACCATGTCGTCACTGTGCGAGAGGTAGCTGGTTGCCTGCATACAAGGTGTTTGTACACAGGTAGGAGATGAACCAGGCTGTGATCCGACCTTACCAAGGGGGGGAGGGGTGTTGATGTATAGGCCTCCTTTGAGTTTGCATAAAATAAATCCAGTGTTTTATTGTCTCTGGTGTGGCATGAAACATACTGAGTGAATGTGGGCAGAGTGGAGGATGGAGGGGCATGATTAAAATCTCCAGAGATAATGAGAAGGGCATTTGGACTCTGTGTTAACAGTCTGTTAACAACAGAATGCAGGCCATCGCATGCCAATTCACCGTCAGCAGAGGGAGGAATATATGCAGCTATCGCGATGACATGCGAAAATTCCCTCGGCAGATAGTATGGCCTCATGCTAGCGGCTAAAAGCTCAATGTCCTTACAGCAGATCTGCTCTTTAATAGTAATGTGTCCAGTTTTACACCATCTATTATTCACAAACACTGCCAGTCCTCCTCCCTTTCTCTTACCGCTCTCCATCGTTCTGTCCGCGTGCAGTAACTCAAATCCATCCAGAGCCACGGTCGTATCCGTTGTTAGCTTGGTTAGCCATGACTCCGTGAACAGCATGATGCTACACTCCCGGAATTCCCTCTGATGCCTGATAAGATCCGCTAGCTCGTCCATCTTGTTGGGTAGAGATCTTACATTTCCCATAACAATGGACAGGAGAGTTGGTCTATAGCGTCTCTTTTTATTCCGACACATAGCCCCAGCACGGTTCCCCCGTCTTCTCCTTCTTAGCTCGCGGGGAATATCCGGTTTTTCTTCTAGTAGCATCGGCGTGTTGCGGAATGCTAACAGCTGATCCCTGGTGTAAACAATAGGACCGTGGCTGTGAACAGAGTTTCCAGATGCAACTGTGAACAAAGTCCAAAAAAGCAAAAAAAGTAGAGCAAACTCGGTGGCTTTGTTTATGTCCATTGTGCGGCTTCCAAGTTTACACACATACACTTAAAAAATAAAAAACACAAAGTGCCAGAACACTATAAAATAAAATAAAAAAGCACAAACTTAACGGGAGCTGCTGCAACAGGCTGCCACTTGGGTGGCGCCTAACATTGTATACTGCTAAATTACATAATAGTGTGTATCTAACGTACTTAGCAAACGTTATCACAGTATTTGTGTTTGTAGTTTCAAAAAATTGGGCGAACGTTATCACAGTGTGTGTGTGTGTGTGTGTGTGTGTGTGTGTGTGTGTGTGTGTGTTGCACATCCATCATTGCAAAGGGGACGTGATTAAAACTCTACAAGTACATAAATGAATCAAATAACCATTCAGAGATGTCCTGCTCCATTCTCAATTGTGTTTCTTCTGCCGGAGTCTCTTCATCATCTGGGTCTGATTCCGGTTCAAACATGTACGGCTGAATGCCATACAAAACAGCGGGTCTCTCACTCTCAGCCATTCTGCTTCAACCGACTGTTTATTGCCATAGGTATGCAAGTTACGCCCTCATCCAAAGGCAGGGCGGGGATATGCAGCTCATTTATATTTAAGGTGGTACACACCAAAACAGCTCTTTTTAAAGGAACACTCCACTTTTTTTGAAAATAGGCTAATTTTCCAACTCCCCTAGAGTTAAACAGTTGAGTTTTACCGTTTTAGAATCCATTCAGCCGATCTCCGGTTCTGGCAGTACCACTTTTAGCATAGCTTAGCATAGTTCATTGAATCTGATTAGACCGTTAGCATCACGCTTAAAAATGACCAAAGAGTTTTGATATTTTTCCTATTTAAAACTTGACTCTTCTGTAGTTAAATCGTGTACTAAGACCGACGGAAAATAAAAAGTTGTGATTTTCTAGGCTGATATGGCTAGGAACTATACTCTCATTCAGGCGTAATAATCAAGGAACTTTGCTGCCGTTCCATGGCTGCAGCAGTGCAATGATATTACGCAGCGCCTGTGAGCCCCTGCTTGTACAGGGAACGTACCTTGCAACCATGGAGACGTTTGTGGGAGACGCTGCGTAATATCATTGCGCCTGCTGCAGCCATGGAACGGCAGCAAAGTTCCTTGATTATTACGCTGGAATGAGAGTATAGTTCCTAGCCATATCAGTTTCCAGTCGAGCATGATGGAACGCGCTTATAGGGCAGTCGCTCTCTCTGTCAGGGCTCTGAACGCTATCTCAATGCTGACCGCGTACCAAGCGGAACTGCAGGACGAAGCGTTGACCACGCCAGGTCAGACGCACTGGGAGGAGTTACCGATCTTTCTCTCCGTCTTCATAGATGCGCGGTGCAGGCCGCGGGCAAGGCCATGGCCACAATGGTCATTCAAGAGTTGGCTTAATTTGGCAAATCTCTCTGACAGGGAAAAAGAAGCCATCCTGGACGCACCGGTCGTCGCAGATGGCATCTTCGGCTCGGCTCTGACGCTGATGCAAAAGAGATGCGAGGAAAAGAAAAGGGACGATGAGGCTTTGCAGCTCTGTTTGCCTAGGAAGACGCAGACTGCACCCCCTCAGCCACCTCGGCAGACCTTCGCTCAAGTTACGGCCCGCCCACCCCCCAGCTATCGCATTCCAAGGCGACAGAGACCGAATGTGAATGCAGCGGGTCACAGCGGAGTCCCAGAACAGAGAACTGCCTGGCCTAGAAAGAGCTTCCCGCCTGCTACGGCTCAGTCGGTTCAGCCAGCTCCTCAACCTCATCCTCAATCCCACGCTCAGGGAGCAAGGAGGAAGAAGAAGGCAGTTTGATGGGGTCTTCCCCGGGGAAAGGAGCCCACAGCCCCCTGTTCGCGAGCTCCCGACCCCCAAATGTTCAGCATTCGACAAGGGACGAGTTTCGAAGTTCCCAGATGTTCTGTGTGGAAAACAGAGCCTGGTCAGGGGCCAGGGGAAGCACAACAGTGAAAAGGACAAGAGATGGTGCAGTGGTGCACACCAACCCACAAGTCACAAGCACTTTTCATGTTCAAAACTCAATAAAGTTTTCACTGTATTCCCAGAATATGTTGCAAAACACAATCCCCCAAAAAATGTTGCAAAACATATTAACAGAACACAATACAACATCACCTCGGGGAGTTATTGCCCCCTTAGAGGTGATGAGCCGCTTAAACTCTGTCCAAGCGCTAAGTCCCCACGCATGCGCAGCACAGACCCCAAACTCGTCCACCGCTCAGCCACACGATGGCACCAGAACGCTGCAAATAAACAGTTGGCGAGAATGCACACAGTCCCGCTGGGTATTAAAAACGATACAATTCGGGTACAGACTGCAGTTTGCCGCTTCCCCCCCGCATTTCAAAGGGATAATTCATTCTCAGGTGCGGGGAGACTTAAAGCATGTTCTTCAGGAGGAAATTTCCTCTCTGTTAAACAAAAAAGCGATAAGAGTGGTCCCAACCGAGCAGAGCCACAGCGGGTTTTACTCGAGATACTTCCTCGTCCCAAAGAAAGGGACTCAAGCTCTTCGTACCATATTAGATCTGCGTGCACTGAACAAATACTTAAGGAAGTACAAGTTCAGGATGCTCACCCATTCTACACTCCTGAAACTAGTGCGCCAGGGCGATTGGTTTACGTCGATCGACCTGAAAGACGCATATTTTCACATAAAGATATATCCACCCCACAGGAAATTCCTGAGATTTGCTTTCCGTGTAGTGGCATACGAATATCTGGTTCTACCATTTGGCTTGTCTCTCAGCCCACGGGTATTCGTAAAATGTACAGAAGCGGCCCTGACCCCGCTCAGGGAGAAAGGCATTCGTCTCACTACTTACATAGACGATTGGCTGGTGACAGCTCGGTCAGAGCGAGAAGCGAAAGAACACACAGCTATGCTTCTGGGACATATACAGAAACTGGGATTGAAATTAAACATTGAAAAAAGTGTTTTAATCCCCACGCAGTCCATAACTTATCTGGGGCTGTCACTAGACTCTGTAATGTCCAAAGCGCGACTGTCGGAAGACAGGGTAAGAAAATTCACTCATTGCATGACAGATTTTCAGAGGGGGAAAAATGTTTCCTTTCGCACATGCCTCAGACTGTTAGGACTGATGGCCTCAGCCCTGATAGTTATTCCCTTAGGCAGACTGTTCATGAGAGAGTTTCAGCGCTGGGTAGCGTCTCTGAGGCTGGACCCGATACGTCACTCTCGAAGGAGAGTGAGAGTGACGTCAGAGGCAGTCTTGGCATTGCGCCAGTGGAGACACCCGAACTTTCTGATTCAGGGGGTTCCCATGGGCGTGGTTCGAGCCAGAAAAGTCATAACAACGGACGTGTCGTTGTCCATTGGGGGGGCATTCACGAGGGCAGGATAGTGAATGGGAGATGGGGTCCTCATCTGTCCAGTCTTCACATAAACTATTTGGAAATGCTAGCCGTTTTTCTGACGCTGAAGCATTTTCTCCCCTTTCTGCAGGGGCATCATGTTCTCGTGAGAATGGACAACACAACAGTTGTGGCCTACATAAACAGACAGGGAGGTCTCAGATCACTCCCCTTGCACATGTTAGCACGCAAACTGATTCTATGGGGCAATGCCAATCTTTTATCCTTGAGAGCGACGCACGTACAGGGTGTCATGAAACAGGGTGCAGATCTGCTGTCCAGGGGCAATCCCCTCTACGGGGAGTGGAAATTGCACAGGGAGGTGGTCGAGCAGATTTGGAGCATATACGGCAGGGCGTCAGTGGATCTATTCGCGTCCCACGACAATGCTCAGTGTCCTCTGTTTTTCTCCCTGAAAGACCAGAGCGCGCCTCTGGGGATAGATGCGCTGGCGCACGAATGGCCTCGCACTCTCCTTTACGCGTTCCCACTGATAGCGTTGATATCCCCAACACTTCACAGAGTGAGGGAGGAGGGATTGACACTAATACTAATAGCTCCGAGGTGGCCAGGGAAATATTGGCTAGTGGAGATCATACATATGCTTTACGGAGACCCGTGGCCTCTCCCGCTGCGCAGAGACCTCTTGTCACAAGCAGAAGGGGATATTTTTCACCCTCATCCAGAACGCCTGGCACTATGGGCCTGGCCCGTGAGTGGTTCAATTTAAATACAACTGGCCTGTCTGACAGCGTTATCAGAACCATACAAAATGCTAGAGCCTCGTTAACTAGGTCTCTTTATGAATGCAAATGGGGCGTGTTTGAGCGCTGGTGCGCAACCAAACGCGAAATTCCTTTTCAGTGTTCAGTGGCAGTTGTTCTATCATTTCTTCAGGATTTGATAGATCAAGGGAAAGCGTTTTCAACCATAAAAGTGTTTCTGGCCGCTATATCTGCTTGCCACATTGGTTTTGATAATAAAACTGTGGGGCAGCATCCTTTGGTGTGCAGGTTTATGAAGGGCGCGCGCCGTGTTTTGCCAGTTTCAAAACCTCTTTCCCCCTCATGGGATTTAGGATTGGTGCTTGATGCTCTCTCCATGTCCCCATTTGAGCCGCTGGACAAGGTTGATTTCAAGATATTATCATTTAAGACGGCGCTGCTGTTAGCTTTGGCCTCGGCAAAGCGCGTAAGCGAGATTCACACGTTTTCAGTGCACTCAGCGTGTATGCAGTTCATGCCTGGTGATGCAGGGGTAGTTCTGAAGCCTGCATTCATGCCCAAAATACTTGGCGCTATCATTCCTCTTGAGCTGAGAGCCTTTCATCCACCACCTTTTGCTTCATCAGAACAGCAAAAGTTGAATGCGTTGTGCCCAGTGCGTGCTTTACGCATTTATACACAAAGAACTAGAGGGTTCAGGGAGAGCGATCAACTTTTCGTATCTTGGACGAAACCTTGTACGGGGAAGCCGATTACTAAGCAACGTTTATAGCACTGGATAGTAGAAGCGATTTCGTTGGCATATTCCAGTAAGGGTCTTGTGTCCCCTCCTGGATTACGCGCACACTCGACAAGGGGAATGTCAACTTCGTGGGCTCTATTTAAAGGAGTCACGATACAGGACATTTGTGAAGCGGCGAGTTGGTCCTCGCCGCATACATTTGCAAGGTTTTATAAACTGGACATTACAGCTCAAACTTTAGCACATGCAGTTTTGAGTGTAGGAACGTGAATCACGAGTCATGACCATTCGGCCACGGATACAGTGATTGTGGTGTGGTTGGCAGGAGACTTCGAGACAGGCTATCTGGCAATACGGGAGTTAGGATATCCCACAGTGAGACACCGAAACGTATGCTTGAAAGAGAACAATAGGTTACTTGCGTAACCCCGGTTCTCTGATAGCATTAAGTGAGGTGTCTCACCAGATCACCCTCCTTGCTGTGTGAAGCGAGGAAGAGGTGTGCTTGTTTTGAATGTCTTAGTGACGTTGTGTCGCTCCTTTTATACTAAGGGTGGGGAAGCCACTCCCTGACACGACGTCACGTCTGCCAGCCAATTGGGGCTGGCGTAATGTAATAGAGCTTCTGACGAATACGCGGAAGGGGCGTATCCCACAGTGAGACACCTCACTTAATGCTATCAGAGAATCGGGGTTACGCAAGTAACCTATTGTTCATTACTCGAAAATTTTCAACACGGTGCACACTAACGACATCTTGTGGTCAAAAGGTGGTAAAAAATGCCTTTGCGTCCCAGCTGACCCAACTTTGCACTGTTTCATGTAATAAATCAGTTTATGAAAAGCGTATAAAATAATGTAGGCTAATTATTACAAATAAAGTCTTTCATGTGTCATTACTTACACAATTTTAATAAATGAGTGAATACATTTTGGGGGGAATAATCAAAAAAAATGCACAAAAATACAGATGTAAATATTTATTCCTATTATGACTTTTGTTAAAAAGAAAATGACACTTCACATCTGCGCAAGGGTTCAAGTAAAGCCGAGTTCAGACTGCACGATTTTCAAAGTAGTCGGGTCAATGTTCTTTTCACACTGCATGACTATCTTGGCCAGCATTCAGTCGCTGCTGTGTTCAAACTGCACGATGGAACGGCGACAGAAGGTTTCACACTGCATGACTTTACAATAGGAAGAATCGCCGACAACTCTGTCTGGCACGCAAACTACATTTCACAACCAAACACACGCGAGATGTGACAAGGAAACAACGCAATATCACGCGTGCAAGACCGGATTTATTATATTTATTATTAAAAACAGTAGCCCGCAAGAAGCTTGCAATACGAATTTGCTGTGCGCTGATTTGCAGCGAAAACAAGAAAAAGAAAAGAAAAATAAGGAAATGGTTGGGGAGACTGTGGATTGTGTGTTCTGCAACGAGAGTTGGAGGTAAATAACTTTTCAATGTGCTGCTGTTGCGGATGGTCAAGCAAATGTTTGTGCTTTGTTTCTGTTTGATAGAATTGTGATGTTTATCTGAAACGAAGCCATGCTTGCTGATATTGTGGTCTATAACTCCTCCCCAAACTCCCCGCTGCTCTGTATCTTGCTCTCTCATTGGCTGTCGGTCATCGCCGATGTGGTTTTCAGTCAGAACACTTTTCACACTGCAGGATTTTTAATCGCCGACAGGTCCAGATATTTAGCATGCCAAATATCTCACGGGCGTGGGCGACTCGTCGGCGATTCTCTCAGATCACGTCTTTGCTCATTCACACTACGTGATTGTCAGTCACGTGAACGAGCACCGATTTGCTGCCTGTGATTTCGGGCATTTGTCGGCGATTTCTCAAAACCTGTCGGCGAGCCAAAATCTGGGCTAAAATCTCAAACACCATTATTTCCTCCTTCTTATGTAAATTAGATTTTTGCAAAAGACCTCTGAAGAACAGGCGAATCTCAACAACACTGACTGTGACACAACAGTCGGGATCATTAATATGTACGCCCCCAATTTTTGCATATGCCATCCCATGTTCAAGGCATTAGACAAGCCAGTATTAACGTCTGGAGCAGCGCAAGCAAGGACAATAGCGAAAAATGGCAGATGAAGCAATAATAACTGACATGATCTATGATAACATGATATTTTTAGTGATATTTGTAAATTATCTTTCTAAATGTTTCGTTAGCATGTTGCTAATGTACTGTTAAATGTGGTTAAAGTTACCATCGTTTATTACTGTATTCACAGAGACCAGAGCCTGTGTTGTTATTTTACTTGCGGTCTGTATAATTCATAAATGAAACTTTATTCTTTATATATCTCTCCAACAGTGTGTAATGTTAGCTTTAGCTCCATTAGCCGCAGCATTCTATCAAACTCATTCAGAATCAAATGTAAACATCCGCAAAATAAATACCATACTTACATGATCTGATATGCTGCATGACGAACACTTTGTAAAGATCCATTTTGTGGGTTATATTAGCTGTGTGAACTTTGTTTATGTAATGTATTATATAGTGCGAGCATTTAAAGGGGACACACACAGAATAAAAAAATTAGTAATAAAAAAGTCTATGGAGTATTTTCTGCTGAAACTTCACAGACACATTCAGGGGACACCTTAGACTTATATTACATCTTGTGAAAAATGGTTCTAGGGCACCTTAAAGTGACTTCATAGATAACAAAAAAAGCAAAACCTTTTTTTACAAAACCTTTTTTTTTTTTATTATTATTAAAGTATAACATACATTAATCAGTCAAAGTGACACAACCATATAGGCCTAATTAAAATATTACATGGTGTGCAATAAAGTTATTTAGTCTGCCAAATGATATGCTTACAAACAGACATTGACTGTAAAGCAACACGTGTAGAGCACTGGAGCCTGCCTATATTACAAGATAATTGCTCCCATCTCATCAGTAGGAGGCATCGACGCGTACCCATACTCACTCCATCAACACTAACGAATTAACCTGCTGATGTTGATGAATACGAGCTGAATACAGGTTCTTCCATGCCTTCTCGATCTCAGTATGAAGATCAAGAAGGAATGGAAAGCTTACGGTGGTTGGAGGATTATGGCAAAAAAGGAACCTTTCGACGAACAATCCGCAAGCGGTTTCTTTCTTAACCTGCTCCAATGGCAGCTGCAGTCTGCCAGAGTTGCGTTCCATTATCCCATGCAGCTGTATATACGCGGGGGCAGGGTGGCTTTGAGGATTCAAGAAGCTCACCATCATTACTCACCCTCAAGCCATCCTAGGTGTATATGACTTTCTTCTTTCAGACAAATACAATCAGAGTTATATGAATAATCACCCTGATGCTTCAAAGCTTTATTAAGGCAGTGCAAGGAAACCAATAAAATAACTAGCTTAAACAAGTTATATTAACATGTTAAATATGAATATTTTTCTTACACAAATGTATCTCTTCACTTCAGAGGGACTTTATTAAATCCCAGAGCGATGTGGAGTACATTTATTATGGATGGATGCACTTTTCTGAGCTACATACATCTCTAGCATGAACGTGAAGTGTCTACATGGAATTATAAAAAAGGACGATTTTTTTTTTTTTTTTAATTCTTCCATAAAACTTCTTTAAATAAACATATCACATGGCAAGTATCAATTATAGTCAAAGTGTTCTCACCCACTAAACAAAGTTAAAGAAGACTTTGTCACAAAAGTTGTAGGTTGAAAAGAATTAACTGAGGAGCCAGAATGAAAGTTTTTATGATATCTTTTTTTGACATCTGCACATCCGATATAGATGTTCATGAAACCTCCTTACAAGGTAAAAAAAAATAATAATAATACATACATAGACTTTTTTCATGTTTAAATCTCTCAAGATTTCAGCAGAGGATCAAACAACTCCACAAACAGTATTACCAGCTTCACTTATTACTAACCAGACTGACTTTATTTATGTCAGACGTCTACATAAGTTCTTATTAAGAATTAACAGAGGTTTGGATGTTGACGTTTGAATGTATTGGCAAATTACAGACCCATTTCAAACATTCCATTTATGTCTAAAATACTAGAAAAAGTGGTGTCGGTCCAATTGTGCTCCTTCTTGCAAAAAAACGCTATATGAGAAATTTCAGTCAGGATTCAGGCCTCATCATAGCAATGAAACTGTGCTTGTTAAAACTACAAATGACTTACTTCTAGCTTCTGACCAAGGCTGTATCTCAATAGTGTTACTTGATCTCAGTGCTGCGTTCGACACTATAGATCATAAAATACTCCTAGATCGACTACAAAATTACACTGCATGGTATTCAGGGACAGGCATTACGGTGGTTTAGGTCGTACCTATCAGACTGTCACAATTTTGTCTATTTAAACGGGGAAAAATATAAGGTAACGATAGTAAATTATGGAGTGCCGCAAGGATCTGTGTTAGGCGCTCTGCTATTTTCAATATACATGCTGCCACTCGGCAATATTATAAGAAAATATGGAATTAGTTTCCACTGCTATGCCGATGATACTCAGTTATCATCGGCATAGCATAGTAGTATTTCAACACAACCAGATGAAATCTCTAAATTATCCAATCTGACAGAGTGCATTAAAGAATCAAAACACTGGATGACTAGTAATTTTCTTCTATTAAATTCCGATAAGACTGAAGTATTACTTATTGGGCCAAAAACCTGTACACAGAATCTTTCAGACTACAATCTGCATTTAGAAGGATTTACTGTTACTCCATCCTCGACAGTTAAAGACCTGGGTGTTATATTAGACAGCAACTTGTCCTTTGAAAATCATATTTCATATGTTACAAAAACAGCCTTCTTCCACCTCAGAAACATTGCTAAGCTATAGCATATGTTATCTGTTTCCGATGCAGAAAAGTTAGTTCATGCATTCATGACGTCTAGACTAGATTACTGTAATGCATTATTAGCTGGTTGCCCTGCTTCCTCAGTAAACAAGCTACAATTAGTACAAAATGCAGCTGCTAGAGTTCTTACCAATTTTATCATCTCTACACTGGTTACCCATTAAGTTCCGTATCGATTATAAAGTATTTAGCTAATGACCTATAAGGCTCTAAATGGTTTAGCTCCTGTGTATTTAACCAATCTTCTATCGCCCTACAATCCTTCACGCTTTTTAAGATCACAAAACTCTGGACTTCTGGTTGTACCTAGGATATCTAAGTCCACTAAAGGAGGGAGACCGTTTTCACATTTGGCTCCGAAACTCTGGAATAGCCTTCCTGATAATGTTAGGAGCTCAGACTCGCTCACCCAGTTTAAATATAGATTAAAGACGCATCTCTTTAGACAAGCATTCACATAATGCATCTCATACCAGATCAATTGCACATGACTATGTAACGACTCTAATACTATTACTTTTAAAGGTTGTTTTTTCCGCACCATTAGGGGGTGCTAAAAATCTTTTTAGATGAGCATTTAGCCAAGTATACCAGGGCTGCATTCCACTCCAGTTTTAGACACGCACTCGCAAACTTCCATAAACACTTCCCCTCAGGGGAATCCCCGCCACCATTTTGAAGTGCGTGAAGTTTATATGGACAGACCCTCGTTCCCTCCATTTTGACAGAGGGAGCATGTCTACTTCATATGTACACTTCAGGCAGCTCCATAACCCATTATGCAACACGATCGTGACGTCACCACATATCGCGTTTCATTTACCCACCACCTGACCCACCACAAACAACTCTATGATATAATAATTAATTTTTTTAAATATTTAAAACACATATATACATATAGAATACTGCATTACATAATTTTGTAAGGGGAAAAAATAAATAATAAATCTGCTCCATTATGGATTCCAAGTGATCAAGGGCTTAGGACATTCCAATTCAGCCAATTGCAAGGGTTCTGCCAGAAGTGGACACTCATGCAACGTAAGCAATGACGTACATCCGAGTCAACAAGACTGAGGGAAGTTAGGGAGCAAAGGGCATTTAAAAAACGAACTGGAATGCAGCCCAGGTATATTTAGCCTATACCTGAGGAAGTAGGCAAGCATTGGGATAGAGGAAGCAATGGCTTCCTGGTGCTGTTCAAGCTTTCTTCCTGAGGTCCTATGATTGAGGAATTTGCATGGACATCAGGATTTCAACCATTACCACACACCACTGGCTTCATCACCATTACCATTCTTATTTCTGGTCTATACCACCCAAACATTGAACATTTCTTGGATATTTCTTCATTATGTTTTTTTTTTTTTTTAATCTCTTTTCATATTTTTCTATTTGGTGTTTTGTGCAATGTAAATGTCTGTGGTGATGGATTGTGGTGTTGAATATAATATATGTGCAATTCATTACAAGTTTTGGGTTTTGTTGCTTCAAATGCTTTGTTTGATAAACCAAAGAAGGTCAACATTCATCTAATGGTACCTAGTTTTAAGCTTTCCGACCTCAGTCTATGTAACTTAAACTCAAAAATAAGGGTATAACTATCTTTGCTTAATGTTATGAACAGCAGCTACGCTAATTATTCTCCATTTGCTTTTCTGTGCGTCCCGGTGACTAAAGAGTACATCAGCTTCAGTTTGGATTCCAGCCTCTTAAGAAGACCTCAGATGACTAACACCTGTGTAGAAATGGCGCCAACTCCTGCAAGGACTTCAGAAGATGCAACATCTGGATCAACATGCACATTCCCAAACTTTCTATATATCCTAATTATTGTTAAAATGTTATTCATTTTTCCAGGAGCTCATTGCTTCTACCTTCAAGTAAATTGCTAACAGTGTTTGTAAATTAATTGCCGAAATTATTACATTATTTGCTAACTGCATTCTTTAAATTGTAATGTTGACATGCATTCTCTGTAAAGCTGCTTTGAAACAATATGTATTGTGAAAAGCATTATACAAATAAATGTGAATTGAATTGAATTGAATTGAATGTTCGTTTTATTTGAAGTCACCATTGTGGTGGTCAGTTAGTTGGAATCTTGGCCTCATACTTCTTGTGTTAGCTTTTCTTTGGCTGACGTAACTGTGTGTTTGTAAAATACATTTGTGGTGGCAAAGAAAGCCAAGATAAAACAGGATCAGGTGTTACCAGTTCCTTGAAGATAACAAAATCATCACAAAATGATCATCTAAAGTTCTGTTTTTAATTTTTTTTTTTTTTTTATATTTATTTCATTTATAGCTACAAATCTTGTGTAACTGCAGTATTGGTATCAATAGCATTAAAATGATCACTTATTCTGAAGGTGGATGCAAAGCAGATGATGTTTGAGTGAGTGTTGCATGTAGTCACACACAGACATCAAGATTTTGCATATAAATCACAACAACGGTGACAAAACAACAAAGCTTGGGACTCAAGGATGAGTTTTGTACTATGAAGACACCAGGGGCGTTTCCTCCGAGTAGGCAAGGGAGGCAGTGCCTCCTCAAAAAAATAGGATGAGAAAATAATCCATATTACATATAAATATTACAAATTATGACATTAAAAAGAGCGCAAGTCACGCGTATTTCTTAAGGAACACTGCCCAACAGCGACACCCGCAGGTAAAGTTACACAGAGGAGTCATGCAGTCTATGGAGTCATGCCTCCCTTTCCTCTCATAGGAATCTATAGAAAATCATCAGAACCCCGGCGTGCGGTGGGTTTTGTGGGGGGTAACTGAGAATGAATAGGGGAAAGTCACGTGAGAGAAGGCAATGTCTCCATCGCGCTATGATTGGATGTAATTGGTTATGATTGGATATGATTGGTTTGTGCGATAAATCCCGCCTCTCGTTGACGTGACGTGACGTAGGTTTGACTGAACAAATGATGGCGTCAATCGGAAGACTAACTGAAAAGTAAGTAAACAGATCACCCAGTTAGATATATATCTACTTTATGTTACGTCAAAATCAAACTTGAAATGGACTGAAAGCATGATTACTGCGGGGTTTTTTAGTGCAATCAGCTTGGTGAAATTAAAAATGCAATTCGTGTCTGTGACAGACGGTGTTAATGGAGCATGACTGATGATCCAAAATATTCTAGGTTGACAATTAAAAAGAAAAACCGCAATAAACAAATAAAATATATTGTTTAAATTATTATTGCCTTTAGTTATTATTTTGGAATGAATGTAGAAATGCTTAAAACACTTGATGCTTGATGAGATTGACATGGTTTTGATAAATAGAACATTACATTGTTAATGTAAAATTACAAAATAGAGTTGTATTTGGTTTCTTTCTTTCTTTTTTTTTTGATGTACTGTAAAGTAATGTTCATTTAACAAGGAAGATTTGTCAACTTTAAGAGTAATGCACATTAATTTACAATGATTCATAAAAAAAAAAAAAAAAAAATGTGCCTCCTCATTTCAGAGCACCACTGCACGCCACTGGAAGACACCCATCAAGCATTGCAGCATGAAGCTTTTTTTTGTTTTTTCACCGTTGTTTTGATTCATATCTAAAATCTTGATGTCTGTGTGTGACTACATGAAACACTTGCTCAAACATCTCGTGCTTCGTATCCATATTCAGAATGAGATTATTTGCTATTGCTATTGGTGCCAATACTGCAGTTTAACAAGATTGGTGGCTGTAAACGCCAAATATAAAAACAAAACTAAAAGACGAACATTAAACGCTTATTTTGTGATGATTTTGTTATCAACAAGGAGCTGACTGATCCTGGTTTTTACAAACACACAGTTACGGCAGCCAAAGAAAAGCTAACACAACATGTATGAGGAGGACCAAGATCCCAACTAAAGCAAACACCGACCACCACAATGGTGGCTTCAAATGAAACAAACATCAACATCTAAACCTCTGGGGGAAGAATTGTCTCATCACAACATGAAAGTTCCTGGTTCAGCTGAGCCAGAAAGTCTTTCCTTCAGATCTGGTTTCCCTCACAATTCAAAGATGTGTGAATTACAGATGCTAAGTTATCTAAAGGTGTGAACATGTGTTTTACTGCCTATGGGTGGATCTGTGGCTGAGTTTCTTTTTTTTTTTTTTTTACCTTGTACGGAGGTTCCATGTACGTCTATATTGGACGTGCAGAAGACGTCAAAAAAAGACGTCATAAAAACTTTCATTCTGGCTCATCAGTGGACGTCTTTTCAACGTACAACTTTTGTGACAAAGATGCTGAAAAGACGTCTTCCGGACATAACTTTGTTTATTGGGCATTGTCACCATATATAATTTAGGCAACACCCTCACTTTCCAGTCATGCATGCATGGAGAAAATCTGAAACTGTTGCTAAAAATTACAGTAATTAAAAAACAAACAAACATAAAAACAGGAATAATATCATAAATTGTGCTGCTTCATAAAATTTGATCAAAATCAGGTCAAAATAAAAGTAATAACAATAATAATAATATAAAAACAGTCCTGGAAAAGCCGCCATGATTTGAGTTGTAAAATAAAGAGCTTTGTAAAATCTTCCAACAAAAGTTATTAAAAACTGGCAAGTCTTAGAGATCTAACCACAGATAGTGTGTCAGTTTTACTAAGCTCTCAACTGATTTCTCACCTCTAACAGAATTTACAAGAAATATTAGACATGGATTACATCACACATGAGACAGATTAGTCTACTACCATAAAGAATGCAAATATAACACCTATATTTTCCACTTCAGTGCAAAGTCAGACCCACAGGAAGCTGTGAAAGAGGAAGTACGAGCACTACTAAGGGGCTAAACTAGACCACTTTATGCTAAATATCATCATCAACACTGAGGTGAACTTCAGCACTATAGAGAAATCTTCTCAGAACAGGATGTGAGAAATCTTAAATAAAAAATCTAATGACTGTGCAAGGACATGAGACTCACCATAGATTTGAAAAGGTCTATTCTTACTGGAAGCCCCTGAAAATTTACATGTCAGCTCACACACCTATCATGACACTTAAACAGTAAAAAAAAAAAAAAAAAAAAAAAAACGTTATAAAAACAAAACCTAAAAACATGTTATTTATACACAAAAAAATTCTGGGTTATTTTTACGCAGTCTGCTGGGTTCTGCCTGTTGGGTCATTTTGTTGGATTATTTTCACATTGTTGTGTAACCCATGGGTTAAGTTTCACTGACAGTAGAAATCCTCACAAACTACCCAGCCTGCTGGTTTGCCAAACTGGATTAAACCGGACCGGTTAATCAATGGTTATTTTGTCTCCTGTCCTGAGAGAAAACTTCCTGAAGTGATCTTCCTGAATAACTTTACAGTTTGTATTCACTTGTATATCAAACAATTACTGTATAGACAAAAAAAAAAAAAAATCTGTAGTTCATCTTTCAACTTAAATTACATTTAGCTACCATTGTTTGCTCCACTAACATGATTTGACATCTGCTATGTTAGCTTGCATTGCAAACCAAGTGAGAGATTTGACACGGGCACGGCCATATTGAAATATCATCTCAGAGTGTCACTACAAAAGCTGCTTCACGTTTCAACCCAACCAGAGTTAAAATCTACAGAGCCCCGCAAGAAAAATGTAAATCGTGCGCACGAGTCCTGCTCTCATTTGCTTTCCTTTTTCTGAGTAAAGGGCAAGGATGTATGCTTTCCCTTGGATGGGTAACAGTGCCAAAGGGAGGGACTAATTACTGAGGTTTTTAGCACATTGCATGTTTCCTGTTCAGGAACACTTTGAGTAGAGCATGATGAATGAAACTATGATAGGCAATTCACAACAGTCCATCGTTTTGTTTACCTCCCTCCACAAATGTTGTTGTGTCTTGAAGAAGGGATATACAGTGGATACAGAAAGTATTCAGACACCCTTACATTTTTCACTCTTTATATTGCAGCCAATTGCTAAAATCATATAAGTTCTTTTTTTTTTCCTTATTAATGTACACACAGCACCCCATAATGACAGAAAAACATAGAATTGTTGAAATTTTTGCAGATTTATTAAAAAAGAAAAACTGAAATATCACATGGTCCTAAGTATTCAGACCCTTTGCTCAGTATTTAGAAGAAGCACCCTTTTGATCTAATACAGCCATGAGTCTTTTTGGGAAAGATGCAACAATTTTTCACACCTGGATTTGGGGATCCTCTCCAGTTCTGTCAGGTTGGATGGTAAACGTTGGTGGACAGCCATTTTTAGGTCTCTCCAGAGATGCTCAATTAGGTTTAAGTCAGGGCTCTGGCTGGGCCATTCAAGAACAGTCACGGAGTTGTTGTGAAGCCACTCCTTCGTTATTATAGCTGTGTGCTTAGGGTCATAGTCTTGTTGGAAGGTAAACCTTCGGCCCAGTCTGAGGTCCTGAGCACTCTGGAGAATGTTTTCGTCCAGGATATACTTGGCCTCATTCATCTTTCCCTCGATTGCAACCAGTCGTCCTGTCCCTGCAGCTGAAAAATACCCTCACAGCATGACGCTGCCACCTCCATGCTTCACTGTTGGGACTGTATTGGACAGGCGATGAGCAGCGCCTGGTTTTCTCCACACATACTGCTTAGAATTAAGGCCAAAAAGTTCTATCTTGGTCTCATCAGATCAGAGAATCTTATTTCTCATCATCTTGGAGTCCTTCAGGTGTTTTTTAGCAAACTCACTGCGAGCTTTCATGTGTCTTGCACTGAGGAGAGGCTTCCATCAGGCCACTCTGCCATAAAGCCCCAACTGGTGGAGGGCTGCAGTGATGGTTGACTTTCTACAACTCAGCCAACTCCCATCTCCCGACTGCATCTCTGGAGCTTAGCCACAGTGATCTTTGGGTTCTTCTTTACCTCTCTCACCAAGGCTCTTCTCCCCCGATAGCTCAGTTTGGCCGGACGGCCAGCTCTAGGAAGGGTTCTGGTCGTCCCAAACGTCTTCCATTTAAGGATAATGGAGGCCTGGAGGGTCTGAATACTTGTGATATGTGTGATATTTCAGTTTTTCTTTTTTAATAAATCTGCAAAAATGTCAACAATTCTGTGTTTTTCTGTCAATATGGGGTGCTGTGTGTACATTAACGAGGAAAATAAATGAACTTAAATGATTTTAGTAAATGGCTGCAATATAACAAAGAGTGAAAAATTTAAGGGGGTCTGAATACTTTCCGTACCCACTGTATACTCCCCTTTGGTTGAGTGCTTGAATTAAACATTACTAAAGCAAGATGCATTTTTTAAGAATGTAGAAAAATAATAAGTAATAGATAGAAATAATTAGATAATTAGATAGTAATTAGATAGAGTAAAACAGTATGCTTATACTATCCCAGCCAGGGAGTACTCCCCCATATCCCTGGCTGAGATAGTAACTAGCCGAGAGTGAAGAGTCGGGGTGGGCGGAGGGATGCAGAAAAGACTGTCTATAAACAACTGGGTCGGCTATTGGCCTTCAAATGTACTGATTAGGTAGATCATTTGAACATGCTCCTCCCAAACTTTGTTAATAAAACATAATTTGTTTTCACATACTCTACAGCTTACACTATGGCCATAGACACAGATCAACTGTGAGGAGGCTAAGTAGTTGTCTTTCCATTTATTATTGCATTCTGTGATGTGATATGATCTTCACTTCTGCTTCCATGAGACATGTGCTCTGTTGCCTTTCAAAGCTCAGTCTCCTCCAGCCTGTGACACTACAAACAGAATCTGGTTTGATGTCTCCCTCTTGTGTTGGTATATGTAAATCCTCCTGACATTGTTGTTTTGTTGGACTAGCTGTGATACATTAACACAATAATCAATAAAAGACAGATTAAATTATTTTTAATAATTTAAGGTGAATTGTAAAGTCCAGAATGCTTGTGATAGGATACGGACACTGTGATATGGACAAACTCTGAAACTGACAAGACTTTTCATGCTTATTTTTTAGGTTGTGTGCACAAAGCACAGCTTTTAGTTTCCCATTTCTGTAAAAGAAAGTCTTATTAGTATAATGAATAATACTGATTACTTTGAAATTATGATATCGAATGATATATGATAGAGATGTTCCGATACCCCTTTTCCATTCGATTCCGATACCTGAGCTCAGGGTATCGGCCGATACCGAGTACTGATCCAATACCTAGGCGCAGGGCTCTGAACCGGTTCAAGGAACGAAAATCCTAACCCTAACTCTCACGCTCAAAAGTGAGATGCCCACGCTGATGTGCTCAGGCTCAGCTGTCAAGTCATAGGTTGGGTAAGTTACAATGTAAAAGTTACATTATTATACAATATTTAGGCCTATAGGCTGCGCGAAATATGTCACCATATAATTAGGTGTACATATTAACAAATCGAAAGTCGTTCATTGTGGCGCACTCCAACGATCTAGGAAAGGAAACAGACATTCTGCTTGTTTTCGTTATTTAAATGTCTTTTGTAAATGTATGAATTATGTCTGGCTTTTAAATTAAGACCATAAACCATAAATTACGGAGTACAGTTTAAGAAAAACATGTTCCAGTGGTCGCGCCGGCGCCTCATGCGCGCGCACACAAATTCTTGCATTGCTTACTTGATATCGCAGCTGTTAAATATTAAAATAAAATACAATCAACCAAACATATAAAACTTTACACTGCTCAATTCAATTCTGTAATACAGTCTGCCGTCCTGTGACCACCGCCTGACTATGCTGTTATGTGAAGGATGTTGTCGATAATGCGCGTGAAGCACAAAGCTTACATAAGAAATAGCCTAATAGTTTAGCATTCGTCTTGAAAATGGAAACAGTGCCGAATGAGAAAGGTAGGCTTCAGATTCACTTTAAATTAATTCGTTTAGCATCTTATTTAGTTTTATTTCTAATAGATAACCCTGTTTTTCACTTCTTCGCTGCTCTAAACAGTGGTTGCTTATGGCAACACAGCACAACTTCCTGTGTTTGCATTCTGAGCCATGAAGAAGAATTGATTTCCGATTTGCTGCGTTAAGCAAACTAGATATTGTTTAAGAAAATGGTATCGGATCGGTACATGAGTTTAATAATACCAATGCTAACATTTTTTCTGGTATCGGTGGTATTTCCGATACTAGTATCGGAATCGGAACAACCCTAATATATGATATATGACTCACCTTTGTTTATTCACAGTCTTTTCTGCATCCCTCTGCCATCCCGACTCCTCAGTCTTGGCTAGTTACTACTATACGGGGGATTACTCTGGGTCCGGGCCACATTTCGAGCTTGGAGCCCTCCCCTTGACAGCATGCCAAATAAGCATACTCTTTTACTCTATCTGCTCCATAATTTCAAATGTGATTTTTGCAATGAAAAAGGATGAAGTATTTGTTTGATTTCTTTTGAACTCTGAAATGTCGGAAAGTTGTCCTCATTATTGCAGCCCCTAAAAATAGTGAAAAAGATTCAAGTAGCCAAAATGACTTTGTTACATTAATACAAAAGCCAAACAAATTACTGATAATGACAATCATGATCATTAGCATGGAAACTAAAATGAAATGATTACAAAAATGTCTACTAAAAATGTTCTTTCCCTTTCAGTCAGTCACATCGGTGACATGGATCCCAATAGGTCTGTGACATCGATGTAACGTCTTTCTACAGCCCAGACAGCAACATAGTGTGGCCCAGATTTGGCCCACATTTAGTACATGTGGATAACATGAGGATCAGATGTGGGCCAGATCTGGGCCGACACATTGTTGCTGTCAGGGAGTGGTTCAAAAGTATTTGAACACTTAAAAAAAAAAAAAATAAAGTAGGTTTTTTATTTAAATGTATGATTTTCATTGCATTAAATGTAATGTATCACACAAAGTGGCGAAACTAACATCACTTTTCTATTTCACAACGACAAAGTGTCTAAACACATACATAGGAGGCTATTATCATTGAAAACGTTCTTTTCTAGCATTTTTAATTGTAGGCTATAAAAGTGTTTTGGGGACATTGTAAGTGAAAATGTGTACAGTTTATAACAAAGGTCACATCAGCAAAAATTCGCAGACAAAAAGGTCCATTGTATGTTAGTAGTGTAGCAATGTATGAAGCACAGCTCACACAGAAGTCACTTTCAGACACAAGCACATTAACTTAAAACATTTTAGACACAAGCACATTAACATTAACTTAAATGGTTTAATTTAATAAAATTAAACCATTTGCTCCAGTTGTTCTAACATGGATATAGCTAGGCTTCCTCTCTCCAGAGAGTCATTATTATGAGGCCTCCATCTTCCGAGCTAAACCTAGGGTTACATTGTCAGGCTCTCTTTAGTGTCCTTAGTCACTGCTATGGAACTGGAGTGTTGTTAATCCTCCTCTCGCTTAGAGAGTTGATCTATTAGAGGCCTCCATTCCTCAGAGCTCCGCCTATTATTTTGGCATAGGATGTGGTGTTTTCATCCTGTGAGCTCAGCTATAGGCCTGCTCGCTTGATCTCCACTAGGGCAGCATTCCCAAGTTGTAGGCTTTCTGTGAACCTCTTTGCAAGACATCCTGAGCATGGGGCATAGTTAGGTCTCCTTTCCGCTCTAAGAGCTTGGCTAGGTGGTAGGTGAGCTAGGTTGTTAAGCTCTCTGGGAGCCTCCATGGCTGCTGACCTTAGTGTGGAGTGTTATTAGGCCTCCTCTCATAATGAGAGTTGTTGTTTTTGAGGCCTCCACTCTGCAGAGCTTCGTGGGCCAGTCAGTTTGAGTTATAGCTCTTTTCTCTCTAAAAAGTTCTGAGTGATAGTAGTGGTAGTAGGCCTCCTCTCATTATAGTCATCCTGTTGAGGCCTCCGTTCCTGAGAAGCTCTGGTCTATGATCGCGTTGCTGGTGTGCAACTTAGGGATGAGGATTCCTTTGAGCATTTGACTTAGCTCAGCCAAAAGGACACTAACCCCTTCAGCATGGCGGCATAAGTAGTTTGTTCTCCATAACGCCCTCTAAAGGATGCAGCGTGAGTTCTGTCTCAGGATAACCATGTAACCATGGTTCCCTGAGAATAGGGAACGAGACTCTGCATCCCTTTGCCATGTCAAGTTCATTGTCGTATTTAGACTCATTTTTCAGACACTGGTCATGCCAGAAGCATGCCAGAAGCATACCCATAGTGCCCTCTAGGGGACGCAGTGTCTTGTTCCCTATTCTCAGAGAACCATGGTTACATGAGTAGCCCAAAACATTTAATCTTATGGAAGATAATTAAATCTATTTGTTAATATTGAATGTTTTTGAATTACAGCTAGAGAAAAAAGTCAAACCAAGAAAAAGAAGAAGCCAGCAGCCATATCACCCTGTAGCACAAGACTGGTTGCCCACTGAAGCTAAGCAGGGCTAAGCCTGGTTAGTACCTGGATGGGAGACCTCCTGGGAAAACTAGGTTGCTGCTGGAAGAGGTGTTAGTGAGGCCAGCAGGGGGTGCTCACCCTGTGGTCTGTGTGGGTCCTAACACCCCAGTATAGTGATGGGGACACTATACTGACAAAAAGCACCGTCCTTCGGATGAGATGTTAAACCGAGGTCCTGAATCTCTGTGGTCATTAAAAAAATCCCAGGATGTCCTTCGAAAAGAGTAGGGGTGTAACCCCGACATCCTGGCCAAACTTGCCCATTGGCCTCTGTCCATCATGGCCTCCTAATCATCCCTATACACTGATTGGCTTCCTCACTCTGTCTCCTCTCTACCAATAAGCTGGTGTGTGGTGGGCGTACTGGCGCAATATGGCTGCCGTCGCATCATCCAGGTGGATGCTGCACATTGGTGGTGGTTGAGGAGATTCTCCTTTCAATATTTAAAGCGCTTCGAGTGCCCAGAAAAGCGCTATATAAATGTAAGGATTATTATTATTATTATTATTATTATTATTAAAACATGTTAATTGGATATCATTACCAAAGAAAGAATCCATCAAAAAAACAGACATTGATTGTATTGCAGGCTGGGGATGTCTGCACATTACTGGTCCAAAGAGTGATTGTCTTATGGAAGCCAGTGTGAAGATAATGGATAATGCAACATGTAAAAAAAAAAATGGAGAAAAAGCTACTCAGTCTCACAGATGATGTGTGCACATGGCCACGGTGGATCTTGTAAAGTATGTAATCATTTTATGAACTGAGTTGTAATTGTGTGTGGCGACCAGGGCGGGCGAGAGCCGTGAGGGAACGGCGCGAGGCCGGTGGCGCGAGTGTTAATGAGCATCACCTGGGAGGCGCACCAGCTTTGAGTCCCTCACGGAGGAGCTCCGGGGGCATAAAAGGAGGAGCGACTACAGTGAAGGACGAGAAAGGACCAGGCCTGGACTTTATTTTATGTTTTATTATGTTTGTGTGGCCGGCAGACGTCCGCGAGGGTCTGCCGGCATTACTTTCGTTTTGTTCTTTGTTTATATTGAATTAAAACGTTGTTTGAACATTCACCGGTTCCCGCATCCTTCTTCCCGTTTACGAACTGTGTTACATTGTGATATGGCACCATTACATGGTGGGCACTAAAGTCACTTCACATTTGCAAGTACGGCTCATATTGTTTGGGCAAAGACAGAAATCTCCAAAACTGGAATAACTTTGTAAAGTGAGGTTCTTTAGTTCAAATTTTTTTTTAACAGAATGGTCAGGCTAAACAACAAAAAAAGATATATTTATAATACATATGTGGTTCCAAAGCAATTTATTTTATATATAATTCCAGTCAGTTATTCTGCTTATAGGCCCTACCACATTTACTGCACTTCAAGACGTTTCAGTGTTTTATTGTAAGGCATGTTCATGTTTTTCTCCTTAAAATGCTCTTGTGTGGAACTCGAGTATAACTTTCTGACACATTCTGTCCCAATCTCCCATTGCTAATTTCAAAACATCATTTAAATTGTATGTGCTGATTAAGACTTATAGCAGCATGTCATTCAGCCATTATGACATAACCAAGTTCCAAGGAGAAATCTGTCTGTGTTGGATTGTACCTCTATATCCTGCATCAAAATTACAGATCTTGGCCTTTTTGTAATTATATTGTACTTTTAAGAGTAGCAAACTGCATACCAGTTCTTCAAGTTCCATTTTAATAAGTATAGGGGAGAGCAGGGCACAACCCAACGCTTTTTTGAGTTTGTTTAAATCTACTTAGGGTTCAGAGAATTCATTTTGTTCCACATTAATTTCACACATGTCTGGTACAGATATGTGGCTTTGTTTCATTAATACAGCGTATACTTTTTTCTTTATTTACCCCAAAAGAAGGGAAGTGAAATGTGACAACATGCCCCATAGGGTGGGCACATATGTGATGGGGCTTGTTGTAACATGACCATATGACAGCTTAAAATGTTATCTGATTTAATGAAAAAAATATACATGACATACTAAAATATTTAGTCAATAAAAGACCTTTTTTTAATATAAAATAATAACATTTTTAGAAATTCTTTGTTTTGCTGTACACAAAGAAAGACTTTTGGTAGAATGTTGGCTGACTACCGTAATAGGAAAAATAAATACTATGGTAATCAATGGGGGGCGAGATCTGTTTGGTTACTTACATTCTTCCTAATATCTTCCTGTGTTTACCAGAAGAAAAAAAAAAAGTCACACAGGTCTGGAACAACTTGAGGTTGAATAAATGATAACAGAATTTTCATTTTTGGGTGACCTATCCCTTTAAGAAATTTACTTTTGCTTTTGTTAAATAAATGTTCAGTGATATCTCCCAAAGATTTCTGAATGTTTGTGTATTTTTCTCTATATATATTGTCGATATGGCAACTATTAAATACACGAAGATTCATCATGCTAACGTATGTGGAAGTATCTAAACCACATCTAACCCCCACATTAGGTTGTGCCCTGTGCATCCCTACTTAAAGGTGCAATGTGTAAATTTTAGTGGCATCAAGCAGTGAGATTGCGAACTGCAACTAACAGCGCACACCCCTCACAAACCCCTTTTGGAGAAGCTACGGTGGCCGTCTGGCCGACACAAGACAAAGATGTCATTGTCTGAGACAGCAGAAAGTAGCCTGTGGTAGAAATGGCTCATTCTAATGTAATAAAAACATAACTGTTCATTATATAAGGTCTTTATGCACCACTAAAAACATAGTTATGTATATTATATTGCATTTCTGTCAACAGATCCTTCTAAAGTTTACACATTGCACCTTTAAGTAAAGTTCAAGTATAATTTTAAGTATACTTTATGTAGTATCAATGTACTAGTAGTATACTTGTAAGTGTACTGTTTCAATAGTGCTTGGGACTAAATTGGCTCACTTTTTAGTGTATAAAAGTATACTTTTAAAAGGTTAGTTCACCCAAAAATGAAATTTCTGTCATTAATTACTCACCCTCATGTCGTTCATTTTTGATGAAATCCGAGGTATCTGAACCACACATAGGCAACAACATCATTGCACTTTTCAAGGCCCAGAAAGGTAGCAAAGACACTGTTAAAATAGTCCATGTGACTACAGTGGTTCAACCTTAATGCTATGAAGCAACGAGAATACTTTCATGCACAAAAACAAAACAAAAATAACAACTTTTTCAACAATTAATCTTCTCTTCCCTGTCATTCTCCAATTTTTTTTTTATTGCAATATTAACAAACAGAACAAGTTGGTACACATTGCAGTGTTTCAGGGTTCTGCTTCATAACACCAGCTCAGTATTGGCCGATGCTGTTCATGTGAGCAGCACAACACATGCATGTGATCCTGACACAGGAACATCCTGAAGTTTATACATTTAGGTATATCGTGGATCTATGGATTCATGTACAAATTTGAAATGTTAAGTGTCTACAAGGAAAATAAAAAATAGGAAATGTTTTTCTTGAATTCTTCCATAAAATTTCTTTCAATAAATATATCATATGGCAAGCATCAATTATACTCAAAGTGTTCTCATTGCACAACCATATAGCCTATGACTTACACAACACCCTCATTTTCCAGTCATGCCTGTAGACCCATCTCATTGAAATAATATATATAATATTTTATAAATACAACTTTTCAGACAGGTCAAAAAATATATATTAATAATATAAAAACAGTCCTGGAAAAGCCTCCAGGATTTGAGTTGTAAAATAAAGAGCCAACAAAAGTTATTTTAAAAAGTCTTAGAGATCTAACCACAGATAGTGTGTCAGTTTTACTAAGCTCTCAACTGATTTCTCACCTCTAACAGAATTTACAATAAATATTAGACATGAATTACATCACACATGGGTCAAATTAGTCTACTACCATCAAGAACACAAATATAATACCCATCTTTTCCATTTCAGTGCAAAGTGAGACCCACAGGAAGCTGTGAAAGAGGAAGTATGAGCACTATAAGGGGCTAAACCAGACCACTTTATGTTAAATGCCATCATCAACACTGAGGAGGACTTCAGCAGAAACCTTTCCAGAACAGCATCATGATCGTCTCCGTGCTTTTGCTAGTCACGCTGCTACCATATCCAACCCTCCCATGTAAGTCTGACAGAAAATGACAGATTTCTATTGAATTATGTCCTCTACATTTACCATAAATTTAATGTTCATTTTATGCATTTTTAGCATTTCTATCACTACGTTCAATGATTTAATCTGAAGGAACATTCAAATCTATTTCTCATTTAACCAACCTAAACTAATTTCTCTCTCAGCATCTGTGAATGTGGGTATAGTGAACGGCACAGAAGCCATGCCTCATTCAAGACCCTACATGGTTTCTATACAAAGAAATAACAAACACATATGCGGTGGCTTCCTTGTGTCTGAACAGTTTGTCATGACGGCTGCACACTGCTATAAAGCGTAAGTTTTGGTTCAGTTAGAATTTTGTTGTCAAAGAGTCCCAGACTGACCAACCAAAACCAAAGTATTTGTGGCTTTAGAATGACAGCATCATAATTTAAGTTAATACAATAACGTTCTAAATGCATATTGTTATAGATCAGGCCTGAAATGCAAAACTCAGTTTTGATCAGACCTTATACCAACAAAATACATGTTTTCTTTCTCATCTTGACAGAGGAGAGATACTGACAGTAGTGGTTGGAGCTCATGATCTCAAAAATGGTTCTCGCATGGCTGTCAAATTCTACCACATCCACCCTGGGTATGAGTCTAAAAGTCTGCTAAATGACATCATGCTACTTCAGGTAAATGACTCAGCTAGGTTTTGCATTTTATTTTTAGAAGAAAACAATTGTATTCCTGAATGTCCTAATCCGCTAGGTTTTGTTCACATTGTACAGAAGTCCAATTTGGTTTCAAATCTGATTTTGCATGTGATGAAATGCATTCATTCAGACAGTGATCTCTAATTTCTGGTGTATCTACGATTATGCATATTAATGTAATTTGTCTGTTTTTTATTGGGGGTGGGGGATACCTAGTAGATTCTGAAAAATAAAATAATTTGTCAGTACAGTAAAGTTTCTCATACAGTTCATATTCATTATGAAATTTCTCAGCTTTAATAATTGAATTATGTGCTGTAGCTAAATGTAAAGGTCAAAGAGAGCAAAAAAGTCAACTGGATCTCCATACCAAAGAAAGATAAGGACATCAAGGCCAATGCCAAATGCAGTGTTGCAGGATGGGGAAGAAAAACCACCGCTGGTACAGCGAGTGCTAAACTTATGGAGGTGGATGTCACAATCATTGATAAAAAAGCATGTCAGAAGTACTGGAGGGAAACATTCTCCACCTCAAGGATGGTGTGTGCAGGTGGTCGTGGAGGATTCTGTCAGGTACAAAGTATATTCAAGACAAATCAAAAATAGTATAGCTGTTCGATTTTATTCACAGCCTGTAACTTTTTCCACTCCTCAGGGTGATTCTGGAGGACCTTTGGTGTGCAACAAAGTTGCAGTTGGTGTCGTTTCATTCACTCAGAAAAACAACTGTGACTCCCCTACACTACCCAATGTCTACACCAGAATCTCCAAATTTCTGCCTTGGATAAACTGTGTTTTTGGAGGTGTGAAGCAAGAGCTTGATTAAAAAACATTTTATTTTCTAATGACACATTCTGTTGATTGTATGTGTGGATTTTTTGAGATCATATTATAATTTGACATCATGATCGATTTGTCAGAAGTGACAAACCCATTTCGATCCTTCTCAGCAGGCTTGGTTTCCTGTGGGGGGCTGATGTCATTGCATGTGGTCAGACACTCTGTGAGAAACAGTCTAGTTTGCAAAGACATCTTAAATAGAAAATCAGATGACTGTGCAAGGGCACGAGGCTCATGTCAGCATGTCAGCTCACACCTATCATGAGACTACTAGTAGCAATAAAATGTCAAAGAGAAAACTGAGGAAATTCTTTTTTTTTCTTTTTTTTCTTAACTGTTCCCACACAGGTTTCTCAGAACCTACTTGTCATCTGCCATTGGTCAAACAGCCCTGCTTCAAACTCACGCCACTGACTGAACTGTTGCTATGTCAATCTGGTCAGGATTTTCAAAGCAATTGAGCAATGTTTTGACAAACAGATCAGTGGTTGTTCTTTTCAGGGAAATCAATTTAAAAATGTGTTATTTATAGCATTAAAAGGACAGCTCCCCCAAAAATGTCATCATTTACTCACTTTTTTTTCCCATACAATGAACAATGTTTATGGGGTCCAATATTGTATTCAACTGCACCGACTCTCACTGTATGGACAAAAACAGTTGAAACATTTCTAAATATATTCCACTGAAGAAACGCAACATAAGGTAAATATAAATGATGACCTAATTTTCATTGTTTGGGTGAAGTATCCCTTTAAGCTGGGAAACCATGTTTTACAGAGTTTACATTTGATTACATAAAAATAACAGAAGAAACAATCAGGAAATGCAGAACTGTGGTTAGGTGTGAAGGGATGTCTGGCCTTCTACTTTCAGTAGTTAAAAGGCAATGACACATTTTGCACATACCACAAAGACAATGAGGTGCTAAACTGCGAAGTAAGCTGTTAACTCAAGAAATCTGCTGTAACCGGATCAAGTCATTTGTGAATAAATTGTTCAGACTGATTTGTTAATCAAAGCGGCTCATTAAAAAAGAACTGGCTCAAAAGAACCACATATTAACTGCTCCGGTTCCAAGTTCAACTCATTATTGACTCACTGATCTGCTTGCAGTGGTTATCAATTCAACAGCTCACTGAAAAAAAGTGCAATATTTCCACTGAATAATGACTTTTATTGTGCTGCCTTTTTTTCTTCTTTTTTGAGCCACATTCATCATTAAATGAAAAGTGTCTTTTGTTCCACTGACTTTGACTAATGAGTAAATGATGACTGTTGAGTGAACAATTCAGTAGAATGTATGTCTGACTCCCTCTGCTTTATTTGATTCCAGTAAAGAGATGACTGTTGTTCTTGGCGACCATGATATTTCTCCATGGAAAAATCTAGACAGATACAATGTGGTTCGCAAATTTATTCCCCAAAACGTTCAAAGACGTTAAGACAGGCAATGACATCATTCTTTTAAAAGTAAGGGAACACTTGTCAGGTTGTGATGAAATTTTCACAAGAACAACATGACCAAACAAGAGCAAATTTAATAATAAAATATTTGCATTCTAGGGAAGCTGTTTTGGGAAGAAATGTGAAGAGAGTGAAAATCCCAGATGAACACCAGAGAATTACACACAAAACCCAGTGCTTGGTCGCTGGATGGGGTTCAACTAAACAACGTAAAGAAGTTAATAAACTTCTGGCCTTGAATGTATCAACTGTTGGCATCCACGACTGCAAGGAAGCATGGGAGAAATACAAAGAGAACATAACAAAACTTCCACCGAACATCATCTGTGCTGGAAGATATAAACAGAACGGTGGAGTGTGCTTGATAATAAACATACATACTGGGGAAAGTTTTCACAAGGTCTTAAGCGCAGAAATAAGGTTTTGAAACAATAGTACAATTACAAAAAAGTTTCTATCTTGAAAAATTAAGAAAGACTTAAGAAAAGTCTTACCTTTACATAAACATAAATTACCATACTGTAGGTATTTTAAATTAGAGATGTTCTATACCTCTACTCTTTTAACCCCATCTATGCATATATTCTTGCAGGGTGATTCAGGAGATCCGTTGGTGTGCAATTCAATGGCAGTGGGCATTGTCTCCTTCAACATAAAGGGGTGCAAATATCCTGATGTACCAAATATCTACACTGATGTCTCAAAACATGTATATTGGATCAAAGCAATGATGAAGAAGAAAGAAACTTAAGACTTGCCTGTTCACTGCATTTTGCTTAAATATACAATAACGACCCTAATAAACTGTTCTGCTAATGACGGAGTCTGTATTTTCACAGTGACAAATCATGTGCTTGCAAGATTGTTTTTAGATAGAACTACAACAACATGTCAGTGCTTGCGTGTATATTATGGGTTACTTTATAATAATGCATTCATACACAGAAATAATGCATTCATACACAGACATAATCAACCAGGAATGGACAGCATATAAAACCTGTGACTGAAAATTTTAATCTGAAATACACGTTTAAATTATTGAATACAGTCGAGGCAGTCAAGACCAGGTAAAAAAATCTCCATATAAAGCAGACATTTGATGTGTTTAAAATAGACAGACGCAGATGAATAAAGTTCCAACAGAAAGATTACTAATATAATCCAAACAAGTGTTCTAAAACAGAATGACATAAATAGAGATGGTGAAGGGGTGAACACAATCGAATGAACCAATAATCACGGTAACCAGGGAGTGGTGGGAATCAGAATAAAGACAATAAAGAGAAATGAAAACAAACTTAAAGGGTTAGTTCACCCAAAAATGAAATTTCTGTCATTAATTACTCACCCTCATGTCGTTCCAAACCCATAAGACCACAAATTAAGATATTTTGATGAAATCCGAGAGGTTTTTTTATCCTCCATTGAAAGCAACGAAATTAGCACATTCACTACTATACTTTATGTATGCAAAAACAAAACAAAAATAATGACTTCATTCAACAAATTCGCCTCTCCCCTGTCATTCTCCTATGCTATTTTTGTTGCAGCGCAACAGGTTCTACGTCCGAACGGCGGTCTGTTCGCGTGAGCCGCACGGGGCATGCGATGCTAATGCAGGAGCCGGCCAATAATGAGCCAGCATTCAGACGTAAACACAGAAACGTAGCACTGCGCTAACAGCTTAACAGACTGACAGAGAAGAGGAAAAATCGCTGAATAATGTCATTACTTTTGTTTTGTTTTCGCGCACAAAAAGTATTCTCGTGGCTTCATAACATTAAGGTTGAACCACTAGTCACGTGGACTATTTTAATAATGTTTTTACTACTTTTCTGGACACTGAATGTGCTAATTTCATTGCTTTCTATGGGAGATTAAAAAAAAAACTCAGATTTTATCCAAAATATCTTAATTTGTGTTCTGAAGATGAAGGAAGGTCTTATGGGTATGGAATGAAACGAGGGTGAGTAATTAATGACAGACATTTCATTTTTGAGTGAACTAACCCTTTAAAGTCCATAAAAACTAAAACAAATTGAACATAACTGTGACATATGTCCAATATGGCTGGACGAGAGACCTCCCTGATGGTTTATGTACGACACCACTGTCATGCTGTCCGATTGGACTAAGACATGACGTCCTGTCAAGTGAGCCTGAAAAGATTGAAGGGCTTTCATCACTGTCAGCATCTCTAGACAGCTGATATGTAGACGGCTTTCCTCGAGACTCCATGAGCCGAAGGCCGGTCTGCCCTCGCACACAGCGCCCCAACCCGTCTTGAGACCGCCTGCAGGGGTACTCCAAGACTGAACCAGGCAGGGTTCAACCATGGTTTCAGGGCTAGAAGACAGGCCAGATTGACCTAGAGACACAGGCGGCCGTGCCGCCAGGCGTTTGGAGGAACCCGGAACTTCAACCAGTACTGCAGAGGCCGCATCCAAAGAGGGCCGAGCTGGAGCACCGGGGAGGTGGAAGCCATCAACCCTAGCAACCTCTGGAAAAGCTTCAGAGGGAGATAGGCTTTGTTCTTGACTGATGCCGCAAGCTGCTGAATCGCCAGAGCACATTCTGACGAGACTACTGCCATCATACGGACTGAGTCGAAGACTGCCCCCAGAAACGAAATTTGCTGGCTGGGGCACAGCGAGCTCTTGGCTAAGTTGACCCTGAGACCCAGGCATTGCAGATGGCTGAGGAGCACGGATCTGTGGTGTTCCAGCTCGGCTCGTGAACAGGCTAGGATGAGCCAGTTGTTGAGATAATTTAGAACCCGGATTCCCATTTGTCTCAGAGGGGAAAGTGCCGCATTCATGCACTTGGTGAAAGTGCGAGGAGCCAGAGACAGCCCGAAAGGCAGGACCGTATATTGGTACGTCATCCCCTCGAATGCGAATCTCAAGAATCGTCTGTGATGGGGGGCTATCTGGATGTGAAAATATGCATACTTCAGGTCCAGCGAGCAGAACCAGTCCTTGGGGCAAATGTGCACGAGGATCTGCTTCAGCGTCAGCATTTTGAACTTCCGTCTCATGAGGGAGCGATTCAAAAGTCTGAGATCTAGGATGGGTCTGAGACCGCCATCCTTCTTGGGGACCAGAAAGTAGTGGCTGTAAAAGCCTGTCTCGCGCTCCGCAGGGGAAACTATTTCCACAGCTCCCTTTCTTAGCAACGTCATGACCTTGGCATGGAGGACATGAGCGTCGTCCGGGTTCACCGAGGTTTGAAGCAGCCCGCCGAAGCGAGGGGGCCGTCGTGCAAATTGGAGCTGAGTTACGATCCCCAGGATCCATTCTGACACACCGGGGATGGCTTGCCAAGCCTCGGCCCGAGTGACAAGGGTTTGAATGACATCTGATGGCAGGCCGCCGGAGAGGGGGCCGCACACCGAGAGAGGTGGAAGAGGAAATTTGCTCTCTTTTTGATGAAGTAAAATAGTGTTCGCCGTGAAAACCGCTGTTTATGCTCTTTTAGAGCGGCAATAAGCTGCAGAGAAGCTCTCAGGGAGGCGCGCCGGATGGTGGCAGGAGACACGCTAGGAATCGGCTGGAAGCGGGAAGCGGGAGGCGGCGACTCGAGGACGGCGCTGCGGGCTGCAGTCAGGGAGGGCGACGCCGCTGTCTCCGACCGCCGAGTCCAGCTGAGTCCGCTGCGGGAGCCTCTTCTGACGGCGGCGGCGAGAGCTTCTTGAAGGCGGCGAGCTTCTTCGGCTTCAGCCGGAGATCAGCGAGGAGAAGTAGAAGTCGTCGCTGAAGGAGAAAGCACTGAAATCCTATGGCGAAACGCATGCTTATATAGCCCTTTACCCCACCCATTTCGGTGGGAAAGTTTGCGCGCTTTCTCGCCATAGGCCGCGCAGCTATGCCGCGCCGCCATTGGATCAACAACTTGTCTATGAGTGAACCAATGACGGTGCAGTTACACTGCGTTATTGAAAAGGCTTCAGTGACGGGGAAAAAGGGAGACTTTTCCCCATACGCAGTACGAGTGAAGTATCAAAAGGGAACTTAGGATATGTGCATCTAATGCATTAAATAAAGCAATGGGACACCCGTCTGTAACCTATCCTTGGAAAATGCCACATCCAATCGCATGTTCTGTGCTCTGTAAAATCTGTATATGTATCCATTTATACATCAGGTGTTAAAAAAGAAAACCAAAAAGATCACAGGATCACATAAATCAAACCAAAAGATCACAGGATCCCATCATAAACTGAGCCTAGAGAAATGTTGCCAAAGAAATTAAATTAAACTTGAAAGGCATCTGATATACCAAGATATGCTAGAGAAGATCTTATATTCACAGAATGCAAAACCTATTTCACACTATGCAAATTCTACATATCTGCATCATCTTGGACTGTCAGGAAGTGTGTCATGCGAGTGTCGTGTCATGTGGTAGAGATGTATATAAATGATTGTGGTGGTCTCTTCAGCAGCATCTTATCAAGATGAATACAGTGTACAGCCTGTTGCTCTCAGTGGCTTTGACAAGCTTGACACTGACAGGTTCGTAAAATCATGCTTTACTGATGATAAAATAACTGAACTTTTTCCAGGTTAACTCAAACTTGTATCTTCATTGGTTTAGGAACATTTGGAGCTGATATCATCAATGGCAAAAAAGTCAAGAAGAACTCCATGCTTTACATGGCATCAGTTCAGATTGATGGAGAACACAGATGTGGAGGATTCCTGATCGACCCGAGCTACGTGATGACAGCCGCACACTGCGATGAAAAGTAAGATGTTAGTTGGCCTACTGTTAAACTGGGATATTGTATTGTAAAAAAAAAAAAAAAAAACTGTTCACTAATCTGCAAATATGTTCATGTTAAAGAGGCAACATGACTGTGATCTTGGGCACCCACAACATCAGTCCACAGCAGGCGAATCTGAAAAGATACACAGTGCAACATAAACATAAACACCCATCTTTCAGACACCCAAAAAATGGCTATGACATCATGCTTCTCAAGGTACAATATTTCATTAAAAATTAAAGTGTATTATAAAACATAATAATATTAATTATTATTAGGTTATAATTTAAATACAATCAAACTGTTTAATTATACATTTATATTACTTAGTTTAAAATTAATAATCAATTAATAAATGTATAATTTAATATGTATTATCATTACATTCTAAAATAAATTTCAAATATATTTAAAAAATATTTTTTGTTATAATTAAAATTTTTAAAGTATTGTTACTTTGTAAAATTAAATTAAAATATTGAATTATAAATTAATGTTTTAGAATTTAATAATTATAATACATATTAAATTATACATTTATCATTAATTAAAATTTAAATAATATAAATGTATATATTTTTTTTTTTAGAATTTCATTTTAGAATTTAATAATTATAATAGTAATACATTGTACATTTATGTTAATTATAAAGTAAATCATATAAAATGTATAATAAAATATTTTAAATTTTATTTTAGAATTTAATAATAACATTTTATGATAATAATAATACATTATACATTTATATTTTATTTATAAATATAAGTAAGGAATTTCAATAAAAATAAAACATTAATCATGAAGACCATACTTTTCTTGTGTGAAATTCTAGCTGTCCAAGAAGCTAAAAACCAACAGAGGTGTCAAAACTATCAAAATCCCAAACAAACCACTGAAGCCTAATTCCAAGTGTCAGGTTGCGGGATGGGGTAAAACTGAACAGCAAAATGTGGTGAACGATCTGCTGGTGACCGATGTATTGACTATCAACTTCACAACCTGCCAGACGATGTGGAAAAAACTGCGAGTGAAACTCCCAGACAACGTCCTGTGCGCTGGGAGTTTCAAGACAAAAAGTTGTGCTAGTCAGGTAGGGCAACAGCAATATTTTGGGTAAACTTCATAATTTGTGAATCTTCTTATTCTTCAGAACTCAATAAAAATGTGATTGTAATCTTTATCAAACATATTATTGCAGGCCGATTTGGGTGGACCGCTTGTGTGCAGTGGGAAAGCGGTGGGCATTGTCTCTTTGGAACGCTGTGACTCCCCAAATGTTCCCAACATTTACACTGAAATTTCAAAATACACAGTATGGATCAAGAAGGTGATCAATGGAGGTGCCTGATGCCTTTGAAACGGAATTGTATTGTTGTGCATGGTGGTGTGAGAGGTCATTCAGTCTCAGTGTTTCTTAGATGGTCACAAAAATGTTGTTGGTGTATGAGGCAGTTTTTTAAAAAAAAAATTTCTTCAGAAAAAAATCACTTTAGTTAGTCTAAAGGAAAGTTCTCATCATTCATTGTATTTCCTTAGGTTTAAAACAGACCTCTGCTAAACTATGTAAGCCATGATGGCCAAACCCACAAACCCTGTTTGTTTTTTTCCACACACATACATGTTCGCATAATCTAACATGTTCTGGTAATACAATGTTTGCGGCCAAGAAAAAACTTTCAAAATTAGTCAAGACGTGCAGAAAGGAGTTGGGTCCATCTTGTCGCAAATGCAGCATCACTCTGTGGTAAAGCTAGAATAGTGTTACTCAGTAAAGCTTTTATGTAGTCAACAGATCATTTCTGAGATTAACTTCCATAGTCTTGTAAACAATGTTAAAAACACCTATTTGACAGCTGAGTTTGCTGTATTCCGCAATTGATTACACATACAATACTAACCAAATAAATGCTTTTGCTAATGACTGAGTCTGTTTTTTCACAATGACAAATTATGTGCATGCAGAAACAAAACTACCTTACCATATCAGTGCTCAAACATTGGTTTTTGCAGGTCAAGCGAACATGCTTGAGCTTCCGTTTACCATAACTGTTGTGTGCGTGGATGAATGTTTATATGTAAATAAAAGCCTAAATGAAATTTGTTCAGGGTATAAAGCAATCATGTCTCTTCAGAAAATTTGACTAAACCACAAATGATTCATCGGTAACTGCACGGATCTCAGACTGCCTGGTGAACATCTCAGCATAGATGAAAGAACATCACCCAACCTAGCTAAGGGCCGGTTCATACAGAACGCGTTATGTCAAGACACTGGTCAGTGGAATGAAAAAAAGCTCCTAGAGAAAGGTCTAGAGATGTGTTTCTAAAAGTTTAACTTATTTTAACTTGAGTGCCACCTTTTTAGGATGCCATGTCATGCGCGAAATGCTCCAAATAATGTGAGCGCAGCAGTTAAAGACATAGTGTGTGTTTACGTTGATAAACAACAGAAGAGTAGCGCAGTGGAATGGAAAAACATGTTCTGTTTGAACGGCCCCTAGAGCTTCTCATCTTCCCAGACACTCCTTCAGTACAGCAGAATACTATCCAGCTAGGTTCATCAATAATAATCCCATTGAATTTGGCCAGGAATCTTGGGGTCATCCTTTAAAGATCACATTGCAAAAACAGCACGAACGTACAGGTTTGCACTGAACAACATTAGGAAGATCAGGCCCTTCTTAGTCTTGTGTAGCCAGACCTTCAGACTGACTGCAGAAGGTCTAGAGTTCATTGCAGCTTTCATTGGCCAAGGAAAAGGATGTTTGACTGACATGTAACGCAACCAATCACAGTTGATTTTTAAATTATTAATTCTAGAACATTGTTCAAGTTTACTTCAACAGTGGAGCCACATACAGTGGGTACAGAAAGTATTCAGACCCCCTTAAATTTTTCACTCTTTGTTATATTGCAGCCATTTGCTAAAATCATTTAAGTTCATTTTTTTTCCTCATTAATGTACACACAGCACCCCATATTGACAGAAAAACACAGAATTGTTGACATTTTTGCAGATTTATTAAAAAAAGAAAAACTGAAATATCACATGGTCCTAAGTATTCAGACTCTTTGCTGTGACACTCTTATAGGGCTGGGAGTTGATTCCAAAAAGAATCGATTCCTCGATTCCGAGGCGTTGGGAATTGAGAGTCGATTCCAAAGGTTGGAAGAATCGACTCCTCTTTAAGATTTTTTTTAACGCAAACCGCGGCATGTAGCCGATTTCATTTGTCAACACAATCACGTCACCCGTAAAGAAATACAGTTCAGACTAAATAAATGGACCCAGTCGTGACACAGAGTATGGTTTAGGGTAGGATAGGATGATAGGATAGGCAATCAGCAATGACTGGCCCAATGAAATGAATCTTTAGAATCGGTTGCTGGGCGGGGTTTCATCTTACTCGTTGTAGTTTAGGCGGAACTATAAGAAAAAAAAAATCAATCAATCACACTCACTCACGCGAAGAAGAATGCCTCCAAGATCAACATCAATAGTTTGGCGCTACTTTACATTAGATTCTGCAAAAAATGAAGTTAAATGCCAAATTTGCGATAAAAAATTAGCTTACAATAAAACAACATCCCCAATGATAAAACATCTAAGGGCCGTTAACAAAAAGGAGGTGACAGAGGAGGATCAGGTAATCTGACGCGCTATTGTACGTCAGATAGGCCTACATAAGCATATCAATTTAAAGGTTTAAAAGACGGGAATGCAGTGTTGGGGTTAACTACATGTAGCGGCGCTAGTTTAACTACATTTGTCAGTAGTTTAGCTTCTTTTAAAACAGTGTAGCTTTTCCAGTGGTTAACTACTTTTTCCAGCAAGTATTGGTGTAGCGTGACTAAAAAGCTACAAGATACATTCCGCTTTGCGTTCTGATGAGCCTGCGATGCATTGAAGCAGCACAGCGACTTCTGATCACAAACTCAAATCGTGCATTACTGCAATCTATTGTTAAATCACGCATCTCACGGCTTTACAGTTCACCAAGAGATCGTCGGAATGGTCGGAAGATTATGTAAAGGACTGGAGTGGGTTTACACTTCACACGAACAGATTAGTAAAGTTTACGCTTAGGGCTGAAACGATTAGTCGACATTATCAACAACGTCGACAATAAAAAAAATTGTCTCTAAAAGAATAGTATCTTGATCTCATACCACCTATTTGAAGGGCCTGCAATAACGCAGCATAATCATGGGGCGCTGTAGCGCAGTACAGTAATGCAGCCCTCCCGGATCCAATCCAATAAAAGAAGTCAGCGCTTTGGAGTGCATAGTGCAAACGAAGTCGAATCCGAGAAATGTGGGAGATTAACATAGCATAAACATATCAAACATAACGTTTAGCATAACTACAGAATACTGTCATGCAGGGGTAGTTTAATTTATGAGTAGCTTGTAGCTTGTCAAACTACAGTTTCAGAGTAGCTTCCCCAACACTGCAGAAATGTAAATCAAACTGCTCAATAAATTACTAATGATTGTGGTTAGTCAGATTTAGGTAGCCTAACCTCATTAACTCAGGAAGGGTTTTTTTTTTCCAAATCTAAATTCCAAAAGGAGGATGGGGAGGGAGAAACTCCGCCTGCCCCGAAAAAGCGTTTGATCCAGCCATCAATTGAACAACAGTTTGGGTCCAAGATGCCATACCCTGGTAGGTGTTTACTCAAATTATTTATTGTAAGATTATTTGGTGTAGGGAAACTAAGCAAGTATACAGTATAATCATCCCATAAAAAAATTCTGATGTATGTCAATAATAGTGCTGTAGTAAATAGAGTCTTAGTTGGTTAGTTTAGGTTATTTTTTGCACATAAGATTTAAAATGTCTTTCTTTTATCTGACTCACTGTTTTCTTTATATGATTGTTCTTTCATTGTAGCTCATAGTCTTCCCAAACAAAAACTGGATCAAAAGCTAATTGAGTTCATAATCAAGGACATGCAGCCACTATCTGTTGTGGAAGATAAAGGTTTTTGAGCATTTGTGAATACACTTGATCCAAAGTACAGGATTCCATGCAGACAGACAACAAAACAGCTAATTTTGGAAAGATACTCAAAAGAAAAACAAGCTCTGAAGGACCACCTCACTGTACGTCTGAGTAACTTTTTTTTCCTGTTTGTCATTATTTCCCCTTTATTTCAATATGCTGTTTTGTTTTATGCTTTCCTAAATGCAAAATGTTAAATGGCTATATTCATAATTTGATTAATCATTTAGTAATCACCATATACTGATAAATGTAAATGTAAATAACAGTGACCATCAGATCTAACTACATGTGACCTGCTCCATAATTTTGAGTTGTTTTGGCCCATAGACATTTATATTTTCATTAAAATAAAATGAATTATCCTTAATCATTCTAATGACTATTATGATTGATTCTAAAATACAATTATTTAAACATTTATTTTTAAATTAATTTCTTGAAAACCTAAATGTGTCCCTGTGTCAAAGTGGCTCAAAATGATGGAGCAGGTTAAATATTGTTTTTACATTAATTTATTTTCAGGCTGTACAAAGTGTCTGTCTCACAACTGACCTGTGGACATCTGTTGCAATGGAATCATATATTTCTGTGACAGCACATTACATTTCTGATGATTTCTCTCTGCAGTCCAAATTACTGGAGGTTGAAAGGTAAAATTTATTTTTTAACTGGTAAAAATGTTTTTCTGCAATCCCGGAGTAAGAATGCAGAGTAAACTACTGTGTATCCTAATGATTATTGTTGGCAGATTATTGTTAGTGAGTGGCCTAATTGGCAGATGGGAGTTAATTGAAGTCATTTTGAAAACTTAATATTTTTTTTTTTTTTAAATGTCATTTTGGTGATGCTAGTAAATTCCATTTGATAATGTTTGTTCTGTAGAAATTACTTTTTTTTTTTTTTTTTTCTCAGAATTAAATTCAGAAATTCAGATTTAACAGTCAGGAAACTATGTGCATGATAAATAATGTGAGCTGAGTATATCTTATTTGTTTTTTAGATTTGAAGGAAGACACACAGCTGATGCCATAGCTACACACCTCCCCAGTATCCTTCTGGAGTGGGGTCTTCAGGACAACGTTTTTTGTGTAACTACAGACAACGGAGCAAATGTGGTTGCGGCAGTAAAAAAAAATGAACATGAGACATCTGCCATGCTTTGCACACACTCTCAATCTTATTGTAAAAGACAGTCTTGCTGCAGTCACTGAACTTGATGACTTGAGATCCAAAGTGAGGAGAGTGGTTGGATTTTTTAGATCCAGTTGCACAGCAAAAGAGAAGCTAGACAACTTGCAGAAAGACTTGAAAATGCCCCAACTGCGCCTTCTCCAGGAAATTGAAACTAGGTGGAATTCCACCTATTTAATGCTAGAGGTTTTTTAACCTCCGGGAACCCCTCTCTGCAGCAATGAGCAACATGGACCTACCCATGTTTTTCCCCCAGGACTGGACTGCAATGGCTGATGCAATTGAGGTGACCATACTTTGTATCATATTGTATAGATAAGCCCCACAAACAAAGCCTGTTTACAACCTTTTTTTAACCTTAATTTTAAACAAAGTTTGTTTTATCAACTGTTTTTGTATAGGTCCTGAGACCATTCCTGGAGGTGACAGAGGAGATGTCTGCTGAAAGCCACGTCACATCCTCTAAGCTAATTGTCTTGGTGCGCAACTTGCAGAAGCTGACTAGAAGTATGGCAAACACTTATGCTCCAGAGTCTGTTGGTCAGAGGCTAGCTAGCTCTTTAAACAAGCACCTGACTAAAAGGTGCGGCGACTATGAATCAACTAGGTTTGTATAGATTAGTTATATACTGATATACTAGATATATACTGAAGTTAATCAATTTATAACTAAAGTTGTTTAATTTGCCAAATGTACAACTTTAGATTCCTTGCAGTGTCAATGTTGCTGGATCCTCGATTTAAAAAAGTAGCATTCGGCATGGATACAAATGCAGACAACGCTGTTCGAGCGTTGACATCCGAGGCCAGCCAGCTTGATGCAGAATGTCAACCGGAGGCAACGACTTCTGTTTCACTGCATATACAACAAACTGGGGCTAGTTGTGTGTGGTCTGATTTTGATTTGAAGGTTAGATTTTGTCATCAGATTCTTGGAAAAACTGTTAATTAGGGGTGTGTATTGAGATGCAATATTAAAATGTGGCAAGATTTCTCTTCAAGTGAAAAGCTGTCCCGCGACATCACCATGATGAAGCGTGAAATTAGCATAGAATATGCCACTGCTACGTTTACATTACATTACATTACATTACGGTGTCTACTGCAGCACTGCTTTTTTTCTTCTTTTATTAAGCCTTTTTTTATAGAATTGAAAACCTAATTCAGTTTGATAATGGTCGCTTCAATTGTAAACTATTTTCAACGTCTGCTCTGCTCATTTTAGGCTATCATACTCAGAAAGTAGAACTGAAGTGAAATTCATTACAAGTTGATTAGTTATAACATTTCAAAATGTATGTAGTTAATTTTAACATTGAGGATTTCTTAAAAATACAGCAAAAAGCTTCTCTCGTTCTTGTGAACCCAATCTCCTGTCTCATGAGCTAAGTGTCTCGTCACACACCCCTACTGTTAATAAATGAGAAAATTAGGATGTGTTTTTCTTTTTCTCCCTCCTGAATTCAGGGATTAATAGACAAGATTTTTCTTACACTGCTTTTTAAAAAACAACCACGTACAGTATGGAGACTGATGCTATCAGTGACTACTTTTGCATAGGCAGCAGTAATCTAATTATTGACCATATTCTGAATAAGACAATATTCTGATTAAGGTGTTTACATGAGTTGCTTTTAGATTATTCCGTTCATGTTCCTGTTTTACATGTTACAGATTGATTAATTGCACATGTCATTACGTCGTCTCCATGCCATGCAGTCCAACGTTCCTTTCAGAATTATCAACATACAGTTTGTCTTCGTTATGGTACTATAAACAGTTTTGGCTGTTTAATTTTCAAATTTTATGAAAGCTTCAAGTGCAGTTAATTACCCCAAAGCAAAGTACGAGTCACTTCGTCGTTGTATTAACAATGTTAATAGTTAGATTAAGGTGTGCACATGTCTGTAACACAGTCTGATAATGCGACTAAAATAGGAATACTACACGTTTTAATTCGATTTGCATTTACTTTGATTATGGCTTTAGCCGGATTAAGGTCTTTAGAAAACACTGTTTACATGGTAGTTTCTTAATCAGAGTATTGTTTTAGGCTAATCAGGTTAATATCGGAGTATTGTTGTCCATGTAAACAGAGTGTTTTTTAATTATGTTCCATAGAGAAAAGGCACCACTATATATTCTCTCTCTCTCTCTCTCTCTCTCTCTCTCTCAGGTAAAAGAGCAAATAAACACCAACATGGATGCCTTCACTGAAGTGAAATTGTACCTCTCACAGCCAAATGTTAGCAGAATGTCTTCAGCATTGGACTTTTGGCAAGAACAGGGACAAAAGTTCCCAAACTTACAGACACTTACAAAAAAATACTTGGCCATAATGGCAACATCTGTGCCAAGCGAGCGTGTATTTTCAAAGTCTGGCGAGCTCATTTCAAAACGCCGCTCTTGCCTAAAGGGCTCTCAGGTGAAACAGATGATGTTTTTGCATTACAATATGTAGTTGGTCTAGGTCTTCACACACTCATCATAGCCTAGAAAATGTTCTATGTGTAAAGGCCTTAAAAAAAAAAAGAAAAAGTCTGTGTAAAGGCCCTAAAAAAGGTGTAAAGCGGGGGCGGCGCCCCCCCCCCCCAAAAAAAGTTTGTGTAAAGGCCTAAAAAAAAAAAAAGTTTATATTTGTAAAGGTTGTTTAAAAAAGTTTATATTTGTAAAGGTTTTTTTTAAAAAAAAGTTTATATTTGTAAAGGTTTTTTTTTTTAAAAGTTTATATTTGTAAAGGTTTTTTTTTAAAAAAGTTTTTATATTTGTAAAGGTTGTTTAAAAAAGTTTATATTTGTAAAGGTTTTTTTTTAAAAAAAGTTTATATTTGTAAAGGTTTTTTTAAAAAAAAGTTTATATTTGTAAAGGTTTTTAAAAAAAAAAGTTTATATTTGTAAAGGTTTTTAGAATTTAACATGAATTGTAGCTAGTTTTATGATACTGGATGAAATATATGTACCACAAATAAATAAAAATCTATCTATCCACATACATATGTGTATGTATACGTGTGTGTGTAGGTATGCATGTAAATAGAGTCTACTGCATATATGTATAAGGTGAACATATTCCTAGTCTTTACACTGTCTACACCTGACGTAGGAAGCACGACGTGACAAATCCCCAATGTAAATGCCTCATTCTATTTATGACCAAAAACAAATGGATTTATAACGGTCGCTTTGTCACGCCCGGTGTAGAGAGTTTCTCGCTGTGTGGCATGGTAAGACGCGACAATGTTCGACACGGTGTTGGTATTAAAAAAAGAAAGAATCGAAAATAAGAGTGAAGAATCGATTCCAAAAAATCCGGAATCGAACAGCCCTACACTCATATATTTAACTCAGGTGCTGTCCATTTTTTCTGATCATCCTTGAGATGGTTCTACACCCTCATTTGAGTCCAGCTGTGTTTGATTTATGTGACGAGCAGGGCGGGCGAGAGCCGTGAGGGAACGGGCATCACCTGCGAGGCGCGCCGGCCTCGAATCTCTCACGGAGGAGCTCCGGAGGCATAAAAGGAGGAGTGACGTCAGTGAAGGACGAGAGAGGACCAGGCCTGGACTTTATTTTATGTTTTATTATGTTTGTGTGGCCGGCAGACGTCCGCAAAGGTTCTGCCGGCATTACTTTCGTTTTGTTATTTGTTTATTTTGAATTAAACTTTTGTTGAACGTTCGCAGGTTCCCGCCTCCTTTTTCCCACATTTACGAACGTTACAATTATACTGACTGGACTTGATTAGGAAAGCCACACAGACCTTACAGCTCACAGTGCATGTCAGAGCAAATGAGAATCATGAGGTCAAAGGAACTGCCTGAAGAGCTCAGAGACAAAATTGTGGCAAGGCACAGATCTGGCCAAGGTTACAAAAAAAATTCTGCTGCACTTAAGGTTGGTGAGAGAGGTAAAGAAGAACCCAAAGATCACTGTGGCTGAGCTCCAGAGATGCAGTCGGGAGATGGGAGAAAGTTGTAGAAAGTCAACCATCACTGCAGCCCTCCACCAGTTGGGGCTTTATGGCAGAGTGGCCCGATGGAAGCCTCTCCTCAGTGCAAGACACATGAAAGCCCGCATGGAGTTTGCTAAAAAACACCTGAAGGACTCCAAGATGGTGAGAAATAAGATTCTCTGGTCTGATGAGACCAAGATAGAACTTTTTGGCCTCAATTCTAAGCGGTATGTGTGGAGAAAACCAGGCGCTGCTCATCGCCTGTCCAATACAGTCCCAACAGTGAAGCATGGTGGTGGCAGCATCATGCTGTGGGGGTGTTTTTCAGCTGCAGGGACAGGACGACTGGTTGCAATCAAGGGAAAGATGAATGTCAAGTACAGGGATATCCTGGACGATAACCTTCTCTAGAGTGCTCAGGACCTCAGACTGGGCCGAAGGTTTACCTTCCAACAAGACAATGACCCTAAGCACACAGCTAAAATAACAAAGGAGTGGCTTCACAACAACTCCGTGACTGTTCTTGAATGGCCCAGCCAGAGCCCTGACTTAAACCCAATTGAGCATCTCTGGAGAGACCTAAAAAAGGCTGTCCACCAACGTTTACCATCAAACCTGACAGAACTGGAGAGGGTCTGCAAGGAGGAATGGCAAAGGATCCCTAAATCCAGGTGTGAAAAACTTGTTGCATCTTTCCCAAAAAGACTCATGGCTGTATTAGATCAAAAGGGTGCTTCTACTAAATACTGAGCAAAGGTTGCAATACTTTACTACCCACTGTACTTTAGAAACTTCAGCATTTAGTTGATTTTGGTAAGCGCTCATTGCCAAAGTCGTAAACTCGACCATGTTCTTCTACAAGGGGGTTTGGTGTCACAGCATTTGTTTCCATGCAGACCGTTAAAGAACGGTCCACAGGTCTCCTGGACATCCTGTAGAATTCAACCAACCAGATGACGACTTCAAAAATCCCGAAATGTTTCCAGTTAAGTGTGCCACATGCATCAGACATTCAGCCAACGGACTGTGGGCGTGACATCTGAGGCTAAGACTAGGCCCTTCTTGACAAAGCATGCAACACAGCTTCTTAACCAGGCCCCCCATTTCTAAATTCCATTGCAATGCCTTCTAGCTGGACTTCCAACACGTGCGATCACGTGCGATCAAACCTCCAGCAGCATGCCTTGTCTTCAATGAGCCCAAGAGAGCTCATGTCACACCTCTGTATCTCTTTGCACCGGCTTCTGGTTGTAGCTCGCATCAAGTTCAAGATATTCGTGCTTGCCGACAGAACAGGGCTCTGCACCATCATACCTCCACTCTCTCTTACGAGTCTACATAACCTTCAGAAGCCAGCAATCAGTAAATGAGCTGCAGCTTGTGGTTCCATCGCAGAGAGGCAAAAAAAAAAAATCACTCTTCATTGCTGGTAGAATAATATACCAACCCCAAACGGACAGGTTGTGTCATGCGAGTGTCGTGTCATGTGGTGGAGATGTATATAAATGACTGTGGTGGTCTCTCCAGCAGCATCTTGTCAAGATGAATACAGTGTACAGCCTGTTGCTCTCAGTGGCTTTGACAAGCTTGACACTGACAGGTTCGTAAAATCATGCTTTACTGATGATAAAAACTGAACTTTTTCCAGGTTAACTCAAACTTGTATCTTCATTGGTTTAGGAACATTTGGAGCTGATATCATCAATGGCAAAAAAGTCAAGAATAACTCCATGCTATACATGGCATCAGTTCAGATTGATGGAGAACACAGATGTGGAGGATTCCTGATCGACCCGAGCTACGTGATGACAGCCGCACACTGCGATGAAAAGTAAGATGTTAGTTGGCCTACTGTTAAACTGGGATATTTTCAACAAATCTGTTCACTAATCTGCAATTATGATCATGTTAAAGAGGTGACATGACTGTGATCTTGGGCACCCACAACATCAGTCCACAGCAGAAGAATCTGAGAAGATACACAGTGCAACATAAACATAAACACCCATCTTTCACAGACCCAACAAATGGCTCTGACATCATGCTTCTCAAGGTACTATATTTCCTATTTTCATTTAATAAATAATTGTTATAATTTAAATAAAATTAAAATATTTAATTATAAATTAATTTAAAATGAAAGTGTATAATTTAGCATGCAAATCAAAATATTAACTAATTTATATAACATTTTAATGATCCATTTATTATTTACTTATACATTAAATGTATAATTAATTTTTTTTCATTTTTTAGAATTTAATAATTACATTTATATGTTAATTATAAAGTGAATACAAAAGGTATTAAATATTTTTCATTTCATTTTAAATTTTAAAATAACATTATGTTAATAATAATAAATTATACATTTATATTTTAATTATAAACCAAGTCATTTTAATAAACATACCGTTAATGGTAATCATGAAGACCCTACTTTTCTTGTGTGAAATTCTAGCTGTCCAAGAAGCTGAAAATCGGCAGAGGTGTGAAAACCATCGAAATCCCAAGCAAAATCCCAAAAAAAACACTAAAGCCCAATTCCAAGTGCCAGGTGGCTGGATGGGGTAAAACTAAACAGCAAAAAGTAGTGAATGATCTTTTGGTGACAGATGTGTTGACTATCAACTTCACAACCTGCCAGACAATGTTGAAAGAAATGGAAGATCCACTCCCAGACAATGTCCTGTGCTCTCGGGGTTCCAAGACAAAAACTTGTGCTAGTCAGGTATGGCAACAGCAATATTGTGGGTTCATAACTTCATAATTTGTGAATCTTCTTATTCTTCAGAACTCAATAAAAATGTGATTGTAATCATCATCAAACATATTATTGCAGGGCGACTCGGGTGGACCGCTTGTGTGCAGTGGGAAAGCGGTGGGCATCGTCTCTTTGGAATGCTGTGACAACCAAAATGTTTCCAACATTTACACTGAAATTTCAAAATACACAGTATGGATCAAGAAGGTGATCAATGGAGGTGCCTGATTCCTTTGAAATGGAATTTTATTGTTGTACAGTTCACTAAACTCACCTTTTATGGTGACGTGAATACTACATGTCAAACATTTTCAACAAAAGCAAGAAAAGAATAAAAACTCAATAAGCAATGACTCTGCATTTCTTTGGTTGCTACTTCACAGAGAGCGAAACCATTCTGGGGCTGTTTGATACTCAACCACATCCTATAAATTACACAACAAGATTTTTTTTCAAACAAAAATAGACGCAGCGCTGGGGGGGGGAAAAGTTCTACACATACTCTCCAACCAAAAAAATTATGTAATTTTTAAGCTTTCTTTAAAAATTCCTGAAGACACAAGCAATTGATTTGTCAATGTGTGTAAAAAGTCTCAGAAAATAACTCATCCGAAGTCATTCAGTCTCATTTTGCTGTTTCTTATATGCTCACAAAAAACATTATTGGTACATAAGGCAGCTGGGGAAAAAAAGAAACTGCTTCTGAAAAAGTTCTCATCATTCATTGTATTTCCTTAGGTTTAAAACAGACCATGTAGGCCATGATGCACAAAAACCACAAACCCTGTATTTTTTTCCCCCCCATGCTCTCTTAATCGAACATGTTCTGGTAATACAACATATGTGGCCACACAGAAAAACTTTCAAAATGAGTCAAGACGTGCAGAATCCATCATCACTCTGTGGTAAAACTGAAAAGTGTTACTAAGTAATGCTTTTATGTGGTCAACAGATCATTTCAAAGATTAACTTCCATAGTCTTGTAAACAATACGTTTAAAAAATGACCTATGTTTAGCAAACGCATTCACACAGAAGAACTACATCCATCAAAATATTTTACATGATTTATTTTACATCTGACAGAGCAACATGGGATTATAAACTATACAAAACTCAGTTGCAGTCAATTTGTGTCTATAAAAGGTGAATTTCGATTCCAGAAGGCCAGAACAGTCCATTTCCAGGAAGAGATTTCTCAAATAAATAAAAGAGCTCAATAACAATATACATATAGAACACGCTTATATTTTTATCTTCAAATTAGGGTTCCTCTTGAAGCTTTATGACTTCAAGATTAATACGTTTCTGTTATTTATGTAACTGAAATCACATGCACAAAAAAAGTGAAAATTGTGGTTTATACCATTATAATATTCATATTTGAATTTTACAAATCTAATTGTTGTTCCTCAAAACTTAACGGAATTCAGTTCGACGTATATGAGGGTGAAACGCTTCTCGACGTGTGCAAGTCTTCTCAGCCGCTGAAATTTTTCAACATCTAAATGCTCATTTTGAATGGTTTTTAACATATTGCAGGCCTTGTTTGGTGTAGTCACTAACTGTGGAAGGAGCAACTGATAGGGCGTGGATAGACTTCTTGACCCCTGTGTGAAAAAAACGGAGCGATTACAAGACTACAGTTACAGTATATTCATATATGTGGTAAAAATTGATCATATAATAAAATTTTCCACCAAATAAACCATCATTTACCTGAGTTCCATGCATCCAGTGGGGAGAACTCAATTTTGGGCGTGGCAGGTAGCTAAAATATTGCAATAAAAATATTACAACAAAGTGACTTGAAATAACACAGAATATTACTACACAAATGCCACCATAAGGAGTTTTCTGGATAGCATTATACTCGTGTTACAAAACTACATATTCACTACTGTTCAAAAGTCTGGGGTTGTATGATTTTTTAAATGTTTTTGAATGTGTCCCTCAATTAGCTGCATTAATCTGATTTAAAAAAAAAACAAAAAAACAAACAGTATAAACAGTAAAATTGTGAAATATTTTCTATTTGAATGCATTTTAAAACATAATTTATTCCTGTGATGGCAAAACTGAATTTTCAGCAGCATTACTCCAGTCTTCAGTGTCACATGATCCTTCAGAAATCATTCTAATATGCTGATTTGCTGCTCAAGAAACATTTTTTATTATTATCAATGTTGAAAACAGTTGTTCTGTTTAACATTTTTGTGGAAACCATGAAACTAACAGGATTGTTCAATTAATAGAAAGTTCAAAAGAACAGCATTTATTTGAAAGAGAAATCCTTGTAACATTATAAGTCTTTACTTCATCTTTGATTTTGCCTTGCTGAAGAGAAGTATTCCTTCTTTTTTTTTTAACCATCTTATTTTGATCTAGTGTATTCTCTTTCCTGCTCACGTCTTTGCAAATAAATGTGTTAGGCTGGTTAGGTTTTAGTTGATACTAGAGATGTAACGATATTATCAATTTCGTGGTATCACGATAGCAAAATTGTCTCAATATTATCGTGTTCACATGACTGTATGAAACAATACATCTTCCAGGCGAAAAGTGTCGTTTTTTTCAGCCTGGTTTCAAAAACAGTTCCGGTGTGATGGGTGGGTGAAGTGCCAGGAGCGTATCCTTTAGTATCCTTTATTCTTAAAGTTTATTATTCAGATATAAACGCTGATGTCTACTTTACTGATCAAAATAGAATAAATCACACTTTTTAAAGTAACTGGGTGTTTCAAATAACAACTGTATCGCCACTAGGTGGCAACAAATTACTGTTAAAAATATGTATCACTAAATCATTCTTTCAGAAACAAGGGACAAGTCTTGATGAATCCAAAATATTCTGTTTCACCTGGCTGTGTTCAAGCATCTTATTTGTGTTGAATTTGTGGTAACACTTTACAATAAGGTTCATTAGTTAAACATTAATTAATGTATTAACTAACATGATCTAACCATGAGCAATACATTTGTTACCGTTTTTTGTTAATCTTTGTTAACCTTAGTTAATAAAAACACAGCTGTTCATAATTTGATCATTTTACGTCACAGTGCACTAATGTTAAAGGAGGGGTCTAATGTTATTTCATGCATTCTGACTTATTTACACTGTTAAAGTGTTGCATTCTCATGCTAAACATGGACTAAGTTTCAAAACACGAGTTGGACGTATGACGGAGTATTTCTGTGACAAATACACTACTTCTGGTTTTGGACTGGTTTCAGAGAGTTTTTTTTCAAGTGTGTCCTGTATGACATCAAAAGAGAGCGGAATTCCTTGTATGGGCACTTCTCCCTGATAAGCTTGCACACACACACACCACACAGAACAAGAGTAAGAGCACTCCCACCAACGCGCTTCGTTCGGGATACGGAAGCCGAGAGATTTTTCAACAATGGTTATGTCCTAATTCAGGGGCTGCACCCTTTGAAGGCTGCAAACATCATCGAGGCAGTCTCATTTAAGAAAAATAACCATAAGATTGCAATGCAAGAAAGAAATTACAGTATTTTACACCTCACAATGAATATCAGTAAATTTTATTATGGTAACTTTTCTTAAATATGACATCTTTGATGAAGTATTCAGCCTTCAAATGCGACCTCCGAAGGACACAGCCTCCGAAATGAGACGCATCTCCTGTAAACAAAGGAGTGTGTTTTTGGTTGTGAGGGAAAGATTACCTTTCTCAGCTTCCCAAAGAACCCAGCGTTAAAGGAACAGAGGATGAAGTTTGTTTTTCTGAGGCAGCAACAGAGTTGTGCATGTATGTTTGTTTGTTCCCAGGATTTCGGTGATGAATACTTTGTAAGCAAGTCCCAGTTTGGCACTGGATTTGCAGATCGCAGGTGGTTAGTAAAGCTGCTTCAGATGTCTGTGTTTTGTTGGCAATCGGCGCGCAAGTGCATATAATGTAAACAACACAAACGTTTTTGTTCTCTTTTTATTTATAATGATGTTGCAGCTAGCATGAGATCTCTGCGCAGAAGCTGCGTGCGCTCATGACTCTTTAGCTCCGCCCACGGCACTGAGGGCAGACACGTCTCCAGGATCAGTGTTGTCAGACGTACGATAATTATCGTATTTGTACGATAATTTTGACCTCTGTACGATGTGCGATCAATAATGAAAAAATCCCATAATGTACGATAATTTCAGTACTTTGTGAATCTTCAAATGATGGTCGTTATAAATCGGGTCATTGATCTAGCTGTGTGTATCTACGTCATGATTGTAAGGAGATCGTGAACTTTGTTAGACACGTCTTCCATCTCATCTCATGTTCTTCTTGGCCAGTCATCATGGAGAATGACTCTCTGTCACAAGCTCAAGTTAACCTTCCTGCCGCAGTGCTTTTAGGTCAGTTGTTTCCCACTAAGGTACGCCTCATTATTTATGTATTGTATGTCAAAAAGTTGTTGGTCTAGATAAAAAGCTGTATTCTGTACATTTGACTGGTCAAGTCACCTTTATTTATATAGTGCTTTTTACAATGCAGATTGTGTCAAAGTATAGCTTAAGAGAGATAGAGGGAACATAATTTTGGCTGTATAGCAGCTAAAATAGTGTGATTGTCCAGCTTATGTTAGTTCAGTATTGAGTCTTTACGTTGTAAAAATCATTAGTTATTAAATTTAGTTCATTTACCTATACTAATAAGTCGTGTATGATATTTTTTTCCAAATACGATGATTTTGAGCTTCTGGTACGATAATTGGACATTTCCAATCTGGCAACACTGTCCAGGATCTCTGCTTTGTTCTGAAAGACTAGGTTTAGTGTATCTATCTTTTATAAATGTGACAAAACTAAAGACTTTTCGGAGACTTTTACTCAAGATTAACATGAGATTGGCAGAAACTGTGTGTGATAACCCCCCTTTAACAAATACAACTCTTGAGAATGTTAGAAAAAATAATAGATGTTCAATCAGTTTAAAACTTATGGCACTTTTTCCTCCAAGTCTTAATTTTATTTATTTTTTTAATATTGCAATAAATATCCAATCACGGACTTCATACCAAGGTATTATCGTACCATGGGTTTTTGATATTGTTACATCCTGTTTGTTGGTGTCATCTGCCATTATTTCGTTTATATAGCTTTATACTGCACTGAATGTCACAGACTTCACTTTTAGTTTCAGTACTTTTCGTACCTCAAAGCCAAAGTACTTCATCCACTCCTCCACAGCAGGTGGGATGGCTGCTTTAGCTCGGCCTAAGGCAACAGATCCTTGCTCGCTGCCTCCAAGAAGTCCTGAATCATATGCCACATATAGGGCTCCTCCTGCAATGGTCACTTTTGTGGCAAACCTAAGATATACATAACAATTCAGTTATTCAAAGTCACATTGAGGAGATGTTTGTTTTTATGACACCAACTCGATTCAACTCGCATCCAAAACAAAACACCAACATTTAACATATACACTGTTAAAACTCATGCTGAACATTTATATTAGAATATGCATATTTATGTTAGAATATGAAAATTAGCACGCTAGATATCCTTAAACTGTAAAATTACTCAAATACATAATTTAAGTAATATATATATATATATATATATATTACTCAAATACATAATTTAAGTAATATATATATATATATATATATATATATATATATATATATATATATATATATATATATATATATATATATATATATACACAAAACATTATAATGCACAAAATATGCCAACAACATAACTCTTAAACCCAAGCAGACACTTGTAAGCTAACTGCTAATTAGCTCCATATACAACAACGCAATGACACTTACTTGACTACAGGCAAAATCTTGGCAGCCATGGTCTTAAAAGCAACAGTATGCTAAAAAGTACAAAACTGTGAAACAAAACCCTATTTCACTAAATAATTTGCTCTATCTCGACAGCGAATTCCACTGACAAGGGCATTTGCACTAGCAGAATGAACTGCAGGCAATAAAGTTGGTTTTGAATGCCTTAAGACGTTCGCATCCGCACATTCGACAACAATAAACAAAGTAGGCCTATATATATATATTATTTGTGTTTTTGTCATTAATAAAAATAAATAATAGTAAATAAATAAGTAAATAAAAGCACACGGTTGTTAGTGTTAATAGACGACTTGATTTTATTTATTTGTTGAATGTGCCGCCAAGACAACTTCGTGCACTTGCTGTCAGCCGCTGTTTCAGTATTATTAATCGTATTAATCATTAAAAAATATTTAATTGAATGTGATATTATGATTTTGTGTTAACGGAATCTCTTTCAGCGTCAACGTCTAGTAACTCAATAGCTTTGCAGAAGTTACTGAAAATTAATCCTTAATCATGACTTTCGGTTTTATTTCCTAGACAGTTAAAGAAAAAAATAAACAACAACACAATTAAAATAATACTGACAATACAAAATAAAAATAATTGTTAATACCACAATAACACTATTTTGTAGCACATAAAATGTGCGTTTATTGCTCTAAAGATTACGCTTAAATCGCTTTGTACTTTGGTTTGGCTCCGCCTGTCTGACACAAAAAAAGTAGGAATTATACGATCCGGTTCTGCAGGTTCTTTGGTTATGTAGACTGACTTTTGACAGTTGATCGTTTAAGTTCACGTTTCTGTAAGCTTTGCTGTCGCATCCTCCACAGTTTTACTCAAATGAAGCTGTATGCCAAGTTACTGTTGCTGTGCAGCTTAAGCGTCGCTTTCATTGCGGTTCGATGGAGTGCTTCACCGTTTAATGAGGGTGAGTTGAACGGCCGCCTTTCTGTTTATCTATGTGCTGTAATACAATTTAATATTCATAGGCTAGCCTATAATAGCTGATTAAAGTCATGTGCAAGTCAGTCCAGGATTTAGGAGGAAGAAATATTTTTCTTTGCCCCTTTTTTATGGCAATATTTGTGCGCCTGATTGTAAACAGTTTGCTATTTTAAGGTATAGCTATTTGCACTCATGCATACTATGCCTATTATTTTATTTACCTTGCTGTTGAGACAGTCTAAAATAAACCATTATTTTCCCTTTAAATTCTTTGAATATGTTCCTCAAAACCCAGTTGCCAAATATAAAGTTTTAATCGACAAAATAACTCAGAAATTTGATATTTATCCAATATACTGTATTGTTTGACATCAGCAAAAACACACAAAACAAAATTAACTGGCAAGTAGCCTACATCAGTCAAATTAAAACTAAAATATTAAAATATGAAAAGTCATGCCATTCATTGTTATCTTTTTGTGTCACTTTGAGATATTAAAATCAGCTCTGTGTTGTGCAAGGCAAGATAACAGAGATTAGAAATGAAAAGAAATTATGGGAACAATAATGTCATTTTACTACTTAGAATAGTTTTTAAATTAAACTGCAAATTCTACATTTACATTTCACCATCATTTTAATATGTATAAGCAAGTGAGCAAGTGTGTTAAAAAAAGAAACATGATGGACCTACATGAACTCATACTGAACTGACCCATTCATAACAGTTTTAATATAGAGTTGATTATTGCACTTTATCTCCCGTTAGGGTCACTGAAAATTGATTTTCTCCAATTGACAACTCATGTGATAGATTTAATTGCCATCAACATGAACATGACTATTCAGACTAAAGTGCCACACAAATCACTACATATTTTCTTATATATAAATACTGAACCAATTCCGTTACCAAATATCCCACCAAGAATCAGTTAAGGCTTTTGTTTGGCAGCCAACATTGACATTTATATAAATAAGCATCTCTGCCCCCAGGTTAACAGCTGTACCAAGGACAAGTACAGAGAGGCTATTGGAGAAGTTTCATATAACTTTCTATTGATGTGACTAATGGGAAAAACCATACATAAAATCTTTTAACAAACTGATATTGTGATAACCTAGAAAGCATAGAAAGCTGGCTTTGTCATGTGACCTTTAGAACCATGAACATCAACTACACCATTATGGCATTAAGAGGCATTTTATGTAATGACTATTATTTAGTCAGCATTAAACTGTGATTTGTATCTTTTTAGAGTCTTTGAAAGGTGCCCGGGTGCTGGTGACCGGTGCTAGCACTGGCATCGGTGAGCAGTTGGCGTACCACTACGCCCGTTTAGGAGCTCAACTCGTTATCACGGCGAGGAGAGGAAATGTCCTAGAAGAGGTCAATGGGGTTTTCTTCTTTCATTCAGCGTTTACATTTGATTCAAAGAGGTCTGATTGTTTCAAAATGATCCGTCTGACTGCAGGTTGTGCGCAAGTGTCGGGAAATGGGGGCTCAAAGGGCCTTTTTCATGCCTGCAGACATGGCGAGCCCCTCCGATGCCGAGCGCGTGGTACAGTACGCCATCGAACAGCTCGGGGGGCTGGATTTCCTGGTTCTGAACCACATCGGGCCCAGTCCATACGGAATGTGGAATGGAGACGTGGAGCACACGCGATGGCTGCTAGAGGTGTTGAATCACAATGAAAATAAAAGTTTTTTTGACAATAGGGACTTCATAAAAGAATAGTTCACCCAAAAATGAGATTTCTATCATTATTTACTCACCCTCATGTTGTTTCAAACCTGTATAATTGTCTTTCTTTCGTGGAACACAAAAGAAGATAGTTTGTATAATGTCCTGACCGCACATCTTCATACAATGAAAGTGAATGGGGACCAAAAAGGATTTGGTCTCTTTGAACTATACCTGTTACTTTTTATCCCATATGGTAAAACTAACTGAAATATATGACTTGATTTGTTTTTCATTCATTATACACCCTCTTATAGGTGAATTTTCTCAGTTACCTACAGATGGCTCAGAAAGCTTTGCCGACTCTTGAAAAGAGTAAAGGATCGATAGTTGTTGTTTCCTCTCTTCTAGGTGATTATAATATAAAACTTTTCTCACAGCTGTAGCTGCTTCAACAAACGAACAAATGCTGGAATAACTTCTGTTTTTCACAGGAAAACTATGCGGCCCCTTCGCTTTGCCGTACGCCGCAACTAAGTTTGCACTAAACGGTTTCTTTGGAGGCCTCCAGCATGAGCTAGCAATGCAAAAAAGCAATGTATCCATAACCATGTGCATACTTGGACTGATCGACACAGATAGCGCTATGGAGAAAATCAAGTAAGAACAAACTAACATCAATCTTTGGTGCTTTATGCTAATAAATTACAAAAGTTTAAAATAGTTAGCTGTTACCTAGTGGCGCTACCTCAGTGCTAGTTAGGCTATAAAGAACAAACGGTCAAAGTCATAAATAGCAGTTTTTCACTTACTTGTGTAACTCTTTTGTAACAATACATATCATACATGACTGCTCAAGTTCCTGATAAAAGGCTCATTCTTCTTATCTCTGATGTGTTTAATGCAGAGGTTACATCAATATGACCGCCTACCCTGCACACGATGCCGCCCGGCACATTATCGAAGCTGGAGCATCTCGACAGTCTGAGACATTTTACCCCTGGTACACCTACTACGCCTGTCTCTTCAGGGATTGGTTCCCCTACTTCAGAGATCAGGCGATTCAAAACTCCTACACATATAATCCATAAGTTAGTATGGAACTAATTACTGAAAGCTTACAGTTCCCTTGAAGTCTATTTGTGGAGCAGAGCATTAGCGGTTAGTGCATGTGCTCTGACACGACAAGCCCTCGGGGGTTGCAGTTGTTGAACACCAAACATTTTATGTTTTAAACAAACTTTAAAGGTAGACTAAATTGATTTGTAGTACACTATCAATGAATTATTGCTGCTATGAGGTTTAAAAAAGTTTAAACCTTGTTCATTTATGTCCGCAACTGTATGCACATTTTTGTAAGTAATTGTTTGTAAAATCTGAAATCATTAACATTTTTCCTCTATGACTGCAAAGCACTGTGAACTTACCTCATGTTTTCTTATCAGTGACTTACTATCTACCTGACCTATTGCTGATGCTTATATTTGGTATCAGACTTGACAATAAAGACGTTCCACTAAATGCTTGCCGCTTGAGTTTCATTGCTGATAAAATTCAACATTTAGAGCTTACAACATTTGATAATGTGTATGATGTTGTTAAAGACAAAGAATAGGTTATATGCACGGTTACTTCCTTGTTGTAGTTAAACCAGCTCGAGCATTTCCGGTGAACTGTTAGCTGTTCATTCTGTAGTCGCTGTACAGTACATGGACACGAAACCATCAATGGGTGTCTTTTTAATGTTTTATTTATATTTTAACGCAGTTATCACATTTACCTAATTTGCCAATAAACCATTTTTATAGATTGCAATAAAGATAAAGCTATTGGGACCGTTTAAATACACAAATTTTTTCCCCAGCACTTCAAATGTTATGTGATGACTGACCACAAACATTATTTGTCAATCCTTCTGAAATTATCCCCATTGTAAAACCAAATGTTTAAACATGTAGGAAATTCAACATTTGATAGAAAACACTTATTTAAAAATAAAAAAGACAATAATTACCACTTTAACCAGCAGGTGGTGGCAAAGTAGCATTTATTTGCGCATATATCAGCCATTTCCTCTAAATGTTTGTCATTTTGTTTTTGACTAAATATGAAACATTATAAAATAACTAGGTTTAAAAATACATCTTGTCAATGTGAAGTATGAAATACTTAAAAAATCTTAAGAAAAACAATACATTTTCTTGTGAATAAATGATACAAAAAGCTTTCCCTTTATAATCACAGCAGCTGTCAGTCAGTGCAGCGCAAGATCAATGATTTCAGCACACTTATAAAAACACATTTTATTCAATTAATTTAACTAAAGTGCACAATATATATTTATTTTTTGAAGTTTTTTTCACATAAGGGTGTGAAAACTGATGGTCGAATTGAATTTAGCCGAGGAGGAACAATGAGGTACATCTTTATTTTTTATGCTAAATGAATACTATGCTATGCTATGCTATGCCTGACTATTTAAGTGACTATATTCTGATTATAAACTAAGTATTATACTACTGATGCTAAACACACCAGCAAATGACATCTCACCGGAAGTTTTCGAGCTGGCTTATATTAATGCGGAAGCTCTACAGAACGCTCCGTGCATGTAGCCGATTGCGTCGCGCGTTGTCTGTGTTGTTTTCGGCCTGTCACTAAAATAATTGAAAAAACAAATTAAAATAAGTCAAAAACTAACACAAAAACTGCTCTCTGTGGTCTGTGTCTTTAAATATACAGCTATTACACTGTTTCGAAAGAGTAACCAGAGATTGTATATAATGGGAAGATAAGAAGGTCTGTATCTCATACCATTGGAGAAAGCGTAACGGCTAACTTAATCACGTGTGGCACCTCTCAACCTACAGTATCATGTAATGGCCTTCACTTAAAATACATTTTTATCAAGCTAAAATCTACATATAGTTCCCAAAGAAGGTATTGTTTAGTGTAAAACATGCTGAAGATTAGCAAACAGGCTGTCCATTAATTAAATGATTAGCCATTTCCCCACAAAAGCCTCTCATCCATTGACATCCATTCAAAAAACAGCCTCCAGTCTCATTCCCTGTGTACCGCCAGAGGCATGTTACATGTTAGCTTTAGCCGTTACACTTTTTTGGCTAAAGGTTGCAGGCTTGCCATCCAGTGGTCTTGGAGTAACCATGACATTAAAGGGATAGTTCACCCAAAAATGAAAATTCTGTCATAATTTACTCCCCCTCAAGTCGTTCCAAACCTGTATGAATTTCTGTTGAACACAAAAGAAGATATTTTGAAGAATATTTGTAACGAAGCAGATCACCCCCCACTGACTACCATAGTAGGAAAATAAATACCATGGTAGATAATGGGGTACAAGATCTGCTTGGTTACAAACATTCTTCAAAATATCTTCTTTTGTGTTCAGCAGAACAAAGAAATTTATACAGATTCATTTACATCATTTTGTAAATGATGAAAGAATTTTTATTTTTGGGTGAACTATCCCTTTAAGTTATAATATGAGGGTTGTTTTCTTTGCCCCAAGCATACGCTATATACTTTGGATGTTGTAACAAAATATGTCCGGAAGAGGGCAGCAGTCTCTTGATAATAGCGACATAAAACATTTGTGAGTGAACGTGTGCCTCATTCACTGTTTGACCAGTAGGTGGATTGATTGTAAGACCGCCAAGAATCAAGATTAAGACTTTTCTCTTTTGAGTGAGTCCTTCATTAGAGAGATGCTCACATTAATTCCCTGCAATTACCAGGGTTGGGTCATAATATACTGAATTCAGCGAAGAGCTAGATGAACTGAAATGATGCCAGGCTGTATCAATTCTCATGTACTTGACTGGGTTTAAGAGGAAAAATCGAAGCCAGAACCGCCTCCTGCTTAATTTGCACTGCCTTACGCATTACACATACGCTATCTCTTTTTACTCACACTTTCCCCTTCTTTCTCAGACACACACCCACACATGCCCGCATATACACACTCATGATGGGGCCTCCAGGGGGAAGGAGCCTGGGATAGCAGCCAGTAACACCTGCAACAGATTAGAGCTCCTAATGCTGAGCAATAAATCCCCCACGCTCTCCTGCATCACCATGAACATGAACTGCAAAACTATCTATCTATCTATCTATCTATCTGGACAAAAGTAGAGTTATTCATAAAAAGAACTGTTTGGATCTTTTCAATAAATCAGTTGATTCAGTTCACAAAGCTGGTTTGAATGATTAGTACACAAAAACTGGTCTATTCTCAAGTCAACACACTGTCTTTTAGTCTATTATTACTGATTTAGTCAGTGTGTTCTACTATATCTCCAAATTATCCATCTTTAAACCAAATTTTAAGAAACAAATCATAAACACTTCAATGTATCTGAAAAGCAGTATTGCACATTTAATGGCTATCTTAAAGTTCAACCTCCAAAATCCAATCTTTCAACTTTCTATAAAGTCCCCAAATTACATCGGAATCTAGAAACAATACTGCTGTTGTTCTGAGACAAGATTTTCTGTTCACTGTGAGTGAGATGGTTTGCACTTTGATGAAAAGGGTGTGTTAGCCCACCCTCTAGCCTCCTAACCTCCCTCTCTCCGAGCTTTTCAGAAAGCACACAATGGTTGACACCTGTGTCTTTTCAGAGCGGCCACTGTTATTGTTTACACACTCGGCAAAGGGGAGGAAGAGGCCACAAGAGCTGTGAAGCAGGCCAAAGATGCAGCCCTTTACCTCCCTCCTTCTAATTAGGACACCCAGACCCAAACACACACACACACAGACACACACACACACACGAGGTGTATGTGAATAATAATTTCTGCACCAGTGGCAATGAAATTTAAAGGAATAGTTCAGTAAATGAATGTCCGATACATGAAAAATTGTTCTTATGACTATTTTCAATGAATCAGTTGATCCAGTTTACAAAACCAGTCTGAATGATTTGTTCAGACTGATTCATTCTCGAGTTTAACTGATAGATGGATGGATGGATGGATCTATTTATCTATCTATCTGGACAAAATGTATAGCAACTTTTTATATAACTCAAATCTTTTCAGTTGATCTGTGAAAGTTAAAGGAATACTTTATGAATGAACGCCTGATTCATGAAAGAATGGTTCTTAATAGTCAAACCTTTTCAGTGAATCAGTTGATCTAGTTCACAAAAGCATTCTGAATGTTGTGTTCACAAATTAGACTGATTAATTCTATTTCTCTACACTATCTATAATGTAGAAGTAGTGATCCCTGCATGAAAGAATTGTTCTTGTGAGTCGAATCTTTTCAGTGAATCAGTTGATCCAGGAAACAAAACCAGTCTGAATGGTTCCATCAACCCAGTGTCTATCTATTGCTACTCCGTTCTTTATAAGTTTGGAACAACATGGTGATGAGTGAATTATGACAGAATTTACTTTTGGGTGAACTATACATTTAAAACATATTTTACTGGTTCAGGGCGAGTTTCTGGGAGGTGTTTGTACTTCAGTAGATGTGGCGAATAACAAAGGGTGTTTAGGTTTATTTGTTGTTTTTTCCAGCTTACTACGGGAATCATTTGTACGGTTGTCTGTTGGCTTGGCTTGTATTTGTGGTGATGTATTGATTAAATAATTAGGGGGAATCTCTCGTGGATCTGAATGTGTTTGCTGGCGTTATTGGTCCCATGCACAATTACGCATCTTTTTGTACCCTAGCCCTTCTCTTTCCCTTCTGTTTTGGGGGGCTCATGGGTGGTAGGGTGGGGGTTAGATGAATTCTTCTTTCTCTCCCTGTCTCTTTTTCTCTATAAAGGAGAGAAAGACCAATTAACAAAGGATAAGAAGTGAACCGTAAATACCCTCAACAAGGCCCAGCAAGAACAAGAACTGGCTTTCTCTCTCTATCTCTCTCTCTTTTCCCCCCATCTTCTATTCTCTCCACCTTTCACAAAGGGAAGGCTCGGAGCTTACAAAGTGCCAATTAACACTGAATGTTTGGCCCTTGCGCTTCCCTCCCGGAGCCGCTGACAGCGATGGTGTTTGGGTTAATACCGAAGGCCTGCAAAGAATTATAATTCTCCTCCTTCGCCCCTCCCCCATCCCTCCATCTCCCCCATCCTCAGTCCCTTTATTTTGTTTCCAATGGGGTGGTTTTACAGTTCAATGCACGTTCAAAGGGTGATATAAGATGACTTTCCAAAGAATTTCGTTTGGAGCGGTGCGGGGCAGGGTAGGGGTTGCCATTGCGGTGGGATGATCGGATAAAGGACAGCAATTGAAAAAAAAAATCAGACAGACAACGAGGCTTCCTTCAGTTAGTGGTGTTTGGCATGCATTATGGATTTGAAGAAAAAACTATCTCTAAGGAGTGATTTTTTTTTTTTTTTTTTTTTTTTTTTTCAAAATTACTGAAAAAGTTTGTTATTGAGGGGTTGGAACTGTCAATGAAAGTGAGACGAAAAATGCACATCATGACAATAATAAAACAATTCTAATTAAAACATACTGTTAAAGTCGCCATGAAACAGAAGTTGCAATAGTCTTTCTTCCCCCGAGTGAAATGGCTTCTCGAGCAAGAAAAAAAATGTAGAGCAGGACTTGATTTTGTTCATGAGGAATTGATTGGTTGTTGTTTGCTATTGGTCGATCTCATGTGAGTGACAGGTTGTCCTGCCCTTGCAGGAGTAAACATCATCAGAGAAGAGATGTGTCTGGTTATTTTGATTAACTATTATTAAAAAATCTCTCTCTCTCTCTCTCTCTCTATATATATATATATATATATATATATATATCACATGGTCCTAAGTATTCAGACCCTTTGCTGTGACACTAATATATTTAACTCAGGTGCTGTCCATTTCTTCTGATCATCCTTGAGATGGTTCTACACCTTCATTTGAGTCCAGCTGTGTTTAATTATACTGATTGGACTTGATTAGGAAAGCCACACACCTTTCTATAAAAGATCTTACAGCTCAAAGTGCATGTCAGAGCAAATGAGAATCATGAGGTCAAAGGAACTGCCTGAAGAGCTCAGAGACAGAATTGTGGCAAGGCACAGATCTGGCCAAGGTTACAAAAAAATTTCTGCTGCACTTAAGGTTCCTAAGAGCACAGTGGCCTCCATAATCCTTAAATGGAAGACATTTGGGATGATCAGAACCCTTCCTAGAGCTGGCCCTCCGGCCAAACTGAGCTATCGGGGGAGAAGAGCCTTGGTGAGAGAGGTAAAGAAGAACCCAAAGATCATTGTTGCTGAGCTCCAGAGATGCAGTCGGGAGATGGGAGAAAGTTGTAGAAAGTCAACCATCACTGCAGCCCTCCACCAGTTGGGGCTTTATGGCAGAGTGGCCCGACGAAAGCCTCTCCTCACTGCAAGACACATGAAAGCCCGCATGGAGTTTGCCAAGATGGTGAGAAATAAGATTCTCTGGTCTGATGAGACCAAGATAGAACTTTTTGGCCTTAATTCTAAGCGGTATGTGTGGAGAAAACCAGGCACTGCTCATCGCCTGTCCAATACAGTCCCAACAGTGAAGCATGGTGGTGGCAGCATCATGCTGTGGGGGTGTTTTTCAGCTGCAGGGACAGGACGACTGGTTGCAATCGAGGGAAAGATGAATGCGGCCAAGTACAGGGATATCCTGGAAGAAAACCTTCTCCAGAGTGCTCAGGACCTCAGACTGGGCCGAAGGTTTACCTTCCAACAAGACAATGACCCTAAGCACACAGTTAAAATAACAAAGGTGTGGCTTCAAGGAGGAGGCTTCAAGGATCTGCAAGGAGGAATGGCAGAGGATCCCCAAATCCAGGTGTGAAAAACTTGTTGTATCTTTCCCAAAAAGACTCATGGCTGTATTAGATCAAAAGGGTGCTTCTTCTAAATACTGAGCAAAGGGTCTGAATACTTAGGACCATGTGATATTTCAGTTTTTCTTTTTTAATAAATCTGCAAAAATGTCAACAATTCTGTGTTTTTCTGTCAATATGGGGTGCTGTGTATACATTAATGAGGAAAAAAATGAACTTAAATGTTTTTAGCAAATGGCTGCAATATAACAAAGAGTGAAAAATTTAAGGGGGTCTGAATACTTTCCGTACCCACTGTATATATATATATATATGTACAGCTATGGAAAAAATTAAGAGACCACTTAACATTGATTTCTGAACTTGGAGTGGTCTCTTAATTTTTTCCATAGCTGTATATATATATACACACAGTGGGTACGGAAAGTATTATATATATATATATATATATATAAAAGATTTATAATAAATATTGCAATATTCCATAAGAAAACAACAAGAATTGTCCATTTTGATTTCATGGTGACTTTAAAATTAAAAATAACATTAAGAATAAAAAATGAATAACTGAAGCATAAAGAATTCACAATATTGTGTATACTATAGGATTATTTAATGAGCTAAAGTTTTCACGAGTACAGTTTTGACATTTTTTGTTAATTTTGACAAGTTTAAATTGATATAAGTGGTTAAATATTTTTATTCTGCACGTTCTCATCAACGAGTCTGAGTAAAACTTACTAAAATCAAAGAATATGACATTATGATTTTATCGACTATTTTTGAAGGATATTTTGGTCAAGAGACAAAAACATTGACTAAAACAAAAGCTGAAAGACTGAGCACCATAGTAACCATACAGCAATGATGGCAAATATGAATAAAACACATGCATGCTCAGCAAAAGCACATGCATACCGGAGGCCCATGCTGGTTTGGGTCGTGTCATAGACCGTATGGCAGTGACATGGCTGTTTCTCTTTGCATGGACTCATAAATCAGCAGGCTAAATAAAAGAGAGGGCAAATGGGGTTAAACCCTTGAACATGCCCACGTCTCCAGTCAGGACATTCTTCATAGTCAATGTGGAATCAGTTGATCATCAGTGAAGATCACAGTATAAAAGGAAAATGTGACCCCAAATTAACCTTGTCAAGTCCGAATCTAAATGTATGACATTTTGCTGATGACAGTGAACTACAGAGTCTGTAATTGTGATCATGTCAAAAAATGAGGACAATTAGCCTACTTTAGGTTAAACTTTATCAGGTGAAAATAATGTAGAGCACCACAAAACTAAAACAAATGTGGGACTTTTCAATGAGATTCTCGCATACTGGTAAATCATAAAGGGGCCCTATTATGCCCTTTTTCAAAGTCTTGATTTTTTTGTGTGTGTGTACTATAGGTTTCTATGCTTGATTTGTCCAAAAAACATTATTTTTCACATATTTAACATTGTTGCAGCACCTCTCTTCCCAGTCTGTCAGTTAACGCGAGTTTCAACACACTCAGCTCGGGCGCATATTATTTAAATGAGGAATATTGTGACGTGTTTGTTCCTGCAAAAGAAAACTCAATACTATAATCATCATTTCAGGAGTTCAGAAACAGTGCTTACTGATATTGTGAGTAACTCCCTTTGGTGTGGACTTAATTTCTTTGCAGACCTTTGTTCTTGCTCAATCAGCACACTAAACAAAGTTGAAAATGGAAAAAAAAAAAGTCCCTTTTGAAAGAATCTGCTCAATGAATAAATGTAAACAATCTCATACATGCAATTTTAAACTAGTAGCAATAGTCTTATAGCATTTGATGGAAAAATTGGGTTTAGTGCTGGCTTCAAAGAGACGAAATGTGCATTTTCCCCTCCTCTTGCATCTGTTTTAATGCCAGGGTGGAATTTCCCAAGTGTGTGTCGTGTGAAGCGCAGTGTCTGCCTGTCTGAGGCCTAGCTGACCTCTTCAGAACGGTAAGCAGAAGTTAGAAAGAGGCAGAGACAAAGACAAACCAACAGACAGATTGAGAGTTTGGTCGACAAGTGTTGTTTGGTGCAGTGACTCATGAGGCAGTATAGAGGGATGATGTGTAGGTCAGGCAGAGAAGAGAGAGGAGAGGGAGCTCACAAAGACGGTCAAGAACAGGTTTAGGTCAAAGAAAAAAATATTTTGCATACAGGAAAAAGAAAGTCATATATACACTATGTTTGGGGTTGGTATATGTTTTAATGTTTTTTTTAAAAAAAGATGTCCATGTCTTTCTTTCTTCAGTCCTAAAGAAATTAAGCTTTTTGATGAAAACATTCCAGGATTTTTCTCCATATAATGAACTTCAATGGGCACCAAACGGTTCAGGGTCCAAATGACAGTTTCAGTGCAGCTTCAAAGGGCTTTAAACAATACCAGACGATGAATAAGGGTCTTATCTAACGAAACGATCGGTCATTTTAAAAAAAATAATAAAAAAGTTTAAGTTTTATAAGCACAAATGCTCGCCTTGCTCTGTTCTGTGATGCACATAATACGCATATGTTGAAAAGGTCACGCTTGACGTAGGTGGAAGTACCGAGTCAGTGTTTACAAGTTGAACGTGCAAATACTAAGTCAAACGCCATTTACAAAAAAAGGTAAAACAACTAATGGTTCTTCCATCCTGTGTTGTCAGCGCGATCAGACTGTCATACCCTTCTCCATCCGAACAAAAACACCTCTAAAACGCTGTTGCTCAGTAACGGTGGAAATCCATTTTGTACGGTAATGATTCTAATGGCAGGATTGAAACGGTCCAGTCGTGGCAGCATTGAGATTCTTCCTCTGTTGGCAATGGTTGGCATTTGCCACATGTGCACCACCACGTCTCGTTAGATTTTCGTCTGCCTGATGCTTGAGAGGTGTGTGTCGCCGCAGCAGTCTCTTCCATCTGCCTAATTAGGTAGGTAGGGCAGGGTGAAAAACTCATCTCATCTTCTCCTCGAAGTTCAAAATCGTCCGACATCGTTGTTTTACCTTTTTTTGTAAACGGCGTTTGACTTACTCTGCATCCCAATGTGCATACTATCCACCCTAAATAGTATTGAATATTACTAATGTCACATACTATTTAGGATATATAGTATGCACACTGAGACGCAGGCTTAGTATTTGCATGTTCAACTTGTAAACACTGACTCGGTACTTCCGCCTACGTCAAGCGTGACCTTTTCAACGTAATTGCGTATTACGTGACGTCACGAACGTGCATCGCAGAACAGAGCAAGGCAAGCATTTGTGCTTATGAAACTTAAACTTTTTTTTTTTTTTTTTAAAATGACTGATCGCTTTGCTAGATAAGACCCTTATTCATCGTCTGGTATCATCTGGTATTGTTTAAAGCCCTTTGAAGCTGCACTGAAACTGTCATTTGGACCTTGAACAGTTTGGTGCCCATTGAAGTCCATTATATGGAGAAAAATCCTGGAATGTTTTCATCAAAAACCGAAATTTCTTTTCGACTGAAGAAAGAAAGACATGGACATCTTGGATGACATGGGGGTGAGTAAATTATCAGCAAAAGTTTATTTAAAAGTGAACTAATCCTTTAAAAGGTTAGTTCACCCAAAAATTTAATTTCTGTCATTAACGACATTGAACATGGAACGACATTACTCATGTCGTTCCACACCCGTAAGACCTTTGTTTATCTTCGGAACACAAATTAAATTATTTTGAAATCTGAGGTTTTTTTTTTTTTTAATCCTCCATTAAAAGCAATGAAATTACCACATTCAATGTCCAAAAAAGTAGTAAAAACATTGTTAAAATAGTCAACGTGACTATACAGTGGTTCAACCTTAAAGTATTAGTTCAATTTGAAATGAAAATTAGCCCAAGCTTTACTCACCCTCAAGCTATCCTAGGTGTATATGACTTTCTTGTTTCTGACGAAGACAATCGGAGAAATATTAATAAATATCCTGACGCATCAAAGCTTTATAATGGCAGTGATAGGGTTCAATGAATATGAGCTGAACAAAGTGCTTCCCATCCACATCCATCCATCATAAACATACTTCACACGGCTCCAGAGTGTTAATAAAGGCCTTCTGAAGCGAAACGATGCGTTTGTGTAAAATAAATATCCATATTTAACAAGTTATGACGTCAAATATCAAGCTTCCGCCAGACCAGCTTCTGTATACAAGTTACGAAGAAAGTGTAAACTGGCGTCGCGTCAATTACACTTTTTCCGTGAATTAAATAGGGAAGGCGCATGACGTAGCATAAGCTTTGTTAACTGCAAGAGGTTTACACTTTCTGCGTACACTGACTACAGAAGGCGTTCTGGCGGAAGCTAGATATTCAACTTAGTATTCGGCTCAGTATTGGCCAGCACCTGTTCACATGAGCAGCATGAGGCATGTGTGTGATGCTGACGCAGGAGCCCACTAATAATGAGCCAGCGTTTGGATGGAAACATGGAAATGCAGCACTCTGCCAACTGCAGACTGACAAGGAAGAGGAAAAATTGTTGAAGACACAGCGTTTCTTATTCAAACGCTCCCATTAACTTTGTCTTTATTGCAGTCAATAAAACTGGTTTACTAACAAGTTCACCAGAAATGCCCAAGCTGACTTAACAAAAACCAGGAAGTAACCGTGCAGGTCAATTATGTCACCAACAGACGCTGTCAGCTAAGCTCATATGTGAGTAAATAACATTTACTCACTTTTTACATTATTTAAGACAATAATACATCAAAGTATTCTAATATTAAAATAGTAATATTTTATAAAATGAATAATTATACATTGCTTAATCTTCCCAGATGGTTGGGTGAAGACGGCATGTCACCTCACACACAGCGCGAGAGCGCACCAATGGAAATGATTAAAGAAAATATTCAACATCTGGGATCGATTCTCCTAGAAGACGAATTTCAAAGTGTATGCAAACGACAGCGTAAAAGGCAATTGCACAGGATCTACCAATTTGGTATCTTATTCACATCTTGTTCCGTGACTTTTGACCGCATGAATTCATACATTTATGCATGAAGGCGCACGGTGTCACACGCACGCACACGCACACACACACACACACACACACACAGGCACTCAAACCTTTCTTGGGCAACCTGTTGTTTTCCTAAAGATGACCTTGAAATTGTTTAGACTGCACTGCATCCACTGCCATTGGCTTTGGACTTGCGCAGTGAGCAGCTGGGAACTGATTTATGATTATTTGAGAGAGATTCTCTGATTTTTGTGGGAGTACGCATTTCGAAATTATATCCACAAAACTGAAACATTATATGTTTTAACATGACGCTGTCATAAAAAAAGCATACTTGTCTTTTAATGCTGATATTTCCACGAATATCCACTTTTTATTCGCTGACAGGATTGGCATTTTAACGTTCGCCCCCTACAGACGAGAATAACAAAACATTAAGCGTTTTCCATTACGAGTTCGCTCCTTAAAAGGAAAGTTTAACCCCAAATATTAGTTATTTTGAAAAATATCTCAATGATAGCAGTCAATGGTTACTAATGTTCTTCAAAATATCTTCTTTTCTGTTCCACAGAAGAAAGAAAGTCATACGGGTTTGGAACGACATGAGGGTGAGTAAATAATGCCAGAAAGGCAGACTTTCATAAAAAAAGTTTATGATGTAAACACAACAATGAGTTATGGAACATTATTACTTTTAAAGGGGAAAATATGACGGTAACAGGGTTGATATAGCTTAGCATAACTTGGGTAAACAGCATTTAAACAGCAAGGCTAAGTTTAATATATATATATATATATATATATATATATATATATGAACTTATATATATATATATATATATATATATATATATATATATATATAAGCTTTTGTGGATTTGAAAGTTTCCATGGATGTCAAAGGTTCTTTATGGAACCATCAATGTCAATATGGAACCTCGATTTTTGCATAGAATGGTCATTGATAATAGGAACCTAAAGTACTGCAAATAACCATTGTCGAAAATTGGAATTTGTAATAACGTAAATGATCTGATCACCAACTTGTTTGCAGATGACACGACATCTGCATATCCTCCATCTCAGGTGTGGCTTTGATGGCGGCACAGTAGCAGGGTAATCTCTCTACACAGTAGCTACTGTTCCCCTCCATCCACCCCTCTCTATTCCTCCCTCCAATGCCCCAAGCTCCCCCAGCTCTAGTCTCCCCTTCACAGCTTGCTGTGACCCATCTTGCACCTCCCGGAGTCCACAACAGACGCTCGGTGTGTGAAGAGGGTCAGGAGTTCAGTGCGCGACTCTATCCGTCCCCCCTCTCTGTGCAGTGAGCGCTCACGAGGTTTATAATTGTCTGCTGTTGGCATCCAGGGCAGGTTCAAGCGCAGTGCAGTGCTGGAGAGAGAGATGTGTCTTATTAAACAGTCACTGATTAGATGCAACTAATTGACAGGGCCTTGTTTTTACTCTCCTTTTCCCAGCTATAGCTCAGACAGACATACACACACCTCCCTCTCTTCTGTGTGCCCTTTTTATTCATCCTTTCTTCATGGCATTTAAATGTTCAGAGCTGCTGAACTGTCAGCTCTTATCATTGTACATTAATTTTTGTCATTTATTTTTCATTTTTAATAATAATAAAATGTAATAGTTAAAATATAATATATATATATATATATATATATATATATATATATATATATATATATATATATACACACACACCCACACACACACACACACACACAGTGGTGTGAAAAAGTGCTTGCCCTTTCCTGATTTTTTTTTTTTTTTTTTTTGCATGTTTTAGATCATCAAACAAATTTAAATATAAATCAAAGATAACACAAGTAAACACAACATGCAGTTTTTAAATGAAGTGTTTTTTTCAAAAAACAAAATCCAAACTCACATGGCCCTGTGTGAAAAAGTGCTTGCCCCCTAAACCTAATAACTGGTAGGGCCACTCAACTGCAATCAAGCGTTTGTGATAACTCATCTTTGCAGAATTGTTGTAATTCAGCCACATTGGAGGGTTTTTGAGCATGAACCGCCTTTTTAAGGTCACACCACAGCATCTCAACAGGACTTTGACTAGGCCACTCCAAAGTCTTCATTTTGTTTTTCTTCAGCCATTCAGAGGTGGACTTGCTGGTGTGTTTTGGATCATTGTCCTGCTGGAGGTTTGCTTCAGCTTGAGGTCATGAACAGATGGCCGGACATTGCCACACACATCGCATAACACACAAACATAATATAAATCTAAACTGATTGTCCAAAAAATGTATTAGTTACATAATTATTTCTGATTTGTTACTATAAATTAAACTTCCTGTCATTCCAGTTTAACGTCCTATGAACTTGGCCGATAATTTCAAATTCCAACATCTTTGGGTAAAATCTGGGTTATATTGGGTTAATTGATATCAACATTATAGAGTAAACAGGAAAAGGAGTATAGGACATCTCCAGGTTTAAACTCTAGTCAGCCATATGAGCACCAAGGCTGTGTTAACCACTAATCCCTGGCTCTAATATATGAGAAAGCAATAGAAAAAAGTACAAAAAAAAAAAAACAGTTCTGACATAAAAGTGAGTGTTAGGGAATGTTAAATATATTAATAATACTATCTATAAGGTATTCTCATAATGAACCATTTTTATCCTGCCATACCTAACCTAATCAGGAAATGAAGGAATGCCTTGGTTCAATTCTAATCCATAGGCAACGTGTCATTAGTGTCTTGCTAAAGACTGAAAAAGTGTGCAGATGTCATATATTGGACTTTTGCCATGTATGTGCTGACAACTTAGGTCTTCCACAAAATTTCAGCCAGTTTACATGAAAAGACACTGGGAACTTGAGATTTACCCATCAATTTGCTCAATTCGTTCCAGATTATATTCCTATTGAAACTGCCTCATCTCAGTCCAAATGCTCAGTCCAAAATGTTCTGACAGAAAAGTGTAAGGGAATGTAAAATATACTAATAATATTATCTATAAGGTATTCTCTTACTGAACCATTTTTATCCTGCCATACCTAACTGAATCAGGAAATCAAGGAACGCCTTGGTTTAATTCTAATCCATAGGCAACATGTCATTAGTGTCTTGCTAAAGACTGAAAACGTGTGCGCATGCTGCAATAAATGAGAGCAGTAAGTGTAAAAATACAAGAGAGAGAAGTGCAACAGCAGTAGAGCAGATGTGGCTGGAATGCAGCCAAATTCAACCTCTCTGTAGTCCATAACCCTCATCTCAGGAGAACGCTGAGGAGACAATAAGAGCGAACGAAAGGATCAGAGAAAAAGCACAAGTCTTTCATCTTCTTCCATCCCTGTTCCGTCACCCGAGCATGTCCCGATGAACTCGGTGTTGATAAAAGTCGCATATTTCTTAGAGCAACCTCATTCTCTGACAAAACCGTCGCTGTTGTGTCCTCGGCTTTCAGCATGACCTAGTTTTCATGCAAGCAGATGGTTCGGACTGATTACTAAATCAATAAATCAACCAAAGAATGAGTTTCCACATTTTATGCTCACAGATGAATGGAGACGGCAAAGAGATGACAAAATTGGGCAGCTGCCACCATCCGATGTTCTGATGTGGACTTTCTCAGGCGAGTGTTTGGTCTTTTGAGAGCGGCTATGAACATCCGTCTGCAGATGGCCAACACATTGCATTCCAGACAGGCCCTTCTGTCTGGACTGGACCAGGAGTGGTGCAATTCCGGCTTCATGGCTCTCCAGGGCCACATGGAACTGTGTCTCTCTCAAGCAACACCCGCAAGATCTTGTGTGCATCACAGTGCAGATTTTCCATCAGCGCTGGAACAGGTCCGTGGACATCAGGTTGCACCTTCATCATGTTGCCTAGAAACAAACTGTTTATAGTCTCATTATTCAAAGTATAAAGGCTGCTGAAAACACAGTCACATGGTCATAAAATATTGTAACATAAAAACGCTCTTGGCAAAGTTATGGTTTTGCATGTACTTGTTGAAAGACATGGTGATGGTTGGCAGATGACCTCACGGTGTAAGGCTCAGCTGTGCAACCGAGAGATCATAGTTTTGGCTAGTTGACTAAAATATGACTTTTGTGAATGTGCACAGTCCCAAACACTTCACCAGCCTCTATCCTGAGCTGTGACATCTAAGATGGAGAAAATATAATCCATTTCACACTACAAAAAAGAATCAAGACTCTGATAAACATCTTCCCTAATATACTCAGACAGACAGATAGATAGATAGATAGATAGATAGATAGATAGATAGATAGATAGATAGATAGATAGATAGATAGATAGATAGATAGATAGATAGATAGATAGATAGTGATTGAGTGACAGAAAGGGCTTTAACCAACATAGATTAGCTCAGGCTAGCATGGGAATTCATGCAGTTTTAAGATGGCCCGTACATCATGGAACACAATGCTGATAATGGCCCTTTAATTTGTCACTGCACATATATTGGACTTTTGCCATGTATATGCTGAGAACTTAGGTCTTTCACAGAATTTCAGCCAGTTTACATGAAAAGACACTGGGAACTTGAGATTTACCCGTCAGAGTTACAATTTGCTCAATTCGTTCCAGATTATATTCCTATTGAAACTGCCTCATCTCAGTCCAAATGCTCTGACGATGAGACCATTTGAAGAAAAAGAGCTCATTATTAAATGTGCCGTATTCTTTCAGACGATTCTTTGGAATGGAGATGCTTCCAAGTAGCATCTGCACGGCTCAAACGAACCAGATGTGTCTTTGGCTCCGCAGCCAAGTCTTTAAGCAGCAGCGGACCATGCCTGCTGCCTCCCTGGGGTGCCTGGAATAAAAGCACAACTGTTAACAGGTAGCCCCCACCGTTCCTGACGCCCCTTATAGACTGCACATAGGAACAGGCGGAATTGTTGAGGTCTGCTGAAACAAACAAAGAAGCAGATGAGAAAAACTGCCAATTTCTTGTCAAAGAGACTCACTCAAACTTTCTACTCTAGACTTCATCCAGCCCAGCCCCCTAAACTTCGACAAAGGCACGACAGAAATTTATTTTCATAACCTTTTTTAATGCAAATAAAACTCACAGGGAAAAGGTTCTCGGCCAAATTTGTCTTTTACACCGACGGAGATCGCCAAAGGGGATTGTCGGGATTGGAATGTTTGACTCCCATCCTCCCAAAGATCAAGGGGGGTCTTAAGCTACTCAACCAGAACTGTAAGGATTATTGGCTTTTTACAAGGAGGCCACTTGTGTTATCCGAAAGACTGAGCTCGTTAGCTTGCTTGTCTGCTCTCAAGTCCAAAAAGCCATGCTTTCCAAGCGTTCCAAGAGTACTGAGGTCAATGACGTGATGCTTTTTTTTGTTCTACGTATTAATTTACTAAAAATGCATTTTAAAAAGTCATATATTCATTATATTTGTTAATAACTATATAACTTGAATGCATCTCTTCTATGATTAGCATGCATTTATATATATATATATATATGTTTTGTTTTTGAATGTTTACTCAAAATTACATATGCCGAACTTTTCCCAATCATGTAGTCTGCTTAAATTCCTCCATAAATGACTACAAGTTTGCATTCATTTTTGAGTGCAACACCCACATTTCAAAATCAAGTCAACAACTAATGGACAAAAACAAGTCCTCTCCCCCTACATTTTCTTTTTCAATGAGCTGTATGGTTGCATCCAAAATCCCCCACCCCCCCACAAAAAACAGGAAGTGATATCATAGAGAGGACCCCCATGACTTTGTTTCAAGGTCAATAATTCTCTTAAAATATCAGGTAGTTTAACTTTTTCATAACAAAGCAATGTTCGTTGTAAAATGGTAAACCCTCCACAAAACAATGACATTTATAAATGAATAATTCATGATATTTAAAAAAAGTACATTATTAAGAACTGTTAATTAATTGGTTGCAACATGTTTTAACCTAGATTTTCCTTATTTTTCTTAATCATGGACACTCTTGTACATCATTGACCAACTAAACATAAATCAGCATGGAGGAATTTCTAACTACAAACCAATGAAACTTTTGATACTCAGTAAGAATGACACTTTCTTTTCTTGGAAGAATTAGCACTTATAAATATAGCACTGCCAGGAGTTAATTAGCAATCTCGTTGGCTTTCAAACGCATTCCAATTCAAGAACAAAAAGTGTGATGAAATCCAAGAGGTGAGAGGAAGCTAGGTTTCGCGTTGAAAGAACACAAGTCATCATTCAACTGCCCATGTTTTCAAATAACAGCCCTTTGAAAAACTCACTAGAAGCTACTGAAAGACATGCCATACCATTACAACACCAAACAGCGCTTAAGACTCGCCACCTTAGCTGCTAGCGGTCGGCTTTTATCGACTATACATACCTGCTGATGCAGAACATGTATTATATAGCTCAAAAGAAGATGACACAGCAGCTTAAAAACAGAAAACGCAAAAACATGAAAATACACATGTAATGAATGTGTTTTACCTCTGACGGTCAGTCATGCATTTCTGTTTTGAAAAGCCATGGCAGTGAGAGACCAGTTTATATGCGTTGTTTTTTCTTTCCCTCCTTTTTTGTTTTGGTTTCCTCCTCCCAAGCTGCAAGTCTTTAGTCAAAGTCTTGCTTTGACAGGTGAAGATCAACCGGAGCCGTCACTATTGGCAACCATGTGGGACTGAAGGGAAAAGGTCAGAACAGGGTCACCAGAGACTCAGTCATTCTATACCTATTCAATAATATGCCCAACCCCCAACAGGTTAAAGGTCCCACACAACATACCTTACCCAAAAGTTCTCCAATTAGCCCTGGATCACAGTCTGGAAATAAGATTCACAATGGGACGGGGATTAAAGAAATGCATGCTGGTCTTTTTCTTTATTTATGCATCATTACTGAGAGGGAGAATCTTCTGCTGCAGTTAAAGCTGTATAACTTTAATAGGCAGGTGACTGAAATGTATTTAAGGGCTTAAGACATTATTTGTCATAATCCAGAAGTTATATACAAAAAGGAAAATATTTATGTATAAATTAAAATAAATTCCAATGCAGTTTTAAAAATAGCAACAAACTGAAAATTGGAAAAGAAAAAAATTGAGGTACGATTTCAAGAAGAATTACCTTCATTTCACCTGTCAAAGATGAAAAATTTCATTGGAAAAAGGAAAGTATACTTAACAAGGCTGTACTAAACACTGGGCATTTAGCAGCAATTAACACTTAATGTCTAGCACATGGGTGAACATCGTTCTAGCCAACAACTTTCTTCAATCACTCTCTTTCACAGTGCATACTAGACCACACTATCAGTCTGTACTATTAGTAACTGCATTGTGGATTCTGGAAACACTGGTGGACGCTGTTTTTGAATGCATCTTGTTTAAAGAATCATGGCCAAATCAGCTTAATGATACATGGTTTTCTTAAGACCAATTGGTTGACTAGTTGATTCTGAAAATGTATAATATAGAAAATATAGTATATAATTGTGCATTCATAAAGGAATACATAAGTTAGAACATAATATAGAATCATTATGGCCCTGATACACCGGATATTAAGATACGTTTTGGTCGATCGGATCACAAGTAGATGAAAGAGACACATTCACGTTTACACCCTGTGTTCTTTTGACCACTTCTGTCCTGATTTGTTTGAGGGGAGGGTCTATGTATGTATGGGGCAGGTAAATATATGGGCTTTTTCAGATCTTTCGATCTAATGGACAAAATAAACTTGCGCAATTAACATATGCAAAAGGAGATGATGGAAAAACCAGCAGCTTTCATTTCTGCTCTGACAGCTGCAAACGCTGTGATTGTGTGTTAGAAATCAGGAATGGTGAGAGAACATTGTGCTTGGTACATTTTTCATACCATACTTCATACCAAACTTAGATCTTCAGCCAACAGTTTAAATCCTGTCTGGCTAGCATGCTGCTTCCCATAATGTTTACACGTTAGGTTAGTAGGTGGAGAGTAGGCGGACACATTCGACCACATGAGCGTCTACACAACGAAAGCAATCCGGTCAAATGCATTTTCAGCTACTTCTAGAAATGGTCAAAATTGGACAAGCTCAAATTGTTTTAGGCCTCGTTTACACCTGTATTTAGCGCCGTCCACTTGTGATCTGATCGACCAAAATGCATCTTAATACCAGGTGTAAACAGGGCATATGACAACTTTTTAGTGCCACATTAAAATAAATAATAAACCTTATAATAAGAGAGACTATAAATCAGAATCAAGGCAAACACTTTATAGCCAACTGACCAGAGAACAGCTTATTTTAAAAGCGATCACAAGTGATCGCATTAAGTGAGCAGGTTTCTACAATATATATGTTATTTTGAACTCTTTAGTTACTATAACCACTACAGTGACTCAATATATAAATTAAATGACAGCAAGTTTTAATATTAGTTGAGTATTTGATATTGAAAATATATAGTTTTGCACATCCCTAATGGACAATGGCACATTCAAATTAAAATAAACTATGATTTAAAGGTGCCCTTGATTCAAAAATTGATTTTACCTCGGCATAGTTAAATGACAATAGTTCAGTACATGGAAAAGACATACAGTGAGTCTCAAACTCCATTGTTTCCTCCTTCTTATATAAATCTCATTTGTTTAAAAGACCTCTGAAGAACAGGCGAATCTCAACATAACACAGACTGTTACGTAACAGTCGGGATCATTAATATGTACGCCCCCAATATTTGCATATGCCAGCCCATGTTTCCAACATTATGAAAGGGATTACATGTCTGGATCTGCACAGCTGAAACAACAGACTAGATAAGCAAGCAAGGACAACAGTGAAAAATGGCAGATGGAGCAATAATAACTGACTTGATCCATGATAACATGATATTTTTAGTGATATTTGTAAATTGTCTTTCTAAATGTTTCATTAGCATGTTGCTAATGTACTGTTAAATGTGGTTAAAGTTACCATCGTTTCTTACTGTATTCGCGGAGACAAGAGCCGTCGCTATTTTCATTTTTAAAAACATGCAGTCTGTATAATGCATAAACACAACTTTATTCTTTATAAATCTCTCCAACAGTGTAGAATTAGCTGTTAGCCACTGAGCACTATAAAACTCATTCATAACCAAATATAAACATTCAAATAAACACTCTACTTACGCGATTAGACATGCTGCATGATGAACACTTTGTAAAGATCCATTTTGAGGGTTTTATTAGCTGTGTGAACTTTTTTTTATGTTGTTTAAGGCAAGCTCGAGCTCTTGGGGCGTGGAGCACCAGATTTAAAGGGGCCGCGTACCCTGAATCGGCTCATTTATAATGATGCCCCAAAATAGGCAGTTAAAAAAATGAATAAAAAAAAATCTATGGGGTATTTTGGGCTGAAACTTCACAGACACATTCAGGGGACACCTTAGACTTATATTACATCTTTTAAAAAAAAGTTCTAAGGCACCTTTAACAAATAAAGTCATATCACGAGTTATTCTCGTAATGCTACAACTTTAATATCATACTTTTGAGTGTATTCTCATGATAATGCAACTTTAATCTTGTAAATCTATAACTTTATTCTGGTAAAAAAAGATTTATTATGACATTATTCCCAAAACATTAAGACTTTTCACAAAATCTTGGCACTAAAGCATGTCATAAATAAGAGATTGTGCTTGAATTCGACCAACGCAACTTTTCACAAACTTTCCATCAAGGCAGAACATGGGGAAGGTGTTAAAGGAAAATCCCACCATCTGTGCTTTCCTTACGCCAAACTCTTCACCTCCCCCAGTCCAAGTGCTTTTCAAAAAAGTCTCCAGGAATTTCACTTGAGGGACAGACACAGATAATTGGTCGCAGATTTTTATTGGAGGGACACAAAGGGACCTCCTATTCTACCCAACGCAGCTGTCCCATTCACACCCCGCAACCGACCTATGCATCTTCTCCCCCGCAGGGTCTACACAAACTAGGCCTCGAACACGGCCCCTTTCATTGGCACAATGAAGACCTCGGATGCATCCCCTTCTCCTGACCCTGACCCTCGGACCCTTCCTCTACCACCCTGTAGACCTTTCAACTTCAGAGGACTGCCCTGAGCTACTATTTGTCCACCCTTTGATATCGTGAGAGCCATCAATTAGAGATCCCAGGGTGCTCTTTGGAGATGCACCTGTTGGAAGGGTTGCAATTCGATCTGTGACTGTTGGTGACGAGAGTCGTGTTGACTTGATCATATTTGTGTTCACTTCTTTGATGAAAAGAGACCTCCTACAATTTTTGTAACCCTTTGGAATGTTGCTGTCAGGTTTTTTTTGAAGATACTTGACTGCAATTTTCAGGTCATCTACCACACCTAAAGCTTGGTGTCCATCTGTTGGATTAGTTGATTGATAGGACAGAGAAGACATCCAAATCAAGAATCCATTAAATTATATAAAAAAATTGTTTACAGACAAGATCACATATTTCTGTAGTTAGAGTATTACAAGCATCCATTTTTTGCACAATGTTTAAGGTATTAAGAGAGTTGCGCTGGAGAACTTCATAAGCTCAATTTACATGATCATATCCACCTTGAATTGTTTGATTTATATTATCATCTTTCACACAGAATCCCTGAAGTCAGTTGCATATCAAATAAACCCTAAGCTCTGCCCCGTTGGTTACTGAGATGAAAAGCATCAATTTCTGTAAAAATTTTAGTAAAAATATATTAGATACTATGAATTGTGACTTTGAAACGCAGTTTTATCTGCTATTCTTCTTTAAAGAAATCATTAAATGACACAGTTACATGATTTAAAACTCTAAGAATCAAGATAAACTCTTTACAGTCAAATGTAATGAGAGAAGCTTCATTACAAACGATCAGATTAGTATTTATTGTTGCGGTCACATTTACCGGTGATCTGCGAAATCAGGAATTTCACGTTAGGGTAATGATTTCCCCACTCAGATTCAGCATCAGGTTAAACTTTTTAATGGGAAAGCTGCTTAGTTTGAAAGTGACTTCTGTGTGAGTTGTGCTTCATGCAATGGACCTTTTTTCTGCGAAATTGTGCTGAAATTTCGGTAATGTGAATGTGTGTTAAATAGTTCCTAATGTTTCTACAACATATTCACAATGTTACTGTAAACTTTTTAATTACTATGGACACTAAAATAGCATGCACTTTACATTATGTATATATATAAAAAAAAAATGCTTGTTTGAGAAAATGGCGAATGAAAACTGTTGCTAAGGGAGGATTGGATATTTTTTAAAGATGGGGCTCAGTGAATAATAGGATAACCAAGAACAGGATTTCAATTTTGCATGTTCTTCACCCATTATGGCTTGGAAGTAAAAGCACAGTGGTTGACCAATGCAATGCCTGATTCAAAATCATATGACTTGGATCACTAGGAACAACAATCTAGTCGGCAGAAGATTTGATGGGACCACAAATGATTCTAGCACAACCCATGCAGAGCAATTTGAAAATCATTAGAAGCATTATTTGTTTAAGAATAAAACCAAAAGGCATTCATCTGTTCTGACATCCAAGCTGTTTTTTTTTTTTTTTATCATATTGTGAGGAAGTAGTGGGGGGCAGTGGGGACACTCTGGAAACAGTTGAAAGGAGGGTAACACGTTTTCAGAAAGACTGTTTCCTGTGCTTTCTCTTGGCTCTACCTTAATGGATCACATGTGTTGAAATGATGTATTGTACAGAGAAGCAAAGCGTTGAAAATTACATAGGGACTACAAAAGGCAGAAAAAGATCCCTCTTTGTGAGAGCCATGAAGACATTGAGTGGAATTTTAGGGGGAAAGGTAAGATGGAAAGTGATTGTTATAACAGTCACAGACAGTCTTGCAGTGATGGTAGATCTCTTATGCAGCCTGACTAGGGCGTCTCAAGAGACTTCCAAGAGGCCAGAGGTCAACCACCCCTTTCCTGACGTGCCATATGTTAAAGGAATTTGCCAGTGCATTGTGGGAGTTAGACCCCCACAAATTACTAACACATACACCCCCATGCCTTTCCAGCCAATCTCTCGTTTCTGCCCAGAATAAAATCTTTATAGTCGTGCAGAGCTCAGCTGCCCTGAACAGTTTAATTATTACTGGCTGTGAATACTAACACCAGTACTAATATATATATATATTGATAAATTATTGATATTTTTCCTAAATTAATATAATAAATTTTGTATTTAATTATATTAAAATAATGTATAATATATTTACATATTTTTTCTTAGTCCATTTCTATGTAAATATGTACATGGTATTCTCTCATAATGTTTACATTATGAAGAAACATGCAGAAAGTAAATGAAAAAGAAGTTAAAGAGTAGAGAAGACTTCAGCCATAGTGGGTCTTTTGTTTCTGTTTCTGTCCCCTCCCCCTTCCTGTGTTTCAGAGAAACTCTCTGACAAGGCTAATTAACTGTTATTAGTAATAATACCCTCTCGTTATAGGTGGTGGCTGTCTGTTATGCTAGTCAGACTGAGGCCGGGAAGCTAATACAGATGCAGTGGTTGTGCTGCTAATAAGATAAATCCTGGAGAAATTAAATGCTAATTTGTTACTCAAGACAAGGTAAGTTTAGTAGGAAACTCTTGTCCCGTCAGTGTTTTTTTTAAAACGTTGCCAGCCACCGCCAGCATTTTTGAATATTTTCACAAAACTTTCATGGTCCCTGCAGAATATATTTTGTAAAAAAAAGCAAAATTGTGAACAAAAAGCGGAGAAAATCACGTTTTTGTCAAAGACCATGTCTGGATCAGATTCAGAGTGATGATCAAAACATATATAGAGTAGATCGAGTCCATCAACAACCCCAAAGCTTGCAGAGTCCTATACCTCATCCTGAGCATTTCATTCAGTAATGTTTTGATTTATATACTGTTATATGCTTTATTTTAAATGTGCATAAACAAATGCTTTTAACGCTTGTTTCCGCTTCTTTTTTGCCCGTGTTTTGATCCTGAGATTCTGTACTCTTCCGGAAGATGCGTTATAGCGCCCCCTAGCATATTAATGGAAATTTACATCAGTGGTGAGGAAAGAGTTAACTGGAGAACAACATAGCCGGCTCCACTAAAAAGCGACCTTTACAAATCGCAATAAAATATGACATGGTTTTGAAACAACGTAAACCGGCCAAGCTGATATATGTCTGTCAGCCAGTATGTGGGAAACAAACCTGAAGAAAAACAAACCTGTGGAGGCTAAAGAACAATTTCACATTAGGATTCAGGACAACTATTGACACACAGAAACACACAGCTCTAATTTACAATCAGTTTGCAGTTTCAAAAGTGACAACAGCCTCGAAAACAGCCTGAGATGGCTGAAGTGGTGAATGGGATCAGTGGGCAAAAACCCTGAGCCCCCTGTGGGGCAATTAGCCGGGGCCTTGAAGCAACAGTGGGTGGTGAGTCTTACGCCACAGATGGTACCAGTCAGCTGCTCTTGGTCCGCGTGTACACAGTGGTATGCTGCCTATGCAAACATGCAAACTCAAACAAGGTATGTTCTTCACATTTTGCCCAGTGCGTACCCACACATACGCACGGACGCATGACCACACACAACTTATGAAGTCATGCTTGGCCAACGCCTACAGACACAAGCTCTCTTGTCTTTGAAACACAAAGTCTGCCTATGCTTGTCCGGGAACAACAGTATGAGGACGGCCAAACGGAGTCCCTTAGTCAGTAGTGAGCCACAGGCTCAAAGTACACTAAAAACATACCTAATGGTATAAACATGAACAACTGTGTGGAAAATGGGTGTAAGACTTTTTCTCAAGCTTACTCATGTCCCTGTACAACCTACTGCATTTACAGTGCAATAAATCCAGCGAAGGCACATATAATGCAGAATATGTGGTGTAGCGCTGGGTATTTGCATTATAAGCCTTGAACAAAAACTACATTTAATATGCATATTCAAACTGCATTTGTAGCACACTGTAACTACACTGCAGTTATCAAAGTAACTGAATCCTTTTAACTTTGACCTTTGAAGTTCTTTTCAAAATGTGTATTTATTTAAATTACACTTTAAAAAAAATCGATAACGTTGATGTTAAACACTTTTTAAATTATTTACATTATTAGTTGCTTGTTTTGGTTTACTTTTTACATAAGATTGAATGCTTCAATCAACAAAACTAAACAAAAAAAAATTTAAATGAAAAGTATTTAAACATCAAATAAATAATAAAATACAGCCATCAAAGCAAGATTTTGAGCAAATGATGACTTGAATTTCACTCCCCAAACAAAGAGATTATACAGCTTAAAGGGATAGTTCACACAAAAAAGAAAATTCTGTCATCTACTTACACTCAAGTTGTTCCAAACCTGTATGAATTTCATTCTTTTACTGAACGCAAAATAAGATATTTTGAAGAATATGGGTAACCAAAAGTTAATGGGACCCCACTGACTTCCCTTAGGGGTGTAACGGTACACAAAATCACATCTCGGTGCATACCTCAGTTTTGGGGCCACGGTTCGATACAAGCTTTGTACAACAGGAAAAAGCAACAAATACCCAATGCTAGGTTTCTTTTCATTTATTTTCAAAAGACAGTAGTGCAAATTACTGTTTGTTCCATCTAGCAGCATTTAGTCCCCCCTGAGGTAGTTGGTACAGTACAGACTCCTTTAGTGTATTAAGCACTAAGCAGTAAACAATGCATTATTCCATAGGTCATATTTTTTGTAGTGCTGATAAAAAACAAAAGTTATTTGGTCACAAGAGATTAGTTATTGCACTCCTGTAGTCTTTTTCTGCCTAGCTCCGGTGATTGGCACATCTGGATAATGTTTCTGCAGAAACAACTTAAAATACTCCATCATTTATGGTCATGCAGAGTAAGACATCATTCGAAACTGTAAAGGGTCTATTTGTATTTGTGTACACTTACAATAAAAACTAAACATTGTGCTTTTGTAAAATAAAGAAAACAACCAGGATGCTGCTTTCTGCCATCCCAGTATCCTTTCCGTGAAGTTTGTGTAGTGCGTCATAGAAAAATAATCGAAACTCAGCGTATAGGCTACGAGCAGTTTTGGGTTGGTGCACAAGTTTTGGGTTGTAGCGTAGATCTCCTCCTCCTCTACTTCTTCTTCTTCTTCTATTTTTTTCGTTGTGGAAGTTAGCAAACAGCATTGCATTGCAACCGTGACGTCCGTACCATGTCGGTTCGGGACAAGTACTATTACCCTAACTTCCATAGTATTTTTATATATATATATATATATATATATATATATATATATATATATATATATATATATATATATATATATATATATATATATATATATATACTATGGAAGTCAGTGGGGCCCATCAACTGCTTGGTTACCCAAATTCTTCAAAATATCTTCTTTTTAAATTCATACAGAATTCATACAAAAATGACAGAATTTCCATTTTTGTGTGAACTATCCCTTTAAGAAGACTTTGTGTATAAGTTGTATGGACTACTTTTCTGATGCTTTTCTGATGTTTTTCAACCTTTTTAGAAGCTCCTGGTACCTATTCGTGTTCATTTTGCTAGCTCAGACATTGTGCTAAACATCTTTTGTGATCCACAGAAGGAAAAAAATGCATGCAGGTTTGAAACAAGTAAATAATGACAATTTTCATTTAAAATGAACTATTTCTTTAAGAAATAAAATCAAGCAACTTTGCTTGTAGTGTCCTTAAAATGAGGCTAATGTACATAGATAGAAAAGAATTCTACTAGTTCACCTGACAATGTGAGCATTATTATAGACTACAGCTATATTTTTGAAAATAATTTTGCAGAGTGATTATATAAGCAGTGGAATAGTGAATGTGTGTGGCAAAAATCCTTTCAAGGCCAAAAATTTGAGGCTGGATTTACGATGTGCCACCAGAGGGATTAACTGGCTGTCGCTCATGTTTATTTATTCAAATGTTTGTTTTGGTTCAAGGCTTTTTTTACGAATGTGCTGTGTGATGGATTTAAAGCGTGTGAAGACTGTACGGATTTCAACATCTCTGCTCCGCTGGGACGCAGACCGAGGGAAACGCTGATGAAAATTTTTGACTTTTTTTCAGATTACGCAGGCTCAATGATTCACATCGTGGGCTTGTCTTGTCACCGAATGAGCAACTGGGCCACAGATTGGCTCTCCGGGGGGTGCCGGCGTGTTTCGAATTATTGCATGGGCGTGGGGAGGATTTTATTTGTCTATCAGGTGGTATTGGGGGTGAACCCTTAAATCTGACAAATTGCTGAAAATTGCAGACATGCACTCAATCCTGTTTGGACGCTCTTGGCACATCTGGTTGTGATCTTGGCACAAAGGCTCCTCTGCAGAAGCCCCCCCCCCCCCGAACTCCACCTTCCTCCACAGCTCATTGCCATATACTTTTCCCCCCTACCTCAAGAAGAAAGAAGATGCTCTCCGTTCTCTCACACTTTTGAGTTGGGGGTCGTGCCTCGTAGATGTGTTGTTCACAGATGTCCCACATTGAACATTCCTCTATGTTCTTCTCAGCTTTGTGAGCAGTGGGTTTTAATTGAGAACTTGGAAGATGAATGCAGCACCATGACACCGCTGCACATTTCAAAGGATCTCCGAATCTGGCAGCTGTAAACAAAGCAGATAAAAAAGATAAATGTTCTTGCATTGGGCCATACACAAATGATTAGTTGCCTACTTCAAAAGCGCCACATTGGGGGGGGGGGGGGGCTCAGAATGCTTTTGCATGGCCCATTTGGGCATTAGGCTATCATGAATGTGCGAGATTGCTTAATTTTCTGCACTCCTACAGCTTGCATACTGAGGATTTTAAGAGTGAACTACCCTTATGCATAGATAATGACTTTTTAAGTGCAGTTGGAATCAAACAAAGAAGCTTAATAGTGGTTTCATAGGGTTTTCCTGAAGTTTCCATGGAGACAGTTTAAGTTTAACAGACTGTTCAAAGTAATTGGAGAAACCACCTAACCACAACAACTTTTATCTCGGTAAATTATGCTAAATAGTTTTTTTTTTTTTGACAAATTTCCAAACAAACATATATAAAAGATAAGATGAATATAATAGGAAATAATAATATAAATTATTTTAGTAAGCAATATATTAATATAATTCACATTTATTCATATTAATTAAATATATTATATTAATAACTACATTTAATATAAAATAATGAATTAATATAATTAATTAGAATAACACAGAAATTGATCTTAAAAGCTCACTTCCAGCTTCACATTGTTTGGCTAAATCTCTCGAACATAGCTGCTGAGTCCCTGAGCTCTCAAATTCCTTCTTTCTCAGTTTCCTGCCCTCAAACCAGCCGACCCCCGAACAGACCCCTCCAACAACCCCCTCCCAACTGAGCCCATTTGAAAAATGATGATGTCACCACTGCTCTGTTTTCCTTAATTTTTGCACTTTCATTGTTTTTAAATATTAACAGGTGCTGCTGGGTCTGTTTTCCCAGCCGTCTCGGATACTATCACATCTGCTTCAGTTTGTACTGTCCCTTTGTGTATTTGTTAACATGCATGTGTGTTTCTTCTACAGACAGTTAGGGACATAAGTGAGACATTAATAGCTTTGGCCTTAGCTTTATTGCCTGAGCAGACAGACAGACAAACAGACAGCAGAGAGATAGATAGATAGATAGATAGATAGATAGATAGATAGATAGATAGATAGATAGATAGATAGATAGATAGATAGATAGATAGATAGATAGATAGATAGATAGATAGATAGATAGATAGATAGATAGATAGATAGATAGATAGATAGATAGATAGATAGTTCACCCAAAAATGAAAATTCTGTCATTAATTACTCACCCTCATGTCATTCCAAACCCGAAAAAACCTCCGTTCATCTTCAGAACACAAATTAAGATATTTTTGATAAAATCCGATGACTCAGTGAGGCCTCCATTGACAGCAAGATAATTTACATTTTGAAATGCCCAGAAAGGTACTAAAGACATATTTAAAACAGTTCATGTGAGTACAGTGGTTCAGTCTTAATGTTATGAAGCGTTGAGAATACATTTTGTGCACAAAAAAAAACAACAACAACTAAATAACAACTTTATTCAACAATATCTAGTGACAGGCGATTTCAAAACACTGCTTCATGAAGCTTAGAAGCTCTTTTTTCGAATCAATGGTTCGGAACATGTATCAAACTCCCAAAATCACGCGCCCCCCAGTGGTTACCCATTGAAATTTCGAAACACATGATGTAACGAATCCTCATTTACTGAAATCACGTGACTTTGGCAGTTTGATACATACTCCGAACCACTGATTCGAAACAAAAGATTTGTAAAGCTTTTTAAGCTTAATGAAGCAGTGTTTTGAAATCGCCCTTCACTATATTGTTGAATAAAGTCGTTATTTTGTTTTTTTGGTGCACAAAACGTATTCTCGTCTCTTTATAACATTAAGGTTGAACTACTGTAGTCACATGAACTGTTTTAAATATGTCTTTTATGGGCATTTGAAAATGTAAATTAACTTGCTGTCAATGGAGGCCTCGCTGAACCATCAGATTTGATCAAAAATATCTTAATTTGTGTTCCGAATATGAATGAAGGTCTTACGGGTGTGGAACGACATGAGGGTGAGTAATTAATGACAGAAATTAAATTTTTGGGTGAACTAACCCTTTAAGATGCAAGTGATAAACTTTGGAAACCATGGGGGGGGGGGGGGTCACTTGTTCTGAATTGTTCTGCTTTAATAAACTTTAAAGTGCAGAAAAGACATTACAGACAAAACTGCAGGACGGGCCCCAGGGGTTTTTTTACAAGCCAGAAGAGACATATAAGGCATTAACCAGAACTGTTATGAACGCTTTGCTCGGCAGCTGTGCACTAGTGTTACACAAAGCAGAACGAACATGATACAAATTTCCAGTCACATCGTGGGATGCATAGCTGTAACAATAGAAATTCTGTTCTCCGAAAATGCCGTGCCCACTCCCACCCCGTCCCTCAAGGTCCACCCTACACCTGCTGCATGCAGTGAGGGCGAGGAACAGCTGGGGGCACGCTGGGTGTGCATGTGTGTGAATGCATATGTTTGTGCTGATGTATGTGCATGTGTTACGCTTTACGTGTTCGTTTATCTGTTATTGCGCATAGGCATGCCCGCGTGGAGACTGTGTGCTGTCGCCACAGAGGCTTTGGTCGGATGGATTCTTCTCATACAGAGAGATACGGAAAAAATGTGACGCGAGCGAGAGATTACGTGGCTCCTAGTGGCTTTTCCATCCAACAGCATCTCAAATCCAACGGTGCCATGATGCTGCTGTTTGTCTGTAAAAATGTTTGCCGTGACTCGTGTCTTAAAGCATTGTCGCTATAACATACATCAAATTTGGTCACTGGATTCATCAATGCATATAAGAATGCTTGTGATTGTGAGCAGGAACATGTGCATGAGACTGAGGATTACTTGCTGAAATAGCAATGGATCAACTCAAAGACAACACTGGCTTGATTTGTAAGCACTGCCATTTGAATGAATGGCCAGAGCAGCTGTCTATTTGAACAGCTGCTTGTGCAAAAAATATTTTATAGAAACAAAAAAGAATCTGGACAAAGTTAGCACGCTCAAAATCCTTGAGTGGTGCAGTTTTACTTTTGTAGTGTTTTGTTTAGTAGCACATTGCATATTGTGGATATTTATAAGAACATTGATTAATCTGATAAATCTATATATTTATTAATATATTTACTTATTTATAAAAAAGAAACTTTATTGTGTTTTAATTGTGTTGTTATAGTCCTATGACTAGATAGATGGAAAGATAGATAGATGGATCAAATCATTTGTTTGCCAATGCCATTTAAGGTGTGACTTAAGCGTGCAAAAACTTTTTAGAGCCGCTATACATTTGCTGTAAGACTCTGGCCTAACCACAGACCACACTGTGCGGATGACCATTGTAGAATATGGGACGCTGGCCAAAGACGACATATGTTGTCAAATCCTTTGAATGTGTACAGTTGTGTGTGTGCATGCTAGTGTGTTCAGGATTTTTTCGTCTTTTTTTCCTACCCGCCCTTCCCGATATGTAGGAATTAGCGAACATTGCTTAACTACAAACCAACCCTAATCAAAGTGCCGATTCTTTAAAAAGACAGCTGTTGTCATGTGCTTTAATTCACAGCTATCTCCCTTTGTCAAGCAAAGCTGGACACAGTTGTCTGGTCGAGGCAGATAGGGAACAGGGGTTAACAGACTTCTCTCAGTGAAATGGTGTTTTACACATCCATGCCACATGCCCATCATTCACAAAAATCAGAGGTAAGTTCCATTTCATCTTTCTACCATTCGCTTTGGGACTAGCAATGCCATTACTCATGTCATTTGATACTTAGTGACCCTTAAAGTGAACCCTTGGTTGTTACTACAGTACTAGCAGTAAAGCTGGTTTGCCTGGTGCTGTTTTAGGATTTTAAGCCTGAAACATCTCGGTCCCACTTTATATTAGGTGGCCTTAACTACTATGTACTTAGATCAAAAATAAGTACAATGTACTTATTGGGTTCATATTGTATTGCAAAACAGGTTAGGGACAGGTTTGGTGGTATGGGTAGGTTTAAGGGTAGGGGTAAGGTGTAAGGGAGGGGTCATGTAATTACAGTAATTAATTACAGATGTAATTACATGCAGGTGTTAAAAACATGTATGTACACAATAAGTGCATTGTATCAAATGATTAATTTAAATGTAAGTGCATAGTAGTTAAGGCCACTTTATATAAAGTGGGACCAACATCTCTATTATGCATATTTGAGTTCAGAAAACAAATACTTTGAATGCAGAGTATAGTCGATTTAGATTTTTTTTTAGAGTAGTCATCTGATTTTTAGAGTTATACAATACATATACTACAAGTTCATTCACCTACAACAAATTGTTGTCTAAATGTTACAATATCAAAAAAATGTTAGAAACATGGCCTGCTGTTGTTTCCTGTGATCTGAGAGTGTCCTCAGGATAACCTTACTGATTTATGATAAGTAATGTGAAATTTTTGGTGCATTGTCTTCTTTACACAGTAGCAGTATAATAAAAAAATTGAAATAATATATATATATATATATTGAGAACATCCTAGTTGCTGTCAAGCTTCGAAATGTCAAAAAGTACCACAAACACATCATTAGAAGTAGCCCATATGATATGTGTTCAGAAGGTTTTCTGAAGTGATGCAGTAGCTTTATGTGTAGAACAGACTGAATTTTTTACAGACAATCTTGAGTTGAATGTGAGAAGCAATGTCTATTTGTTCTTATGAGACAGATCTTTTTAACAAGTTAGTTTACAAAACTGGTTTAAATGATTTGTTCACAAATGGTATTGATTTGTTTCTTGAATTTACCTAATTGACTTGGCTGTAAAGGTTAGTAGTCAAATGGAGGAGACAATTATCAGTGAGTAACTACTTAAATTTTGTCTGTTACTTGCACAAATTTATCATATGTCCACAGAAGAGTTGGATTATAGAGCAGTTGTATGTACTACTTTTTGAAACTGGAAAGAAAAAAAAAAAAAACAGTCATGCAGTTTTCAAATAATGAAGAGCAGTTTGTCCATCCAAGGAGATTATGCTGGTAAGAGTGCAAAACTTTGGCGCTTTAGGCAATTGAAAAATCATCTGCGGAGACCAAAATTCTCAAAAGATGAATAGTAAGCTTGGGGTGATGTGGGCTTTGTTGCACTCTATCGAATGTATTGTGTTCCCATGGCTTGAGCTCAGGGCTGGACTTGAAGGTCTGGGAGTGGGAGTCACGTTTGATTCCACGGATTTATTTGGTCATAGAATGCTCCCACAGCTGAGAGGTTTGAAATGAGAGCCTGAGCAGGTGCTGTTGTGGGAGGGAGAGCGAGAGAACTTTTAAAGTTTTCATTGCTTTCCTTTTGCATTCTTCCCTTCTCACATCAGTTATTGTGCCTGTATTTCAACAGAAATGTTTGAAAAGACTATATGAACGTCTTAAGAGTTATTTTTCTGATCAAATGGGTGGATGTTTTTAATATTGTTCCTACTTTTAGCGGTTATTTCAGTCCACATACTACAGTTTGATAATGACAACAAAAGGTTGTACAATAAATTAGGAGACCATGCTAGATATGTTTACATGTACCCAACCCATGTGAAAAAAAAAGTATAATAATGTACTTAAAGTGCTCTATTCTACTTTCAAAGGTAAGTTCAAGTGTCCTACAAGTGGTAACTAAATACATAAAAAAAAAAAAAAAAGTATGTTAAAAGCACATTTTAGTTCATATGGAAAGTTGAGTAAACTTAGATGTTCTTAAGATTATATTAAGAAGCACTGAAGAAGAATTTTTAGTAAATTAAGTACAAAATTAGTGTGCAAAAATAGAGCACTTTAAGTACATGGAAGTGTACTTTTTTTTCCACCTGGGAAATAATCCATTAGAAATTGGATTGATGGCTCAATTGGATTGAAAAGACCTTTATATAAACACCTCAACTGATCCACCCGAGCTCAGCCTGAATGAAATTTCGAACATATTGAAAGGGATGGTGTAGACTTGAAATAACCTAATAAATAGGGGAAAAAAAAAACTGAGGTATTTTCTTAATTGGATTCAAAGATACCTTGCACACGTGTGCAAAAAAAAAAAAAAAGCTCTTCTGATATATTTGTCAGCTTTCCTTTTAGGTATGTCCTCAAGGCAGAAATGACAATTATACTCAAGGTAGCTCTGGTGACATTATTGCTTTGGCTTTCTCCAGTTTCTGAACATGATGACTGGGGCGCTGAACATGTTTTGTTCGGAATCCATAAATGCACATGTAATTGATAACCTGAATCTGACTGCTAAGTTGTGGGTTCATATAAAAAGAACATTCAGAATCTGAAATCAGATTGGATTCATTCGGATTAACAAAAAATAGTGCATAAAAAACCTATTTAAAAAAAAAAAAAAAACAGTTTTCAAAGTTGATTGAACTAGAAATCTGGAGCTTAAGAGAATTGATGTAGTCAACTGTTAGATCATATGGAATAAGGAACTCATCCAAAAAATGTTGTTCTAAAGCAGTATGACCATCTTTATTTAGACAAAAACACTTCTGAAAAATATCTTCTTTAAATAAAGAGAGCTTAAATCAGCAATTCTCTAAACACAGGACACATCAAACACTTGAACTTACACCAAAACCAATCGAGTTAGATAAAACATCTTGAGTAGAGTCACCTTGAAATGTTTTAAGTGATATGTGGCTGTTAATCGGAAACCTAAAATTCAAGAACAAAGTCTTTTGGATTCACCTATTGTCAGGTATGGATGGGAGCAGCTCAGCATTGATCCCACAGATTGCCTTTGCTTAAGCTGAGCCTTTCTTAGAGAGTAGATCTAAAGCTTCTCCTCATTCTGCCTTTGTTTACTTCCACTATCTTTCTTCACCAAACTGAGAAGACCCCATGACCCTGAATCTAAGGTTACTTGTGTGTTTATCTTTTTAAAAAGAACTGAGCTTGACACTATGTCAACAGCATCTCTCGAGTAGAAGGAAACAGCTCTAAGGTGGAGTAAGGAAAAAAAGGATTTGGTGTTTGCAAACAAATTACCTGAAGGAAGCAGACAGTGTAGCACCTAAAATTAGGTGTAAATGCTTAGTATTTTTAGTCTATCAAATCTATTAAACCCAACAATGTCAGCACACAGAGACTCTTTCCAAACGCAACTTTTCCAATGCAATTAAATGTACCTCAAGTGCAATCATTACAAATTAATACACAACAACTCTCAGATAGAAAGCAATCCACTCAGGGCCCACAAAGACCTTCTCTTTTCGAACCCCCTAGAGTTCAGTTGGGCATCAATCAAGGCAGTTAAGTGGGATCCTTGAGCAGAGATGGTATCAGTGGCAGCCTCTTACAGGCACACACTTCTGTCCCTGTTATCTATGGTAATTGCTCTGTCACCAGTAAAGGAAATCTCTCCTCTGTGACTCAAATGCACTACTGAGAAAAGTTTAATTTTAGCTGCATAGTGTGCGTAAACACATTTTAAGTCCTCATTTCTCACAGTTGCACAGTTGAAGGACACTTGACTCGACTCAGCAATGCTGTGGGTGGCTGGCTAGATTTTCAACTGTTGGCTCACATACTTGTTATGGACAGCAGCGAAAAAAGAAAATAAAATGCAACAAACTGTATTGCCATGCATTAATATTTCAAAAAGGAGGCTTCCGAAGCTGTTTGTCCAATCAAACCTTTTGATATGTTGTTTAGTATATAAAATAATATAATCTAATATACCAACAACATGATAAAAGATTGGTCAATAAATATTATTATAAAATTATTTACACTGTATGCCTGAATAATTTGGCAAACCTCAATACTTTTGAGTTTTGAGACAATCAGTTGCCTAAAAATGTTTAAGTTAAGAAATTCAAAGTTTAAGTAAGCAGAACTAGCAGATTTTTATTTTATACTCATATATTTTAAGTGTATTTAAATTTTAAAATTTTCATGTAGGCCTAACCTCAATGTGAACTTTTTTATTAGTGCAAACTTAGCTAGCTATAACAAGCTAATGTAGAAAATGCTAACTTGCTAACATGTTAACAATAGCATGGTACAACACTTGCTGAATGAGTTTAGACATATGGAGCATTTAACATGCTCTCAAACCAAGCCATATGTACCACTTGTCACCATGGTAACTCTCCAAAAACCCACATTAACAGAAACTCTTCTAAATTAGCATAATAAAACATTAATCACTAGTAAATCTCCCACTTAACATTAATCTTGCACAAAAAAAACAAAACAAAAAAAACATTATATAACACTTAATTTTAGCATTTACTTTTGAGTGTCATGGGCAACGCTTGCCTGGAAAATCCAGCCTCACCACTGTACCAGCGGATGAATCTGGTCGGCCATTGAATCAATCCGAGCAAACAGGAAGCGGAGTAAACCAATCAGAGAAGGGCGGATATGACGTTAGCAAAGCGACAAGAGAGTCAACAGCGAAAAGTAAATAATTAATGTGTTTTTGGTCATTTAAAACTGAATACACGGCTGAATAGAACAAACTCTCGGGTCTCGCGTGCGCAATCTTTGTTGATATTGAAGGGACTTTCGCCGCACTAGAGCGACGCTGTTTGCGTCACTGAAATAAACCAATCTGATTGCACGGTACGGTTTGGAGTTGACTTGAATCGCAACGGAGGGCGGACTGACCAGACGTAGATATATCAGTCTGGCCTTGCCAGGCAAGGGCAACGCATGCGGGGAAATAGAAATCCCAGCCCAGTTTCATTTAAACTTAAGTTCTTCTAAATTAAAAGAAATAAGTTAATAAAACTCAAAACAATTAAACAGTTCAGTTATTTTAGTAATTAAACTTATTTTATTTCAGTTAGTTTCTAATATTAATTTTTTACACAAGATTTTTATCTAATATTTATATCATATTTCATTTAACGAAAACTATTTGAATAGATTTAGTCTTAGTTGATGATAACTCTGGTTGAGAAGCAGTGGGCAAGCCCTGTCAGTGGCCCAATATTCCAGTGCCCTCCATACCAAAATGTGATGGGCCTAATAACAAAAACAAGCAGCGCGGTGTGGAGCTGCTCCCACAGAGTGAGCACCTTAATGTGGACCATATGGAGCTGCCCAGACATACAGTCAGTGGAAACCCAATGCCTCCTCCTTTTTTTTCTTCCCTCTCCTACTCTCCTTCTGTCACTTCCCTGCTTTTCTGTCTCTCACTCTTACGTCCACCTTTGAATTTATAGCATGAATAAAACTTCACGCAATTGTTTTCTTAAAGTTGAAGTGTGCAATTTTTTTGCTGTTAAAAATGTTCTCCAGCTTAATATGCAGAGACAACTCTAAGTTTGTAAGTCCCTTGAAGAGTGTAAACGGTTCTGTGGCGTTATGAAAACATTGCTATGTTTGTTTGAACGTCCCGACTATTCCAACCTGCCCCGCAACAGCAGCTCAACCAATGGTGTGAGTTTGGGGCATTGCCTAGCTGTTAATTTCAGCCAATGACAGATGAGGGGAGAAACCTGTTTGAAAAGAATCATTATTCAATTCAGGTTTTATGGCCTCTTTCTTGGTGTAATGGTTCGTCTCGTTTTATTTCACATCTTTTTCTTAACTTACGCTGAGTAGGAGTTCTGGGCTTTTAACAAATGACCTTCTTCTCCTCTCTTCCCAATACTTCTCATTTTCTGTCAAAAAATGTAGTCACTTTATTTCTCTGGTTTCTCCTACTCTCAAATGGAGACTCTCCGTCCCCTCTCACTGGCCTGGCATTCAGTCCTGCCATGAAGCGGATGGCTAATTTTACCAGACTGACCTCATTCCACTATTGTATAAGAACAAGTGACTCAGTGTCAGGAGAAATGTACTGGCTTATCCCTTCTTTTCCGTTCCTTTCTTTTCTCTTTCTCATTTTTCTTTCTTTTTTTTTTTTTTTTTTTTACCTGATTCATCTCTGTAATTGACTCGCTGCCTTCTTGTTTCAACCAGAGAAATATGTATATTCGCTGGGTCATGCAATGTAATATGCTCACAAATGTGGGGCAAAGAAAGAACCCTTTCTCCGCCCATCAGCCTTGTCAAGTCGTCTACTGGCATGAGGTGCTTGTAAGGGGCTCACTGATCCATCCACCTGAGTGAATGAGGTATTTGCTTCAGTGGCCAGATTCTGAATGATGCCTCTGTAGTATCAATACCACTATAGGCCTAAGACATGAATGACTTCATGGGGCAGCCAGTTCTCCAAAAGTAGCATTTAGTTATTACTATTAGCATTGCCTGGCTGTAATAATGCACTTATTGCTGTGAGGGAGAATGAAATGCAGCTTTATGTCAGACTCCAAGTGGTCAGCCAACCTGTGAATATACAAGAATTTAAAGGAACACTCCACTTTTTTTGAAAATAGGCTCATTTTCCAACTCCCCTAGAGTTAAACAGTTGAGTTTTACCGTTTTCGAATCCATTCAGCCAATCTCCGGTTCTGGCGGTACCACTTTTAGCATAGCTTAGCATAGTTCATTGAATCTGATTAGACCGTTAGCATCACGCTTAAAAATGACCAAAGAGTTTTGATATTTTTCCTATTTAAAACTTGACTCTTCTGTAGTTAAATCGTGTACTAAGACCGACGGAAAATAAAAAGTTGCGATTTTCTAGGCTGATATGGCTAGGAACTATACTCTCATTCAGGCGTAATAATCAAGGAACTTTGCTGCCGTTCCATGGCTGCAGCAGTGCAATGATATTACGCAGCGCCTGTGAGCCCCTGCTTGCACAGGGAACGTGCCTTGCAACCATGGAGACGTTTGTGAGAGACGCTGCGTAATATCATTGCACTGCTGCAGCCATGGAACAGCAGCAAAGTTCCTTGATTATTACGCCTGAATGAGAGTATAGTTCCTAGCCATATCAGCCTAGAAAATCGCAACTTTTTATTTTCCGTCGGTCTTAGTACACGATTTAACTACAGAAGAGTCAAGTTTTAAATAGGAAAAATATCAAAACTCTTTGGTCATTTTTAAGCGCGATGCTAATGGTCTAATCAGATTCAATGAACTATGCTAAGCTATGCTAAAAGTGGTACCGCCAGAACCGGAGATCGGCTGAATGGATTCGAAAACGGTAAAGCTCAACTGTTTAACTCTAGGGGAGTTGGAAAATTAGCCTATTTTCAAAAAAAGTGGAGTGTTCCTTTAAGAACTATATAATCTATATATACTAGAGCTGCACGATTAACCGTTAAAAGATTGTGATCTCAATTTAAACACCCACATGATCTTATTCCTACAGTAAATGACAATGATTTGGCTATTTCTATTAAACCTATCACTGTATGACAAGTGACTGTTAAAAAATGTGTTTGTCACTGAATCATTCATTCAAGAGATTCATTCAAAAATGCTGATTCATCCAGTAATGAAACAAGTCTTTATGAGTGAGTCATTGAATTATCCATTCATTCATTCAAAATAATAATAATAATAATAATAATAAATCAAATGAAGTAAATATTTTTTAAAATGAACTGCAGCACATTTTGTCAAAACTTATTTGTTGTTTTGTTTGGTTGTCTATTCAGAGTCGTGGGAGAATTGTGATCTCTGTTTTAACAATCCAGAATCGTGCAGCTCTTATATTCACACACACACACACACACACACACACACACACACACACACACACACACACACACACACACACACACACACACACACACACACACACACACAAACAAACACAAAATTCTATGATATCAAAATTAATGTATACATTTTGTGTTTACTCCAAGGTTACAGTCTCAATGGATCCTCAAAATCATATAAAACGGTAAGCAATACATTGTTTTGTTTCTATAACTGCAAACGCGATCAAACCATAAACCAGCTCAAAGTAGTTTAATAAACCATGATATTGCACCAGAGAATGTAGGATTAGCATGCTGAAGCCAGTCATAAAGCTGAACCCTCAGGCTAGGCTAAGCGATTTTCATTTCTTCAATCATCCTCTGCTTATTACACAGATCAGAATAAGCTTTGTAGACTTTCAGCTGTCCAAAGAGATGCACATGATATATGACAGTGGTTTATTCCCATGCCTGTTTTGGCATGTTTAATTCTATTCATCAGTTCATGTATCTGTGCAAAAGGCCTTTTCTATAATTAAAAATTAAGAATTTGTCTGAATTCACTCTAATTTACAGAAAACTAAGCCAATATTCAGTTTTAAATGAGTAAAAACTAACTTCATATTAGGCATGGCAACATTTAACAAATGACTGTATTAAAAAACAAGACTCGTACAACCCTCTGTGCCTCTTCCATCAGAAATGACCAAAATGTGAAAATTATTATTTTTTTGCTTCATCGGAATGGGATAACTTTTGTCGCATTAGCTATGTGAACACACACACACAAAATCATGGACATGATTCGGATATGTTAAAGGTTGAAAAATAAAAAGTAACACTTGGTACCTCCGCAGCCAAAAATTATCGATATTTTGCTTCATCAGAATCGGATGACACTTGGTGACTTTTGTCGCACACACAAAGACACAAAATCATGGACATTTAATCTGAAATATTGCATTCATTGAAAAATAATTAAAAAAATTATATACATTTTAAAAGAAAAAATAGCTATAAAAATTGTAGAAATATTACATAGTAACAAAATCCCCTCCAAGTCATATATATATATATATACTTAGGGGGAGTTACATTTCAAGGCTTTGGTCAGTTTTGACCGCAAATGTACCAAGTGTGACCCAAAAATGAAGGGGCTCAGAGGGCTAAAAGAAACTTTGGTAACACTTTATTTTAATGTGTCCTTGTTACACTTTACATGTATTTACTATAGTAATAACCATAAATTAGGCATAATTACACGCAACTAACCCTAAACCAAACCCTAATACCCAAACCCTAAAGTAAGTACATGTACTATGTATAATTACACAATAATAGGGACACATTACTTTTTCTCTTACTATAAATAGACAAAATCGTTCATTCTTTGATATGCATATTTGCACTGTAACTCCTATAAAGACGTGACTGAGCACTTGTCAGCATTCATGGAAAGGGCTGGCGACTAGAAGCTCCTCCCATGCGATGCTTTTCAGCACTTTTCCTTTGAATGACAGTGGCTGGGGAAGAGAATGAAAAAGTTGTGATTTCTCGCAGCCTCACCGCCGATGAGCAGCAGTTGGAGAACTGCAATCAAACTGAATGGATTGGCATGGGGAGAAGCGGCACTCTCAACCTGGCTAAGCGGCAGCTTTGGAACTGGATTTGTCTTTTAGTGGTTTCTATGTGCCTGTTACTCCGACCAGGTAAATCTTTTTTGTTTTTTGCTCGTATTAATCGCTCTATTTGCATCCCGGAGCGAGCGCTGCTGGGAAAACTCTTTACTCTGTTGTTTGGAGGGATGTTGTTAAATTAAAATCACTAAAAAGTATTTTAAAACTTTAAACGCACTACGTAATGTAACGGCCCATCGCTCATATTAATGCACTATTTAATACGCATTTAGTTCTCTAGGCCAGAGTTGTGCAGCTAACTCGCTAGCAAATCAGCGCCGTGTTTGCGAAAAAGATGTAAACCCAGTATATTCTGATATATATTTATTGTGAGAACCAAATGTTATACTTTCTACCTTCTGAAAAGATGTTCGAAGTGAATCCTCACAGTTTTCTGTTCTTAAAGCGAACTGCTTAAGTTTAGTCGGATATTTTATTAGTTTGGCAAAACTTTGGCTAACCTGGCTAGCTTCTCGCTGTGTCGTTGTTTAAAGCTGTTTACTTCGAAAGCCCGTGAATGTTGAAGATAAAAGTGAGACTTAACGAGTGACGAATAAGATATTTGTGGAATTGAACAGCAAATATGGCTTATTTACGCTTTACGGTATTGCGCGTTTTAACCGCCTACGCCTCTGAAAAGCACGCGCAGGATGTTTTTTGTGTCGCGAGTGTGGGTTAAAATGTAAAATGCGATTTTTGTATCAGATACAAATGAACAAACACTTTGTTGCATGCTTGGAGTAGGATTGAAAATGTTTTTTTTTTTTTTTATCTACAGATTGATTATCTTTTTAAGTACAATACTATAACTTTAAATTACAATTGATGCTTCAATGTATTATTTAATGGTAGGCATACATTAAACATAATATGTAAAGGTAAAAAATAGACTGAAAAACAACTTTGTCTAAATATAAATGTCCGTTTTAAAGGGTTTAGGTTTTGTTTACAAGTCTGTATGATAGCCCACAAAATATGCATTCAATCTGAGAAAAGTTAAGTCAAACTATTAATGTCTTTGTCAGCCTAGTTTACGTACCATATGCTAAATGTTTCCTGACAGACCACTATTTTACTGGTCTAGCACAAAAAAAATGTACATGGACACCACAGACCAATGCTCTCTGTCATCTCTTGTAGGCTTAGACATAAATAACATCTTATCACATACATTTTGCATTAATTTCCACAGAGTTGTAGTTATGTGGATGATGATTAATGTAGAAAATTAAACAAACAGTATTTGTTATTAAATTGAACAATGTATTAAGTTAATTTACCTGTGAAAACTGCTTCCATGTTGTTGTGCAATATTTTCAGTCATTACTCGCACACGTCTCGTGGAAATTCATTGGTCAAAAGGCGTGAAAACTCTGTAGAATGCAATTACCTTGTCATAGCAATGGGAGTTCTTATGCTACCTAAATTCCATCACATTTGTTATTGTTGGGCCCGTATTCAAAGCATTTAAAAGTCATCATATGAAATTAAGCAGTTACACACCTTTGTTAGTTCATCATAACCATAAAGCATTCCAATCTAGGAATGTTTTCTTAGTTTGGAATAGCATTCGCCAGCTTGTAGTTATCTTTTCAGATGCCCTGCTGCTTCGAGTGCAACCAATGAATGTGTCAGAATGACAAAATACAGCAGTTGTGTAGCTGTTAAAGAGGTTTAGTGTATAGATCGCCAAGGCTAAGAACTTTAATTATGTTTATCGGCATCACCAACCAACCATCAAATAATGATTCTCCCAGTTTTAAATGCGTCTCATTAATGCCTAATTCTTACTCATTCTTCTTGATTCTCAACAGTGTGCTGCCAAACATGTCGAATTCAGCGCTGTAATGCAGAGTACGTGGCCTCATTCTCACCCTCCGGTGGCTTGCAAGAGGAGGTGCTTCCAGATGTGGACTACTGCATCGCTCTGAGGGCCTACTCGTTGTGTACGCGCCGCACGGCCCGTGGTTGTAGGGGGGACTTGGTGTACCACTCTGCTGTATTCCGTATTAAAGAGCTTTTTGCACAGCACAACTGCTCAAGCGACGGCCCAACGTCGTCGGCTAAAGCACCCAGCACTTCCAAGCCACCAGTGGTGGACGTCTGCAACTATGAAAGCAGGGTGCTCGCCTCAGGCCCGGCGGCCCAACAGAAAAAGTATGGACATTGCGGACTATTTGGCGATCCTCACTTGCGGACTTTTAGGGATGAGTTCCAGACGTGTAGGGTTGAGGGAGCCTGGCCGCTCATCCACAACCGATACCTTTCAGTTCAAGTCACAAACGTACCGGTGGTTGAAGGCTCCAGTGCAACGGCAACCAACAAGGTTAGTTGTATGAATAGCCTTAGTGTAAGTGTGACCTGTTCAAACTTTAGTGATCTCTTTGGAGAAGCGGAGTCTGATACTCATGGTTTTCTGAGAATGGGTAAAAGTTTTGAAGCCTTGCCACCAGTGCAAGTAATGAAAATGTGAAAAACAAAAGGAAATGGTCATCATTTCTCACCCCTAGTGTTATTGTAAACCTTCTGCAGACCACAAAAGTTGATATTTTGAAGAATTTTTCATCTTGTTGTCCATTGAAAGTCAATGGCGTCCAAAACCTACGTATGAACCCCATTGACTTTCATTGTAAGTACAAAAACAGACTTTTTCCAGTTTTTCCATTGAAGAGAGTAAGTCGCATAGCTTTGGAAAGCACAAGAATTTTCATTTTTTGGTGAACTTTTCCATGGTCCAAAGAAATCATTCAAACCAAAAGCTTGAGAGAGACAGTCAGCCCAAACAATGATGTCATTAGCCGGACATTTTTTTTCTATTCTCTCTTCTATTACGGAACATGATGTTGAGCCGTGGCGAAAATGCAGGACTTGTGATAGAATCCCCCAGCTGCTTCAGAAAGAGAATGGAAAATAAATTATTCAGTCTCCAGTTACAGTCAGTTAGTTCCTGGAAGCTTAACAGACATGAAGTATTACGGTAATATGGGAATGACAATTATTTTTATTTTATTTTTTATAGAAAGTAATATAACACCAGGGCACATAAAACTTGTCACTTCTTTCAGGGGCCGCTGACTTTAACATAAAGTGTTTATGAGAATAATAGTTTAAACATCTTCACATTAATTTATAATTTTGCCCAAGAGCTTATGACAGGCTACTAAATCAACACACGATTATTTTTTATTCATTGAGTTCCATCAGTGCTATTTCTTTAGCCTTAAATATAGTGGACATACTTGGACTAATCCTGTATAATATAACTAAATCTTATTGACAGTTGATGGTTTACAGCTCCATGACCTGATCACATGGATATGCCATTGATGAGTCACTGACTTTGGTTTAGATTAGATACTGGCAGATGACCCCAAACTGTCCGGCTTGGATTTTGTCTGTTCTTCTACTGCCATCATGTGGCGACACCTGTTTTTTTTTTTTTTTTTTCTCAAGGTCTTTCACTCTTCCAGTGTTATTTTACTGTTATTTACATACTTCTATAGTAGGGATGCTCATTTCGGTTAAATTTCTCGACCGACAACCGACGCTCGTTATCCGATTATTAACCGTTAACTGATAAGATTGTAATATTGTATAGCCTAGCTATATGATGATAATATGACATATATAGGCTATGACATTAAATAAAAAATACAATTGACGAGTGTCTGTGTCTTCCACGGGTTTATTTTAACATGCAAACAGCAGCATAGAACAGATAAACAACAGAACCTGGATTTACATTATCAAATTGTCACGCACCTGCAGCGTTTCTGACAACAGAAAAAAATAATTTAAATAAAAGGCATAAAATAAATAGGCCTACACTAAATATTTTTCACTTAAATGTTTAACAAATTAAGATGACAAAGCAAAAACACGGTGAAGCCATTGAAGCTTTGAACAACCGGTATTTTAGACATTTTTTCCGTCAAATAAAAATAGCAGGCTTACCTCAAGGATTGTTATTGTTATGACCACGGACGGTGCACGTATGCATACCGAACGCGTCTTTCCGCACTCATGGGCAAAGGAGTTTCTTTGAAAGGCTCGCGCACGAGACTAAGTGGAATGTGGGAAATGAAGTATACCATGGCCCTAAATTGTAATGGACTGGAGCTCACGGTTCACATCGAGAGAAATGGGAACGCGGGGGCACCGCGATGCGACCGACAAAAGGCACTTTCACTTTCGTGATCAAAGTGCATGCCACTGATAAGCTTTGTAAATGCAGTATTACAGTAGCTATACACATACCAATTAAACGCGCAGGTCTCCTCTCGTGCTCCTCCCCACTGTCGCCGGTGTTGCAGTCGATTCTGTTCCCTTTGGAATGTGTGTTCCCCCTGCTGACTGCGCATGCGCCATGAAACACCGCTGGATGGACGGAAAGCGAAGGAGGACAAAAATATTGGCGCTACGTTTAAATGTCTTGCACTGTAGCATAATAAAATTATTCAGTCCAGTTTTATTTCTGTGAATTAAATTAATCTTGGACTTGTTCATAGTTTATGTAATATGCCTGAATTTATAAATTTGAATTGTGCCAACACAAATTAGCTTATGTCCAAACTTTATGCCTCATATTACCATTTAGCATTATTGCAAATTTGATTGTTCCCTTCAGAATCTGTTCCCCTTTTCACAAGCATGGGAACCCAAAAGGTTCAAAAAACTATTTTTCCCCTCGAAGGTGGTATTTTTTTTTTTAAAGCATTTTTTATTTATTTATTTTATTTTTTTAAATCTTTATTCCTTTTCCAATTTAAAATGCACTACAGATTTTAATGCCATGTTTATTAAGGCTTTGGTTAGTACAGAAGCCTCCATTGCAGGCCTATTTGAACCACAAGGAGTTCACAGGTGATTTTAAATGGCAAATTTTATAAAAGAAAAGAGTTTACCCAAAGTGAAAATTGAGAAAAAAACCCTCCAAGAACAAAGGCTTCATAACTGAGTCATTTATTGCAAGAAACACATTTGTATTCTTTCTCTGTAGATGGATTGCCCACACATTTTAAATGGAACCACCGCCCGCAGTAGTCACAAGCAATCTGTCAACATAAAAGAACTTCAGAGTCTTCAAATGTTTCAGTCTCTACTCCAGTGTCTTCAACTGTTTCTTCCTCTCCACAAAAGTGGCACAGTTCACTTAGGTCATCTATGGAGGTACAACACTAGTGAAGGTGCACACCAAAAAGCACATCAATGGTATTCATAAGTAGCCATACCAGATTGGTGTAGCAGTGTTAAAGCAATCTCCATTCTGAACCGTGTTATGTCTTGTGGCTCACTGGAGAAGTTTATTGTAGAATTTTGCACAATGTGTTCTGCAAACTGAAGTAATAAGACAAATTAACTTTAAAGTATTGTACCATTTCAATGGACATTTAATATTTTTATATAATGCTATCACACCTTCAAAGCAAACACGCCACATGAAATAGTGTCCCTCTGAAGTGGGTGAGGCAGGCTTTCACAAACCCAGTGTGAAACTGAGACACCTTTTGCCATCATCAGGGCTCTACAAACAAGAGTTTTCTTTCAAGCATACATGTTTCACAATAACACTACATCTGATTGTGTTGCATGAAAAATACCTTGTTGCCTCCAAACACTTTTTCTTCTTGATTGATTGATTTCATTAGTGCCCTTTGAAATTACACATTAATTTTGTTAAGAATGTTATATTGCACCCTTGCATCTTGCATGTAAAAAATATTAAAGAAGGCAATAATGACAACATATAATTGTATCCATATATATTTATTCATTTTTATTTTATATAAGGAACAAAATATAACATAGTATCTGTTTCCCTTGTGACAATAATTTGAGGAACTCAAATTTTAGCATGTGTAGGCTACTTTGGAAACAGTTGAACATTGTTAATACATTTTGTATACTGTTGTTGTATATCATAAACATGTCATCTCTGTATTTTTGCTATAATAATAATGCTAAAAAATAAAAATGAGGCATCAAGTTTGGACATAAGCTAATTTGTGTTGGCACAATTCAACTGAATAAATTCAGGCATAATAAAGTAAATACAGGCATAATACATAAACTATGAACAAGTCCAAGATTAATTCAATTCACAGAAATAAAACTGGACAGTGAGAATCATTTTATTATGCTACAGTGCAAGACATTTAAACGTAGCGCCAATATTTTTGTCCTCCTTCGCTTTCCGTTCATCCAGCGGTGTTTCATGGCGCATGCGCAGTCAGCAGGGGGAACACACATTCCAAAGGGAACAGAATCGACTGCAACACCGGTCGAGGCAATAATTTTCGTTTCGCTTTTAGATATCTCTTTTATATATGCCATCAATGCTTTTAACTTTCTAGATACCGAACTCAAAACAGTCCATAAACTACAAATCCTCACGAAAACTTCCGTCAAGCCAGCTCGCGCGTCAATCTGAGAGATCAGCCTCTTACCTTGAAGTGTCAAATTTCTTGGTTTCTGAATGGACGGTTTAGCTTGATTGACAAACGCTAACGTTCGGCCATGATTTATATACCATCGACCTGTCCTAAAACGTTAGCACGCTGTGATCGATTGCTTGGAGATCGCGTGTTTCTCTGTTCGAGAGCGCATTTCCTCTTCTTCACATCTGCGACAAAACAGTTGATTATTTATGAACGAAAGCTCACAGAAACGTGAAAATGGTCTCATTTGAAAGAAAATATCCTAAGCTAAAAGATGATATATTGTGACTGATTGAAGCAGCCCTTATCAAAAGTGCGGGGGTCTAATTCTGTCTTTTCAAAACTGCGGGGGTCCTGACCCCCCCTGTCCCCCGTGCCAACGCCGCCTGACCCTTTCTATCGATATGGTCAGTACTTCTTTTCGCTTGCTTCATTTTGCTTGTTGCTTAGCGAAATATGTCTGGCACGTGTGAAACGCCCCGCGAGTTATAGGTATATATATAGAGAGGTACATATAGCATATTTTTCTTTAACCATGCAGCAAAGAGCAAAAAAAATAAAAAATAAAAAAAAGTTTAACTGATAGTATTAATCGGTTAAAATTCTTACTTTCGGTTAACGGTTAAACGGTCAATGTGAGCATCCCTATTCTATAGTTTTTGTTAATATTTTGAATTTGCTGATATTTTATATGTCCATTTTAATCTTAAAGTTTTGGTAATTTTGCTTCATTTAAACGTGCTTTTGACCTTTTTTGTTGTTTAAAATAGGTTTTTAGGTTTAAATTTATTTTTATTTCTATTTTAGTTTTTTTCCAGTTCAGCTCAAACTTATTTCAGTTATTTGCAACATTTCTAATTTTAATTTTTCAACGGATATTGTTTTTATTTGAGCTTAATTTCAATTAACAAAAAAGTTTTCAGTTCTTTTCCACATTACATCATTTTCCATTTAGATTTTTGGCATTTTCACCATTTTATAAATAGGACAGAAAATAAGAAATAATAATTTGTCTGTCCAGAATGCAAAATGTCAGACAATCACAGCCAATCAGAATATTTTTGATATTTAGTACATTAGTATCATATTATTTAACTATGTTATGCGGGATCTTGGACCAATGAGGTCGCTGTTGGTTAGGATGCGTCTGCTGATTTATTTTGCCATATTTGGTTGAGTGTTATTTTTAAGTTATGTTAATTGAAATAAAGCTGAAATAAAATATAAATATTAGATAAAAAAGCTTCACTGAAATAAAATAGATTTAAGTACTAAAACTGAAATAAAAATAAGCTAAAGTTAAATAGAAATATCAAAAACATATTTAAAAAAATGGCTAAAACATAAAATAAAACTGAAAATGTAAAAAATAAAAGCTATTTCAGAACATTAATAAATTCTAAAACAGTTCATATAAATAATAATAAAATAATAATAAAAAAAAAATAATGCTGACCAGGGCTGTGTTTCTCAAAAGCATTGTGGGATAAGTAGATGGTAGAGAGCATTGGTGTCAATGGTTACAAGCTACTTAAGCTTATGATGCTTTTGAGAAACGCAGCCCTGGTTAGGAAACATTGCAACGTATAGTTTTTAAAGCAAAAATCAGGCTTCACAAAAACACAATGTTGAAACAATCCTCTAGTCAATTGAAACCAATTTCATGTATTGATTGTCAGTGTCAGCTATTACTCACCGTTTCCCGTTTGGTCTCCCCTGCAGATAACCGTCATCTTCAAGTCTTATCATGACTGCACCGAGCAGAAGGTGTACCAGGCCACCACCGAGGACCTGCCGTCAGCGTTCCAGGACGGCACGCGGAGCGGAGGGAAAGGAGATGGCTTGTGGATCGTGGAGGGTAGTGGAGGTCTAGGTATACGGCAGGTGAAGATCCACGCTCGCTACCTGGGCACGTCAATCATCGTGAGGCAGGTCGGACGCTACCTGACCTTTGCCATCCGCATGCCTGAGGACTTAGCGGAGGAGAACGGCGGCCTGCAGCTGTGTCTGCACGGCTGCCCGCGCAGTGAGGTCATCAAAGCCCATGTGCTCAACCGGCAGCAGAGCCTGCGTCCGCCGCGACTCACGGGCGGCTGGTACGGGGAGGACGATGGCGGCGAGCTGCAGCCAGGCCTCTCGGCGCACGTGGACATGTTGGAACGTGCAACCACAAAGTGTCGAGAGATGCTGCAGGTGGAGGATGTTTATTTCCAGTCGTGCGTGTTCGATCTTCTCACAACAGGCGATCCAGAGTTCTCCATGGCTGCGTATGGCGCACTGGAGGACCTTAAGGCACTTCCGCCCAGCACTCTGAAACAAAGTTTACCCAGGACTCCACACATTTATAATAGAGGAACGATAGTTACACCTTCATTTTTCACGGCGCTGGTTCTTCTGCTACTGTTGAACTGAAGGAGCTGGTCTAGACACCAGCTTGAAGATGGATACCCACCAGCCAGACTGTTCCTCAACCATGAAACCCTCCTGGAAAAACAATCAAACCGACTTCATACTGTCTTCAAGTTAAGAGACTGATCCGAACAGACTCATTTCCATTTAAACATGCAGTTTTTTATTCTTCAGAACGATTGATGGCACACTCCAGGCTTTCTGAATGTGAAATCGAACAAAGGCTCTCAAATCTGGAAACGGTGAAGGCAGCTAATCTGCATATCTTTTAGTTTATCAAAGATTAAAGAGTGGACACTGTTGATACAGATGTGACGTTAATGGATGAAATGATCATAAAAGACACGTAGTATATATATAATGCACATCTTCCAGAATCACACGAGTTTAGATGCACTTCAAACTTTCTACTTGGACATAAGAAAATTTACACAGGATCCAACAACTTCATGAAATGCTACCTATCCATATATTTTTGGTACTGGGTCCAGACATCCACACATAAAGCTACAGTCATGGTAGAAAAAGACCTCTTCAAGCTGCTCTGCTTATTAAGGAGAAAACAAAACAAATTCTTTATATAATAATATATTGAAAGAGTGTATATATGTGTTTTATATGTGTAAATTCACCTGTGTATAGTTGATGTTTTAAATGTGATGTTTCATCTAGTTAGATTTTTTTTAGTTTGTATAAAACATAACTAATATGTGCTATATTGTGTAATCTGTTGTTTTCCATATTAAAAAAAAAAAGTTGTGACTATCTCTGGCTTTTCCCCCCTGAATTTTATGACTCTTTCCAATCCATAGAGGGTGCTATAGAGTTGAAAATTTGTGTAACTCTACATTTTTTTCAGGTTTTTGTCTTTAAAACCCCCTGTTTCACAGACAAGGTTTAGTCCCAGAGGTTTAGTCCCTACTCAGTGCCATTGTTTTGTCTCAAGATGCACACCAGTAATTGCATGTTTATAAAAGCTACATAAAGGGTTAGTTCACCCCAAAATTACAATTCTGTCATCATTTACTCACCCTCGTGTCATTCCAAACCCTTAAGACTTTCACTCAACTTTGGAACCCAAATGGAGATATTTTTTAATGAAATCTGAGCGATTTCTGTCCCTCCATTGACAGCTATGCAACTATCACTTTGATGCTTCAAAAACTTCATAAAAAGATTGTAAAACTAATCCATATGAATTGAGCGGTTTAGTCCAAATATTGTGAAGAAACATGATCGCTGTATACACTGAACAGATTTAATTTAGTCTTTTATTCGCATATAAACATTTATCAACTCACACATCAGTTATGGTAAACGGAAGCTCAGGCATGTTCATTTGATGCATGTGAGAACCAATGAGGTTAGTTCTTGTGTGTTACGCAGCACAACTGAGCTTCTGCATGAGGTTTGTTTTCACGCATCAAGCAGGTTCGGTTGAGCTTATGTTCGCTGATCAATGTTTATATGTGAATAAAAGCCTAAATTCAATCTGTTCATCATATAAAGTGATCATGTCTCTTCACAATATTTGGACTAAATGGCTCGATTCATATGGATTAGTTCTACGATCTCGTTATGAACTTTTTAAAGTGTCAAAGTGGTAGTTGCATAGCTGTCAATGGAGGGACAGAAATAGCTCAGATTTCATTAAAAATATCTTAATTTGTCTTCCGAAGATGCACAAAAGTCTTACGGGTTTGTAACAACATGAGGGTGAGTAATTAATGACAGAATTTTCATTTTTGGGTGAACTATCCCTTTAAATGCCCTAAATGAACTAAGGCGTAATCCTGACTTAAAGGTGCTAAAGAGGATGTTTTGTTTTATACATTTTTGCAATATTACTTGAAACTGTCTTTACTAACTGATAAAAGACTATTTATTAGGTGCACTGAAAGGAATAATATTAATATACATCATCTCTGCATGAGGTAGGGCCTTAAAAACATCAGCCAATCGTTTACGCGATCATCGCGTAAACAATTGGCCCTCTGGCTTGTCAATCACTGCCGTGACGTTCCTTGTGAGAGACGAGTGCGGCTTCGCGCTCCAGTAACTTTCCACACTCCACAGGCGCCGCATGCAGTGTTTTTGTCCAGAGACAGGAGTAACAACTGCAGATTATGAGTTACCTGCAGTGAGTCCGACATAATGAATCCACGAACACGACACAGAGAATGCCAGTGATAAACACTCGTGTTCCAATACTCGTGTTTACGAGTTTTGGGAGGCGTTCCCTCGAAATTCTTACGCATGCGCTCATTTCAAAAACTCAGTAACAGTCTTTGGTTTCTCAGTTGACGAAAAGATCATCTTTAGCACCTTTAATCTAAGCCTTGTCTGTGAAATCAGGCCTCTATTTCCTCACACCAGTGAGTCTTACTGGCCACCATGGGAACTTGAAGTAATGCCTTCAGAACACCTTTTTTAGCTGTGGTTATGTAAACGATAATGTACAGTCAGCCATTTGTTATAGCAAAATATACCTGAGAAAGTGATTAGTGCCTCGCTTATTACACAGCTAAGTTAACTGATACTGATAAAAAAAATTTACTTGATATAAAAAAATAAGGTCGAAATTAAAGCTGGAGTAAAGCTGCATTCACGTCACCTCGTATTTACCGGAATCTTGAAATGACAACACGTGACGTTATATTCGGAGATTCGGAGCTGTTCATGTCCTTTTAGTCCTTGGATTGGGAATTATGCGTTTCCATGGCACCACTATCAACGCCTTACAGCGGTCAGGTGGTACAGCGGGAGCTTTCAGAAAACTCCCAGCTTAAAAGCTGTAATTACGAGCTCTACGAGGACGTGAACGCTTTTTACAAGCTAGAATCTAAGGAATTACGAGGCCGCGTGAACGCACCTTAATTTGAGTAATCAAAAAATAATAGAAAATAGGTTGCTTGTGATGATGAATACCTCGACTGACCAATCAGAAGTATTCCAGAGCGCCATGTTACAAACAAATCAACGCATTGCAACAACTTCCAAACAATAAGAATCAAGATTTCTGTCCACTCTATATAAAACTTTTTTAGTCAATTTTCAGTTGGTAGACAGATATTTTTAACTTAATTTATAAACGACACAAATGGAGCCACACAAATTCTAGTATTTACCGGTTAGCCATGAAAGCAGCTGACGTTTGCCCTTCACTTTTTCAGCAATGCCGTCCATTGCTCATGTTCCTGCTAAGGACCCTTCAGGCCTCGGGTGGAAAGTGGAAACTGGTATGAAATGACGGGGTCATGTGACAGAGATTAAATCGTCGTCAGTTTAACCACATTCATCATGCTAAACTAAGCGTTTTCCAACACTGCCCTTCTCTTGTACTTTGCAGATCTCGGCACTCCATCACTCTCAAGTTTTAACTGCGCCCGATGAGGAGAAGGAAAAAGGCAGGTTCTTCATGCTAAGAGCTGTCAGAAATCATCTCATACATTTGGCGCAGGCCTGTAGTTAACATCTGACAGCTATATGATTCTTTTATACCAGCACACCGCCTGGTTTTATTGTGTTTTATTACCATGTTTTAAGCGTTTTTGGCTTCCTGCTTTACAGTGCATTCCGTCTGTTAATTAGTACTATAATAATGAGTAAGCTCTTCTGTTCTAATTCTAAATACAGTATATAATGAGGTATATAAACAAATGTGTAAAAAATAAGGATCCACTTTGTTCTTTGCTCACTTTGATCTAATAAACAAGGACAATTATTGGGCTAATTAATTAAAATAAGCCTCTAGAGTGATTAATATTCACACTGGAAAAATTAATTTGACATTAATAGGATATTTGGCAAGATAAATAGACAGTACGGGACATGTCCGCACGTTGATTGATAATTGATAGATGGATGGCTCTCTTTACAGGAATGCCTTTTTAATTAATAATTAGAAACCACCACGAGCATTTAAAGGCTTCTGGATACATTAAAGCTGCTGTATGTGAATTTTGGGCTTACTTTGCATTAAATAATGTTACTTCATGACATTATTCGAAGTAACATAAATTTAACAGAAAAATAATTAAACAAATAAAAATCATCTGTGACTTGCACGTGTTATGCCTGGCTCACACTACAGGAGTTTTAGGCCGATTTATGCCCGATTTTCCCCTCCCGAGAATCTGAGAAAAAAATCTTGTCCACGACCTCGATCGGTTCCGATGTTCGGCGCAGATTATCTGGTAATGTGAGACGTTCACAGATAAAATCTTGCACCTCCCGATCTGATCTCACACAAATCGGGCTCACCCCGATCATATCAAACATGTTTGATATTTATCGGGATGAGCAAGACTGTAATAACATCAGTACTGTCACAATAGCCAATAGGAAACAAGTATACAACGCAACGGAAGTGACAGACATTTCGAAATGGCGACCGCGAAAAGATCAAGGAATCTACAATGCAAAAGGTGACACTAGCGCTTTTGAACTACAGTAGGCAGGCAATATTATAACGGTAAACATTCTAGCACACTACGATAGTAATAAAAGGTCAATTTTACCAGAAAGTTTAAACAGAAAGTTTCCGTGTTTCCGTATCCATTTTGTTTACATCCGCTTTTGATCTGCTGCGTAGATCACGTGACGCGCTTCCTCTGGCAGATAATCTTAATAACATTTTGTAGTGTGTGATGCTCCGCGAATTTCAAATCTTGTAGTGTGAGCATGTTTAAGATTTGAGGGAAGAAAATCTGCAAAGATTCTCCTGGAGTGTGTGCTGCAACCAGATTTTACAATTGGATAGGATTTTAAAACTCCTGTAGTGTGAGCCAGGCATTAGCCAATTAGAAAACTTGGGCGGGCCTTCTTGCATGTCTTGTTTTGTTTTGAAATCAAGGCGGAATACAAATCGACTACATTTATTAAAACACTTTTATTATTTTGAATGACAAAAACTTTTATTTTAAAGAAAATATTTGTATGTCTATAACCTTTTGTCAAAACTCGTTCCCTATTGAACAACATTCCATTTCGACTGACGTCACTAGGGATACATTTTATTCCCATTGAAATTGCAGTTTCATTTGGAAAAATGTCACATTACTGAAGTAAAATGGTCTGCAAATGCGGTTCCATACTGATATATTTCTAATATTTTTCATTGCTTGTATTTTTACTTTTTCACTCTAGACAAAATATAACATTCGTACAGGTCATTTGTGCAATCTCAGGTCTACAAACCTGCATTCAGGTTCCACGTTGCATATTTGTTAATAATTCTGCGCTACAGAACTTTTTAACAAATGGTCCCTCTACACCTCCAAGCCTGGAAAAACCAAGCCTGAAAATTAGGCATCTGTATCATAAATCTTGGAAAGTTATGATAATTTGCAATTCACTCCCTCATCAAAGGCAATATTACCCTAATTTATTATCTTCCCATGTGTGAGGCGCTCAGAGGCCGTGGAGATAAGAGTCTATCAGGAGGAGGATTGATTTTCATTAACAGATTGTAATAAAGATGAACTGCTCGGCCCGCACGCTGACCAAGAGCCACACTTTATTGTAATTGGGCCAATTTATTTCATGAGCCACTGCCTCCACTTTTTTAGGCTCTCCCCTTTCTTTTCTTTTCTCTCTCTCTCTCTCAGTAAATTACTGTAATGTTTCAACCACATTCTCTTCCCATATTTCAGCTACCAGACAAACTGTATATTCACAGTTTCATACAGTATGTCTGTCTTCACAGTATGGGTTATTTACTTTTTGACCTACATTATATCACGTTTTGTAAAGTGCAAGCTGTAACCATTTAAATGATCTAAGCGATAACTAAATATTCTGCTACAAAATGGCATGGAAGGACTCGAATTGGTGAATCTTTTCATCTGTTCATTTACAGAAAACATCTGATTGAACCAGTTCACTTGAAGGAATCAGGCTTTCCTTCAAGTGCATATGAAAAAGAGAACGGATCTGGATGATCTAATTCACTAAAATGAATGGTCTATCCAAAGAGCTAAGAAAGCTTGTTTAGTGCAAACCGATTCACTTGAATGAATCATACAACCGCTATATGAGATAGAACTGTTCAGTTGAATTGATTCACTTCATACTTCCCAGTCTTAAGGGCCGTTCACACAGAACACATTTTCCATTCCACTGCGCTACTATTCCATTGTACTATTCCACGCTTGACGGACATGTTTTACAGGTGCGCTCGTGTCTCATGCATGCCACAGTGTTCTAAAAATGAGGCGCTCAGGTTAAAAGAAGTTGAACTTTTAAAAAACACATCTCTAGGACTTGCATTTTTTTTTCATTCCACTGACCTGCGCTTCACATTTTTAACCACAAAAAAGGTCTCTGTAAATCGGACCTTACAGTACATATGATGGAGAGAGGATAGTTTAGAAAGAACTGACTCACTAGAATGAATCAGACACACCAGCACACATGAAAGAAAGAGTTTAGACTGATTACCACAGCTCACTCGACAGTGAACTTGAGGTGCCAAATAAGCATTACAACTTGCACACTAGGAATTTTGGAGCATTCCTACTTCTAACACGTGACCGCTGTACCACCTGACTGCTGCAGATTAATTTAGGCATTGATAGTGCTGCATCACTCGTTGTCATCTCGAAATTATGATTACAACATGGCGTGAATGCAGCACTGAATGCTAAGTACAATCATGTCACATTAACAACAATCAACACCAGGGTTCATTTTGAAAGCACATTTTGATTTAGTTTTAGGCATAGTCTCTTGACTAATATGCCATTTAGTTTTAGTCGTATTTTAGTCATCAGAAATCGTTTTAGTTTTGTTTTAGTTTTTATATCATAAGATTTTAATCGACTAAATATACAGTAGATTTAGTCAATCTAATCTAATTTAGTTAAACTGTAATGCATTAAGCATTTCTCTAACAATACACAGATCCAATACACTGATATACATCTGAGCAACTGTACTTTACTTGACCGTTCAAGTGCAAAAACACATGAAAGAGAGCTCAGTTCGTTACTTGTCTGGGATTGACACACTTATCATTGAGGTCCTATTATAGTTTTTGTTTAAAATTTTGATTAGATGTGATTTTTAGTTTTTCTGCTTTCATTGTAATTTTAGTTAAAAGTTTTAGAAATTTTTTTTTGTGTTTATGAATTTTAGTTTTTGCTTCTAAATGTCTATATAGTTTTTTTATATATTTCTGTTGTAGTTATTTTAGTACATCAGGTTAAGCTAAATAAAATAAGTTTATTTTATTTCAGTTAATGTTTATTTCAAGTAATGAAGATGTTTATGGTTTTAGGTTTAGTTAACTATAATAACCCTTATACCTGTAAAATATAAATAATGTGTCAAATAATGTTTTTAGTTTTTCCTTCCTGTGACAGAAGATACAGTAGTTTACTATGAATCAAATAGAAATTAAATTAATTTAAATAGTTTATTGTGTAAACAAAATAACAATAATGACCAGGAAAAAATAACAATTATAAACCATCCCGAAATACACCGTGACTCTTATTCTGAAATGTCTGCAGTCTGCACTGTAGCAGGCTGCTCATTTAAGTTCAGATGTGGGAGATAAAATATGCATTCTTACAACCATCTATAACATATTACCATATAAACATCATGTAGTAAACATTGTCATGATTCATCAACATTAGCTTATAAGCAATCGCTTGGCATAAATGTGCACTATTCATTAATTGCGAAGTAGTCTGAAGTGCTGCTGCGCGAGCCTGTAGAGCACACAACAGCACCACTTTTCCCGTGGTTAGATCAGCACGTTACACTTCAAATGTGCGCATCTTCCACACAGGACAGCAAATCTTCCCAAATCGTCCCAAATCATTTAGTCATTCAAAACACATTTTTATTTAGTTATTGTCTCGTTTTTGTCCGTGAAAAAATGTTGACGAAAATTATTTGTCAACAAAATTAACAGTGATTAACACCATCCAAATAATTGTAGCAAATTAGCTCAAGAAAGAAATAAAATTAATTATTAATATTTCTTTCGAGACAATTCTGGGCCAAATTGCCCGCATTCTCCACCATTATGCTATTAATTATTCATATTTCTTTTTTGAGCTAATTTGCTACTTAATATTTAAGTATGGTTTAAAAAGAGGACTTAGTACTTACCTTTTCACAAATCTGTATGTTATGCTCAGTACAATGATATAAATACAACTTTAAGAACCAAACACAAATAGTCTTCATACTTAAATTTAAAATTTTATTGTAAAATTGAAAAAAAGAGAGAGAAAGAGAGAAGCCCATTAAGTGTTTCTTTTCAATGCATACATTTTCTTAACATAACCAATAAATAGGCGATTCATAAACAGATTGTTGTCAGGAATAAATAAATAAATAAAGGTTCATAAATTAATTGGCAAATCATTAGATGAGTAGGCATAACAGTAAAACAATGTAAGCAGCAAGTATTTGAGAAATGTCAACGGGAGGTTTGGTTTCTCAGGCATTTGTCTTGGACATATCTTCTCTGTCTCAAAAAAGAAAATAAATAAATAAATAAATAAATAAACAGAAACTCTGTCCATTTCAATTGTTCATGCTGCACCAATCACATCGCAAAGATAGATGGTGCACCTCTTGTTCTCTTTTCTTGGAAAATAGCAAAAGAAATCAACAAACATTAACAAGAAAACCAAAAACAACTGTAAACAGCATTGTCTCATCCAGGCTTTAAGAACAGCGCAGGGAGTGCCTGGCTCTCCCACTGCACATTTCACACAGCAAAATCAATACTCTTGATATATATTTCCTTATGCTTTGTGCTGAGAAAACCAGAACTTTAACATGATCTTTATAAAGCAAAAAACCCGCCCCACCCCGAAAGCCACCCTCCCACCAACTACTCCCCCATAGAATCTGAGAAATGTGCTGCTGTTCCCTAATATACAGATTTCATATCTATAATAAGCTACTTTCCTTAGCATACAAACCATAGTTAAAGAATCATATTGTTAATATGAGTAGTACCTTTATAACACTTTAACCCCCGAAGCTTTCCCACCCTTTCCCCCCTTGAGCATGCTCACAGATCAAAGTTCAGCATGAAGATCTGAGGAACGAAACATGAATGTGGTTTGAATGAGAAAAACGCAAGTATGAAATGCTGGTGGTTTTTTTGTTCAGAAATACCTGTAGTGCAAAAACGTCCCCCCTTGTTTCTCGCGCAAACGCAATTTGTATTAACGCCATCGGTTCACCTTTCAACACATCAAGTTTCATTTTATATGCCTTTCCAATCTCATTTTTTTTCTTTCAAGCTGTAATGATATCATCCTTCAAACTTATTAAACTTCAGGCACCAGTTGCCATTTTTAATTTGTATTACATTTGCTTTTACATGCAGGCCAAATTTAATTTGATTTTAATAATTCACATCTGGCATGGAGAGATTCTGTGAGGAAGGCCCTTGCAACTTGAGGTTATTAGACCGCCGATGCCTGAGGGCTGCATGTCTGTATATCACGACGTTCTGATATGCCACCACAGGACAGGAGAGGGGAGATGAAATGGAGAGAGTTCAGCAGAAAAAGGCTATTATAACCTGTGAATCGAATGCGATCCATTTCGGCGTGACCTGAGGCTAAAAAACGGCTGTGATATACGGGCGGCGTTAATGTTTTCCAGCGAAACTTATTTCTGACGTCTGCGAAATTAAACATTTAACATACAGATATATTTTTAGGTAAGACAAACAGGTCAAATATCCACAGTGGAAATCAAATGAGGTCAAAATATGTGCTTTTCTGTCCTACCTAGATTCTAGAGCTCTGTTTTTGCATCTATTTCTGTTTATTTGTGAATTCTGTGAGGACCTGAACTTCCTGTACTTCTGTCACTATATTATCTTTCGTTTTGGCATATCTGTGAAGGCAGTGCGGAACTGACGAGTTGACAAACAGCGAATGTAGTGTAACGACAGATTGGAAAAAATGGAAAAACGTATGAAGAAAGCAAAAAAGAGCTTGTAAATGCATAGAAAACAACTGTTTCAAGAATACTGTCCATTTAATAGTTAAAGACCCCATGAAATTGTTTGGCGAGTATAGAATTGATGCATTTCCTTTTGAAACAGGCCGGGGCATGACAATGTGTTTTAAATAGCCAACGGCCTTTAGTTTCAGCATCGGTGGGAGGAGCATTAACTCCAAAGCATCTGATTGGGCAAAAATTGATAGTGCAGGACGAGTCATCAATATTTTTGGTCTGTTTTCCAAGAAGAGAAAGACTAAAATAGCATAAGCTAACACTGTGTCTACACAGGACGCGAGCTTTGCGATAAAAGACAATAGAACCCATTATAATCAGTGATATTGTCTACACTGGATGCATCGCGGTGCAATGCGACACAACAAATTCCATTTTCTATTTCTGACGTAGTCCGAGTGCTTTGCAACGGCCGGTTTGTCGCGTTCAGCGTAGACAGCTTTTAGCTGTTGCGATGTGACAACAGTCACATCTGTTTTAGACGCGGTGCAACAAACAGCCACCAATTCAGACTCCAATTCTGACTTCATCCTAGAGCATCTGATGAGACTAAAATTTGCAGTCAACAATATTTTGGGTCCATTTTCCCAGAAAACGGTAAATTAGTTTTGTTAGGTAACATTAGCCTTAGAGCTAACACACTAAACTACAATTTTGATTTCATAGGGTCTTTAAGATTCTTGTCAGGTGCTTCAGAGTTGTGTATATTTGTGACTTGTTTGAGAGCAAAGCAACAGCTGCAGTTAAGTACACCATAATGTCAGACTCTGTGGCTTTTTTATTGATGAATCAGTTTGCTCCAACTGTAACCCCCCATAGCTGCTATTTGCAAGCTGTTCATGAGATCTTTACAGGCTGCTCATTAGACCTTTGCAGGCAGTTAGTGTCAAGTTAATCCATACCAGCCTGAGAAGCATATTCTTAGGAGTAAGTTTTTTTTTTGCAGATTCAGACTAGTTGTCCCACAGCGTTTTCTATATCTTAAACTCATTTATTAGTGAAACGAACTCTGAAAACATCAATGCGGAATTGATTGTGCAGGTTTCCGAGGCGAAATTCGATTGCTATTTTGATGCTGCAAGATGGTCCCTGTAAAATTCTGATGTGCTTCAGAAATTGTAACAAGTTTAACAAGTTTGTCCTTTCGGTTGGTCTGTTACGAACCTCTACTTGGACATTTTGTGGGCTGTGTTAGGGTTTAAGGCTTGGTATCTTTGTAACTGCTTGGTTCCCTTACCAGTGTGCTTTATCAGTTGATATTCAGCATTTGGCACCAACCGTTTGATGAGTATGTTTTTTAAAAAGATGAACAAAATGGATGATATGAAAGCTCTGCTTGTCTCTCGTAAAGGTAAAGTTGGGCGATCATTAACGAAGCACGATCGTAAACCTGATGAAATCAAACTAGATCCCCTTAGTAGAAAAAACACTAAATCGGCACACAAAAACAAATGAACATTTCCTATCACTGTTGAGCGTTAACTGTATTTTTCGTATTATTTACCTGTGCAATGGTACAGCAGTTATATTGTGAATAGTTTGCGTTGAAGCCACAGGTACTTATTCTGCTCGATAAGTAAAGCTTTTGTCGGATAAATATGTTTGTTTATGTGTACTGAATAACTACCCAAGGTTTCGCTAAACCAGCGACACTTCGCACATGCATATATAGTAATTCTCAGCATTTGCTCTCTGGAATGTGACCTATTTCTGACATCTGAGCAAAAAAAGACGATGGATGATGGACCGTTCCCTCCCTCTTTTTTTTCTTCATGAATGAAAATGGCAGAACATGCTCCTAACAATCTCCAATCCACATATTCTACTCCACTAAAATAGTATAGCTTTTAAAATACTTTTTTTCTTCATTTTTTTTTCTATTTTGTTTAAATATTCTGAAACCCAGTAGCTATAAATGTAAAAGGAAAAGAAATCAAAATCCCTTTCCTCTTCCGACCTGAAGCGAATATTTATGCTTTTTTTTTTTTTTTAAACTTATGTCATTAGTAGTAGTTTGTAGTATTAGTATTGTTATTAATACCATATATTTCTGTTGAGGAATAAAAATGTTTGGTCCTTTGGTCCCTTTGGGGTGAAAGATTTATCAGTTTCACTGAGGACATGGAAACCTCTGTGACCACAGAATGTCCTGCGTTTGCTGAAAGACGGTGACAGGAGAAAAGGAAAGAGGGAAAGAGACAGAAAGTCCACTAGCGGGACAAGAAGAACTTCTTTTTTTCCACTGCATTTTTCCTTGGTCTTCAAGTTTAACCCTCATTTGTCCAGTGTAATAAAAGCCATAAGCGCCTCTTCCTTTAAATAGCATATGTGTGTATAATATGTATATAGAAATCGAAGTTGTTCTCGCTTGTTTTTTTTCTTTTTGTTTGTTGCTTGACTGACGGTTCGAAGCTCAGCGAGAGACAGGACATGTTGAGTTCTCTGTCTTAAGAGAGATCTTCCTCTTGTCTTTCGAGCGCTGTGCCGAGTGTGGTTTGTCCACTGGTGCCGGTTCACCCGCAACCCTCCTCTGTACCGAACATCTTCATAAAATAAATGCTGATATGTCTTCAAAAAAATCCATTCATGTTGTTCTTGTTTGTTTTGAAAGAAAAAGTTAAATTCCTTTTGAGATTTCACTCTTCAAATCCTGCAAAAACAATAAAATTAATTATAATTAAATTAAAAATAAAAATACAACATAAGTACATATATAATTAATTAAAATAAAATGTGTGTGTGTGTGTATGTGGTGTATATACACACACACATATATATATTACTGTATATATTTTCTTCTCCAATATATATATATATATATATATATATATACATAAAATACAATATATACTGAAGTACTATAATGTATACTAAATTTATTTAATATTTAATAATGAAAAAAACAACTATATATAGCCTATATATTTATTTATTTATTTATTTATTTTAAAATAGAAATATATAAAATATATACAGATATAATACAAATATATTAATATAATATATAATGTATAACATTAATAAATTATAATAAAACTATATGTGTGTGTATGTATATATATATAAAACACATTTAAGTAAACATTAAAGTACTATAAAATGCAACATTTATTTAATATTTAATTTCATATTTAAAAAATAAATAAATATATATATATATATATATATATATATATATATATATATATATATATATTACTGTATATATTTTCTTCTCAAATATATATACATAAAATACAATATATACTATAGTACTAAGTACTATAATGTATACTAAATTTATTTAATAATGAAAATAACAAATAATGTATAACATTAATATTAAAGTAATACCATTATTATTACATTTATGTAATTTGAATAATAATAATACAAATTTAATATACTGAATATTTAATAAATCACAGAAACAAGTATCGAGTTTGTAAATATATTTAAAGGTCAAATACAGGTCTTGTGTCTTCCTATTAAAAATCGTACCTGTGCTGTTACTGAGAGCCCTGTGTGGGATGGGCCCTGTCAGTACGGGCGGCTCGCATCCTTCGGCCGTTTTAACTGCACTTTCAACCTCTTCATGCCGATCTGAAATCCGTTCATGGCCTGGATAGCAGCCTGTGCACTTGCTGGGTTGTCGAAGCTCACGAAGCCTGCGATGAGAACAGACGTTTAATCAAGTCATTTGGGTACTGAAACTGATTATATGGCATCACATTAAAGAAACGTTAAAACATTCAAGTCAAGCCAAAAACTGCTTTTTTATGAACGTACTGCAACTTTAACTCTATAAAATCACCATATATGCATCTGTGTGGGCTACTTTTGAACATATATAAGCCACTGGTGGTATAGAACAGGGACAAACTGCCCCATAGGACTCTGAAACGGGGCCACCCACAGCATTCAAACCACATTCGTCCATGACAACCCCGGCTTCCCATTCAAAACCATCAACTTTTAAAAGCCAGTGACCAAAAAGCCGCATTGAAGTGTGGATGCACTTTCGCTGGCACTACGAGTGTCATCAGGAACTGGTCGTGAACCGTGAAAAACAGCGGGTGCTTTCATCGGTCATCAGCCACCTGAGAGCAGAGTGGCCTAGGCTCCTAACCGCGCCTGCAAATGCCCTCATTTCGAGGCTTGTATCTATAAGACGAGAGGGTCTGGTGGAGGTGAAGTGGGGGATAAAGCCACAAGGCTGCTTAATAGGGAATCTATGTATGTCAGTGCTCTCAGCCAAGTCCCATCGGTCCATCTCGGGCCGCGGCCCCCACCGCAGATTAATTACTCTACCGAGCGCCTGTTACCCAGACCTGACATTATGCAGTAAATGCATAGTGTATAAGTCAATACGGCAAATAGGTCCTACTTCACAAATTTATATCTTATTAACCTCCCCCAGGAGACGGGAGCTGCTATTAATTGTGGCTTGGGAAATGTCTCCCCCTGGAGCGGGAACAGATGTTGATCCATAATGGGCCTTTTTGCTTCACTTAGGACTTTTTTCTGGCTCAGGGATTTTTAAAAGGCAGTGCTCTGGTTTGTGGCTTGACATAGAATACAGAATGGTGTTTACACTGTGAAAGGGACAGAAACCGATTGTTGGTGATCTGGGACGGGTTGCATGCGGAAGCAATACTTAAGTCACTTAGGAAATACGTTTCTGTAGTTACTTACTGCTATTGGTTACACTAACCATGTTGTAATTAAAAATTTTTACTATTTTTGTGCTAACTAACTTTTTTTTTTACTGATATTAAAGGTGCACATATTTGGAGAAGATCGTGAGCCCAAGTTTATTTGTATAGCACTTTTCCCTTCAGTTTTGCTTTATATGAACTTGTTAAAGCTTGGCGTTTATAATAAATGTGGTTTATAATGAATGCCACTATACTTTGTTTTATGCCTATATTTTCATTCCTGATCTGTTTTGAATATAGTTACATCTAAAGGATTTATTGATCGTTTATTCAACATTCTATGTATAAATTATAAGATAATCATAGAACATTAGAAAAAAATTTATGTGGAAAGAAATGCATGCTGATTTGTCTCACCAAAACATTTGCTCTGGTTGGTGGCTCTATCCATGAAGACCTTGGAGGAGATGACTGTACCAAATGGAAGGAACATCTGCATGAGCTCGTTGTCACCAAATTCCTGCGGTAGATGGTAGATGAAGAGGTTGCAGCCCTCTGGACCTGCAACACAAACATATTGTTATTCATTGTGAAGTTTCCTTTTAAGTGACAGAGATGTTTAAATGAAAATCTGACGTTTTAAGTGCTATAATTGTGTCCCTGCTGCATCTACCAACCCAGAAAACATGAAAAAGGACAACCCAGAAACTTTGTTTTGGCAAGCCTATCTCTGCAAGCATGTGAAAAAACAAGATGCTTGTGACGTAGGAAGGGGATCTTATTATAATATTACCGCCCCTTAATCTGCACGTTTACACCCACGGAGCCAAGCAACAACGGTGTAACAGTTCTAACGCCATGGCAAAAGTTCGAGCAAAGCATGCTAAGAGTTTTGAAGGTTGTGAGTTATGAAGGTTTTGTGATCTAGGACCTTTATTCAGTGCACGTCGTTGTAAAGACTGTGGCTGCATCTGAAATTCGCAAACTTCACTACTATAAAACAGTTTGTGACAAAAGAAGTATGTCCGAATTCACAGTATTCATGAAACAGTAGGCAAAAAGTACCCAAATGACCTACTACTTCTGCTGAGATTCTGAAGTGTGCTTATGATTGGGACAGTTTACTATGAGGCCATGATGGCAGGTCACATGATAATGACAACATGGCAAATGTAGTACAGATTACATTCATGCTATATGCATTCATACTATATATAGAACATACTTTTTTTAGCAGTCGTAAAGTAAATACATAATTAAAAGAAGTACCTACTCAAGAGACTGGACACAGCTTATAAGTATATCCCTCGTAGCCTAATTTTTATCCGTGTTAAATTAAATATAGCATGTAACCTGACTAAGGTCTATATTGTTAATTTCAGGCATTTCATTCAGTTTCCTCATCATCATGCATGTATATTGATGCATATACATAAAAACAAATGAAAAATCTCTCACCCTCACCTTCTCTCTGCTGCTGCTGTTGAATGACTTGTGGTGGCTGTGGCAAGCTTTGGCCAATAGGGGTCAGTGTGGTCGCAGGGTAGATGGCTGTACATACAAAGAGAAATTTGTTTGAGTACACAGCCTGTATTTATGTGATACAGCATTGAACAAGGCTACTCGAGAGAGCGAGACCAAAAAATCAAACTGATGCATGGTTGGTCAAAAACAACCTTCCATTTCAAGTAAGCAGCACAAAAAAACAAGAAACAATTCACCCTTAGAATGTATGTGGATGTGTAGTATATATATATTTATAGTTCACCTGTATATTGCTGCACCCCAGTGAAGGCCTGCTGTAGGGTGTCCGCAGCCGTGGGACTTTGGGTGGAGTAAGGGGGCAGTCCGTTAGTGTACACAGCCTCGACTGCAGGGTGTCCATTGGGCTGGTGAGGGATGCTGGTAAAGCCGTTGACGATAGGAGTGACAATGCTGGGGACGGCTGATGTGGTGATGTTGGCAGGCGGTGAGCTGAGGCCTGCTGAGCCAGGAAAACAAACACAGACAGCACATTGTAGGTCAGTACAGTTGCCAAAGAAAGTGTACAAAAAAGTCTACAATTTCACATTAAAACAGAGAATATATATATATAATATATATACACATTTAAAATGTTGTCAATGTGGGACGGGTTGAAAATATTTTCTGTGGTCATTGACAGCCTTCTCTTTTAACCAGTTAGCTTTGAGGCTAATGTTTTGGTACTAATAAATGTTTATCAAATTAAAAAAAATGTATACACACAAATATAAAATTTACAATTTTTCTCTTTCTGGAAAACCCAAAAAATGTTGATGATATTGAGGAAAAATCAATGAATCAATTGATGAATCAATCGATGAATCAATCGATGAATCAATCGATGAATCAATCGATGAATCAATCGATGAATCTATCTATCTATCTATCTATCTATCTATCTATCTATCTATCTATCTATCTATCTATCTATCTATCTATCTATCTATCTATCTATCTATCTATCTATCTATCTATCTATCTATCATATCTGTATGTCTGTCTATAGTAAACGCAGTGAATTTTATTAACAGTATAGGAGTAAGGTTCAAGGTTCACTGAAATTAAACAAAAGTATATATTATATTATATTCATTATTTGTTAAATTATCATTTATTCATAATAATATTCATATAAAACTATTAATAATTAATTTTATAATTCTATATATATTATAGATAAGATACAGTATTACTTATATAAGTAATTATAAAGTTTTATAATATAACTCATTAAAGAGACATTAACAATCATCATTACACTATATAATGCTGAATTAATGTACATTAAAACTATTAGAAATGGCATGGACGTTTGATTAATATATCAGACTTCAGAATATAAATGAATGTAGATGAACTGTCAATCATTCTGTAATGTTTGTTAATGACTCGAGTTACAAAAAAGTGGTTTCAAAGCTTACAGAAAAATAATTTGCAACCATCTGCAAAAAAAATCCTTTAATAGACCCTTACTGGCATGGGTCATGTTTGATCCCAAGCCTTGTTTCTGAGCTGTGGCTGTGAGCATCGGTACAAACTACAAAACAGTTCCCATAGGATACCATTTCAATCTATCTGCGAACAATGCTGGACATAGAGGACGGTCGTCATGGAAACCCCCAGCATGCCTCAATTACAATGTGGCGAAAGACCCTATAGAAAAGTCTTTATAGAAATATGACCAAGCTGATGGATTCAAACAAGCTGCGGTGTCGTTCATTTACAGCACGACAGATTGTGAACCAAGTTTGTATTGAACAGAAAGGTTCCCAAAACTGTACTCAAGCCTCCCACTGCTGTAACCTGGGGGAATTCCAGTGGGCCGAAGACAGCTCTTTACTCTCGTTTGTGCTATTTCCTGATCCTAAGCTTTTTCGCGATTGTTTGCTTCCCACACAGCACATTGATGAATTAGATGACGCCTCTGCCCCATTCTTCCCGGAGCCCAGGAGACCGGCTGCGTTCGGGGATGTCCGACAGGCAGCCTCAGCCGAACCGACCACACGTGCGGGGCCGAGCGGCAGCTGCGTGCTGTTATAATGTTGGGAATCTATCATTGTGATGTGACAGTTTCGAAAAGCTGAATGCTGATGGGAGGATCCAGCCCACAGGAAGGTTAGGAAACAGACTGAGCTAGTCATGGAAACTCAGATCATGTTCTGGATGAGGAATAAGACTTCAGTAGGCATCAAAAATAGCTATTAAGACAAGGCAAATGATACGACTAGAGTGATATGAATAGTTAGCCCTGAAAAAATGGGCAGTTTCACACAGATCACTTTGTTGAATTCCACTGCACTGCTTTCCCGTTGTTCACGACGTAAACATGCGCTAGAGGGATTTTCTGTTTTGCGCATGATACAGCATTAAAAACACGACTCTGTTACAAGAAGTTAATAGAGAGGTGGAAGAATGACATATTTTTGTAGGCCAACCTGGAAGTTAGAATCACCCTGGTTCCCTAGTCAAAAACCCAATAGGATATTTCTATTGGCTTTTGGATCTTCACAAATGAACACAACTTTGAATTTTGAAGCTTTAATACCATCGGAAGAAATGCGGATGGGACATGATCCCACCACTTTTTGAAACATCTCACGACATGGAGGTATCTAATACAAAAGAAACAAATGCCGCATTTCCAAAATTTTCCAGGAACTTTTTTTCCCCCAGGCCTGTTGCTGTCTGCGCTTCCATCGCGGTCTAAAGTACCGCGAAGATTAAGTCCAATGATGTAGGACTGTGCACGACTTCCCGTTGGATTTCGTCCTTCTCATATAAGCTTAATAAAGGCTGAACCTTTTGTTGCGGTCCATCGGTCCTATTTTTTAAACTCCATTGTTGATTCAAATAGCAAACAACTCTTACTGAACTCAATGTACTACTGAGCCCCACCCACTTTTTTAAAAAAAAAATTTACACAGCTGATTAATACAATTGTTTCTAGTAGAGTTTGATGTTAGCATGTTGCTAAGCTAACTTTGACTACTATTACTTTTTGGTTCTGAATACAATGTATATTTAATCAAGTTCTATGAATTAAAATGTTTCTTTTTAATAAGGCAATAAAAACATCATTAAAGTAGTCCATGTGATATCAGAGGGTTAGTTAGAAGTTTTTGAAGCATCGAAAATACATTTTGGTCCAAATATAACAAAAACTACGACTTTATTCAGCATTGTCTTCTCTTCCGGGTCTGTTGTCAATCCGCGTTCACAACTCCGCTTCTTCTTTCCTGTTTTACGGTGGTTGGCATCCAGCTTATTGGTGCATTACCGCCCCCTTCTGCTCCGTAATGTGGTTCACGACTCCGCACTGCTGACGTAAGACGCTGCTGACGTGTTATCTGGTGCGCCCGAGCTTCGTTTACAGTCTGAGGGAGACGCACGCTGTTTTCAAGTTATTCTACATTGTTTGTATTTTGGTATTGCTATATTTTTTAAAATAGTGCATAAGTGTGCATGTTGCGGATGTCCTAATCGCCAAAAACAACCACGGCGACGTAAAAGTGCATTACCAACGCCGACAGATGAAAGGATTCAATGGAATCAATTCAATGGAATCAATTCAATGGAAAGGATTTCGAAAGAGAATACAATGCTGAATAAAGTCGTAGTTTTTGTTATTTTGGACCAAAAACTTACTGACCCACTGATGTCACATGGACTACTTTGATGATGTTTTTATTACCTTTCTGGACATGGACAGTCTACCGTACATACATTTTCAATGGAGGGACAGAAAGCTCTCGGACTAAATCTAAAATATCTTAAACTGTGTTCCGAAAATTACGGGTTTGGAACGACATGAGGGTGAGTCATTAATGACAGAATTTTCATTTTTGGGTGAACTAACCCTTTAAAAGCATTCTGGGATTGCATTCTATGAATGTGAGAGAATTAAGTAATTCAGTTTACTATTTTATAGTATAAACATTTTGCACTGGTCCCATGTACTAGCGCATGACACGCAATTTGCAGATCAAGAGAATCAATAGGCAATTCTTAGTGTAGATCCAGGTGCGCACAGTATCATCCTTCCCTTTGTGGTTCTGTGTGGTCTATATCATAGCAATTTGTTCCAGATGGAGTCTATTTTGGCATCTAATTCCAAAAGTCCAAAATAATTCCATCTGTTATTAAACAAATCTTTTATCTGTAACCCCCGTTAGTATGTTGAGCTCTATGAGTTGTTGAGTATTCTGCAAATACTGTTATTTCATGTTAGGGAAGTGTAATTGGATTTACATTACTGCAATCTGCCCTCGGTGCATCATGCTGATTTGCACCCGATGGTGACTACAATGAGGAACAGCTTACCATATGCACCAAAAGGATTTATTATGCAAATTATACACTGAAATCAACAAGGAGCACTGGAACCGTATCGGTTAGCACTGCAGCCAAACCAATCACAATAACTAACTCCCATCACATCCATATTTTTAATACACAGGCTGGCTTATGTTTATTTACTCCTGAATTTATAAAGAGGTTTGCTCTGGTGTAATGCAACACAATGGAATCTTTATGCAACAAAATGTCTTATGTCATTATGCTACAAAATGCCACTTAATGTCCACAAAAGCATAGCCATAAATACTTTTATGGTAGTTTACGAAATTTTCTTCCACTATATTGTCCATCTTACACATCAACTCTTGACTGCAATTCACTCTTAATGGAAATTTGGCCACTATTTACTCCTCCTTGTGTTGTTCCAAACCCATATGACTTTTTCTTCCATCAAACAGAAAATCATAGTGCTTCTATGGTCATTTTTTGAAGCTCAACAGCTCCAGTCTCCATTCCTTTCAATTGTATGGAAAAGAGCAGCGTGAACATTCTACTAAATGTCTGATTTTTTCATCCACAATATATATATTTAGTTTTCAGGCAAACTATTACTTTTACTGTCAGAGACCAACTGTAGCATCGTAGTGCATTAGTTTAAAGCTATTAAATAATAGTTTAACTAAATGTGGGTTAAAAATACATCCCACAAAGCACAATCACTGCCTACTTGACACCATTGGGGACTGTTTTGCATTAAATTTCACAAGTTCTTCATGCTTGGTGACAGAAAAATGGCAAAATACCCAAAGAAATATAAATCAGTGTAAATTCAAGACTATTTAATCCAAATGCTGCAGAAATGCAACAGTGGGTTTTAGTCTTTAACCATTTTTAAAGGTATTATAACAGCTCATTCAGTAAATGACAGATAAATGACTCCAAATGATCTTCAATGTAGACTAATGGAACTTTTAAGAACATTTTAGCTTGCTAGAAAGTCTTAAATAGGCATCAATGCAACTGTAAGCCTCTAAACATTCATTTCAGGTACTTTACAAAATAAAATATGCATAAACATTATGATTTTTACAACCAGTGTCTTCCTTAAACAGAAAAAAACAGCATATTTGAGGGCACTAGCATGCAATACAACTTGTGCAGCTGCTCCGTTTGAAACGCTTTCAGGCTTTCGTACGAGCATAATCTCTATTTCGCGGCCCCCGTGAGACAGAGAACAAAGTCAATGGGTTTTATGACCCTGAAGGCACACAAGGTGAACTCAACCGTCCCCATCATGTTCCGCGCCCCTCGGATGGCTCGCAAATACTGCACCTGACACCTCATTAACTTCGTCCGGGGCTTTAAACACAACAGAAACATCCGACATATGCTTAACCAAAGTGCAGTCTCTCATCTGTCCATGACACATCTCCATTTAAACCGAAAAAAGCAGGACGGGGGCTTTGCGAAACCCATCAAGCCCGTGTCAGGGTACAAACTTCAGGGCAGAGACAAATAACAGGACCAGCCTGGCTGCACAGTTTCAAGCCATTTAATCCCGCCGCTGACAATTAGACTGTCATGCCGTCGACTTGGAGCACTTTGTAGCTCAAGAGCTTGCACCTGCTGAACATTACTCTTATAAAAAAGAAACAAAACCAGGGAAAACATCACCATGCATCACGATAGCGATACATCCTCTAATAGAGGGCGCCATCTGGCTGAGCTTGTACGCACCATCGCGCTTAAGTGCTTTACATCTGTTAATAGAGCGGCTGCGCTATTGTTTTCAGCGAGCGCTCTTAACCCCTCTGTTGCTCTCCTAAACGCTGCATGCACCGTGGGACGTTACCATGTTACCTCCGGATGACGACGCCCAGGTTTCTAGGTTACTCCGGATACTGGAGCCACACATAATAGTACAAAATGTTGTTGCACTAATGCGATATCAAATCCTCTTTATTGTAAATACATTTTACTTTTTGTTATTTTTGTGAAACGAGTGGCATGGCAATATCATGTTTTTAATCATTCAGTACCATGGTAAATATAATATTTTCTACTAGGGATGCACCAATACCATTTTTTTAAGGACAGAGTACGAGTACCGATACTTTTTTTCTGGTATTTGCCGATATCGATACTGATGCCTATACATTTATTAATTTCTCTCTCTCTCTCTTTTTTTTTTTTGGTTATGTTGCAGTTTTCCAAGCACAACACAGTGAGACTAATGAATGTAGGACAGCTTCTTTATTATTACTCTAATGAAAAGAGTAATAATTTTTATGTGCTTGTCACAAACTTAAAGAACAGTGTCCAATGACCTTCAAAGGGCATAATTACCAATATATATAGTTGTTGTTATATAAAAAGAAATTTACAAACAAATTACAAACAATACAACAAATACTATAGAGATACAAATTAAATAAACTTGTTTTTCAGATACAGTAGGTTTATTTACCATGTATACATTTATTTGACATATTTTGTTGTTTTAGTAATGCTAATGACAAATATAGGCTACGGTCCCTTTAAGACCGAATCCATGGATACTGACACATATCCTGTTTTCACCTAAATGTTTACGTCCACTTAAGCCATAACTGACTGTATTTACGTGAGATACTCCACACGATGGACATTTTGACAACTATGTGTGCATTTGACCATTCAGGCACAAGGAAAACGGATCGCGCGCTAGGATCGTGTGCGAGAGAGAGCGCTTCTGGTCTGTGTCATTAGCGTGATTCCGCCTATCCCACCTTCACTAATCGATATTGAATTGTGATTGAAAGCATGCAGTTCGCAATGTGTGTGTTGTCATCATTAATTTTGAAGTATTTTCACACCTCTGAGGATGACATTGTTTCTGCTGCTGCCGCCGGTGTCTCTTTGCACGGAAAATTTTGTCAGTTACGTCACGTGAGGTATCGGTCTTTGGTATCGGGGGTATTTTTTCGAGTACAAGTACAAGTACATGAGCTTGGAATCGGGCCCAATACCGATAGTATGCCTATTTTCTACTGATACTATCACCTTATCAGTACTTTTACTGTCTTGTACGTTTATTATACTACATAATTATAATTATATGCTTAATAATAAACAGTGTTAATGTACAAAAATAAGAAATTGATTTCACATTTTAAAAAGTGAAAATGTATGAAATCCATAGAATGTATTTATCAAAATAACAAAAACACATTATTATTATTATTAATCATCAATTTTACATACTTAAAGGATTAGTTTCACTTCAGAATCCAAAATGTTTGTCTTTTTTTCTTCAGTCGAAAAGTTGGAGATATATCTAAAAATATTATTGCTCCTCCAAGATTTATAAAGGTTGTGAATGGCAATGTGTATTTGTAAGAAAAAGATCCATATTTAGCAAATAACTAGCTTCCAACAGGCGACTTTACACATATTGCGCAAGTCGACTTGCGCCAAATTAGTAACAAAGACTATAGAATAACACAAGACGTGTCACTCGTATTGTTTTGAATAGGAGAAAGTGTAACGAGCAATGTGGCGGAATAAGTCCCGCCTTCTACATAAGAGCCAATCGCCGACTGGTAAAGTCATTGCGTCACTTCAGCGGCCCTTTAGAAGCACCAGTTTCTATAGAAACACTCAGACGCACGCCTCCGAAATGAGGCACAAGAGACGCGCATTTAGGTCTGCGCATGCGCATTAGCTTGATCCAGCATAAAAATACTTTTTTTTTTTGTCATGATTCGAGCGTTTGGAAAAAAAAAAGCTTAAACGCCTCTTGCGGTTTAAACAAATAGGGCTGTGCAGCAAACTGAAGCTCCTCTTCATTCATATCAAAATCCTCCGACATTTCTATTTAAAAATGATAGTTTTAGACTTCTAAATCGTTTTTTGTTTTGCTCTATCTTTTGCGCTTCCGTGTTCGTCATTACATCATGCGTCGGGTCAGGGGTTAATCTTCCGCTGCAAATCAATGTGTACGACCATCTGCTGAAAGGTAGTTATTATAGTTAATCAAGTTTTAAATATGGATATTTTTCTTACAGAAACACATTGCTTTGTTTCAGATGGCCTTTATTAACCTACTGGAGCCATATGGATTACTTTTATGATGGATGAATGCTTTTTTTTTTTTTTTTGGCTTTAAACTTTTTTAAAATGTGGCCCCCAATTCCTAACCATTGGAGGAGCAAGGATTTTTTTTTATTTTTTTTATTTTTTTTTTATATATCTCCGATTGTGTTTGTCTGAAAGAAAATAGTCATACACACTTAGGATGACTTGAGGGTGAGTAAATCATGAGATAATTTTCATTTTTGGGTGAACTATCCCTTTAATACAGCAATACTTTATTGGGCCTGTTGACACTGTAACTGAAATATTCCATACAGAATCCATACCGAATCAGAATCTTACTGAAACAACTGTTACGGCCTACAGGGTTTTTCCACCAGGTGGCATTGTTCCGTGTTCTAGATTGAGCGTCAGGAGCAGGTGTGGTGATTGCGGTTGTGTCAAAAGTCCGCGAGTACACAAAGGAATGGCGGGGTTGGACTGTGGCCACGAGTACAAAAAGGAATGGTGGAGTTTCACCTTGAGCCAGGTGGACGTAACATAATGATCCCGGACGAGCCCCCATTATGTTACGTCCACCTGCCTCAAGGTGAAGCAACATAAGAAAAGGGGAGGCTACACATGGAACTCAATTTAACAAATAAACATTTAATAGAAAATAAGTCAAAGTAATAATACTACAACTCAAGGAAAAAAAATAAAGTAAAAAAAAAACAATCTGGGACTGAAGAGGAAAAGATGAACGGCCACAGTCCAACTCCGCCATTCCTTTTTGTACTCGCGGTCTCTTGACACAAGCGCAGTCACCGGTAATGCACCACACCTGTTCCTGACGCTCACTCTAGAACACAGAACAACGCCACCTGGTGGAAAAACCCTGTAGGCCGTAACACAAACTTGAATGAATCCGACTCAAATCAGAAAAGTCACCCAGTCCTACCAATGACATTTTTAAGACTTTAAATGAAGACAGGTTGTGTAAGTCATATTAAATAATACTGTTGATGACAATATCTATACAGTACATAATGTGTTAAAATTGTTCATTGTGGTCCATATCATAATATTATTTTCCAGATGTTGTTTATTTTGTAATCCAATTTTGCAAATCTTTTATCTGTATCTCTGACTGAGCACAATGAGATGTTCTGCTAATACTTTGTGACTTCATGTTAATGTTATTTCTAACACAGAGGATATTTCACTCTAATAATATTCCGCGCTTGTGCATTAACTAAAAGATGGAGATCTGAAAGCAGCCTCAGATGATGTGGCAGCTGTTCTGCCGTTCAATTGTACTCTTGCCAGATGTCTTCAGATTGCGGCACAATTCCCTAAAAACCACTTCATGATGGAAGGATGTAACAAGGCTTTTTTGCATCACAATAGATCAGTTGTTCAGTCAATTTTAAAGCCTTATCCAAAAACATTTATTCTGTTTATTCAAGACGGCACACAATATTTCTCAGGCAACATTAGCTCTTAATATCGAACCAGATTTCAGTATAGTCCGTGCTTCCACAATGCTTTATTCACAAGTCACAACCAATCAGAGGGAGTGTGTGCACAGAGGCAGATGTATTGAATAAACCAGAGGTGCTGTGCCTGTCAGGGAGATGCAAATGAATGAATGAATGAACAAGAAATAAAAATCGTATGAATATCTTATTTATTGTAGTCCTTGGAATATTTTTAACACCTGACGCTCTTTCTCGCCCATGATTAATAATGCAACAGATTCCAATAGGTTCAATAATGGAAGGCAATCAGAAGAGCAGAGCTCACACGCGCATACAGGACTGTGTCCAATGCTGCGCATATTTCAGTACATCTCGCACCCACAGGAGATCCGCGCAGCTCCGCCAGTCTCTTTCAATTAAGTCAGTGTAAGAGAGGCCAATTCACCCCAGCAGCTGCATTGCATGTTAATATGACATTGATCTTAGTCAAAGAGGATAAAATCCAAACATAAGAGAGTGGTTGTTTTACACAGAGCTGGATCATTTTTGCGCGGAAAGAAAAAAAAAAAAAAAAAAGAAAAAGATGTGGTTATTTCAAGGATTCTTGGTACAGCAAGGTACTTACAAGAATACCAAAGTACATGCCCAAAACATTTTTATTTGTGTATTTTCCATCTTAATTTTAAAGTTTGTCATTTTGTTTTTTAGTAAAATTGTTTTTAAAAAATATGTATATGTTCATTTTTTATTTCAGTTTTAGTTTAGTACATCAAGTTAAATGAAAATATCATACCATAGTACCATGGGACCATGTCCAAAAAACATGGCAGTAACTTATACCAGGTGATTACCATGGTTCATTGGTTCAGTATTTACCATGGTAATACTATGTTTGTGTGGCACTTACTAGGTTTCATAGACATTTACCATTGTAATACAATTTTTTGACATTTATCAACATCATGGACATAGCTTCATGGACATTTACCATGGTAATATCATGTTTTGTGATGTTTACCATGGCATTACTGAGTTTTTATGAAAATTTGTCTTGGTATTACATTTACCATGGAAATCCTGTGGTTTCATGAACATTTGTCATGGTAATATCATGGTTTGTGACATTTACCATGGTAATGTCATGGTTTCATGAGCATTTACCATGGCAATATCATGTTTTTGTGACATTTACCATGGTAATACCATGTTTATGACATTTACCATGGTAATACCATGTTTTGTGATGTTTACCATGGCATAAATGTGGTTTCATGGACATTTTGCCATGGTAATACCATGTTTTTTGACATATACCATGATATAAACATGATTTCAAGGACATTTGCCATTGTACCACAATAATAGCATGCTTTTGGGACATACAATAAACCATGGTACTAATATTCTTTGAACATGATTTTATCATGATGTTCTTTAAAAAAAGTAAAATGTAAATAACATTATATATGTATATCAAAGCACCATAATATTAACATCTGATTCCATAATTGTACCATGGTAGCACCACAGTACTTTTTGGTAAGCAGTGGCATTCATACCAAAGAAAAAAGTAAACTGTGAACTGGCATCAACATATAATTCTATGATATAAACAGTTGCAGTCTTGTGAATTTCAGGATTGCTAATACAATGGGTGATGATAAAACAAACATGCAAGGTGTGATAGATGATTCGCGATGGAAAAAGTGCATGTTTTGCATCGCATGTGTCTTGACAAAACATTTGACAAACCGTCCTGTCTGTCTGACTTAATATTTGAAGTAGCAAGTAAGTACATTTGCATGTAATGCCACACATGGATAGCCTCAGCAGAGTTGGAGTGTGGCTTGACAGCTCTGGAGCTTTAATTGGACGAGGCTTTTATGGGACTGGATGGCGGCTTGTAAAAGATGGAACCGTATTAAATCTATATGTGATGCCAGTGGGAGCGTCTTGCTATTCAGCCCCTCAGGTAATAAAGCTTGTGTTTTAACTTTGCATGAGAGCGCAAACGTTTTGTCATTCCACGGTCAGTCAATTAGCCACGAAACTAATAATGTGCTTTGAAATCGTCCGGCCAGTTAGCTGCAAGCTACTCATATGTTGCCAAACTACGTGCTTTACCGGGAATGACAAATGATATTGTCCGGTGTCGTGGTGTACAGTGTAAATTGGTACAGCAGTGCTGTTGACAAAAGAGGAATGAGCTTTGTTAAAGCGGAGCATAATTCACTGGGTGGCATGTTTTCAGAAGAGATTGGAAAAGTGCAATACTGCTGCATAAGCAAATGCCGTAAGGTGGCCATTATCCAGTAAGATCTCATGTTTGTTTAGATTATATGATAACGGGGTGTTGGGAATGACAATCAGAGCAGCCGTGTGTCCTGATTATCAAAGCTTTCCGACTAAAATGGACAATTCTGCAATTCTGACGCGAGTGCCATTTAGGAAATGTCAGCATGGGTGTTTTTGTAACTTAAAATGTGACGTGATAGGATTTGCTTAAAATCAGGGCAAGAAATGTTAGAAAGGTTATGTAATTTTGTGTCAGTTATCTGAAATAGTTGATACCTCAATTTAGAAAAATGGCATCAGAACAAAACCTCAAAGGCTATCCACACTTCCACTCATTTTTCGAAGTTTAACGCAAAAGGTTGCACAAAAAACTGAAGACATTTGTGAAATTGTGTTTTTGTTTTGTCAATCAAAAAGTAATGCTTCACCAGTGTTTACATGCACAGTTATAATCAAGTTTTTTACTGGAAAAAAAAAAAAAAAAACGCAAGTATGTTTACATGTGCAGTTCTTGTCAATCCAAAAATTATACGTCCTGTACTCTTAAAGGGTTAGTTCACCCAAAACTGAAATTTTTGTCATTTATTACTCACCCTCATGTCTAAACCCGTAAGACCTTCTTTCATCTTTGGAACACAAATTAGGATATTTTTGATCCGTGAGCTGTCTGGGCTCCAATAGACTGCAACACAATTACCACTTTCAAGGCCCAGAAAGGTAGTAAAGACATCGTTAAAATAGTCCATGTGACAATTGTTGAATATAGTCTTTTTTTTTCACACAAAAAGTATTCTCGTCACTTCATAACATTAAGGTTGACCCACTGTAGTCACATGGACTATTTTAACGATGTCTTTACTACCTTTCTGGGCCTTGAAAGTGGTAATTATGTTGCAGTCTGTTGGAGGCCAGAAGGGTCATGGATTTCATTAAAGGGGCTCTATGTAATAATGAAGTGTTCAAAATAGGTACTGCAGTCTAAATTCAAAATATTGTTTGCCCCGCCCCCTCGTCAAAGACGCGGGTTGCCAGCAACAATAGGGAGCGCAATTGACAATGAAAGCTGAGGAGACTTACACACTGTAAGCTGATGAGTTCATTTATCTGTTTTAATATGCTGTTGATCATAGAGATATTTAGATTTATTCAGAGGCTTTTTAGGTCAGGTAGAATCTGCGATTCTCTGACCCAGTTTGTTTGCTGGTTTCCATGGTTGCAATACACGCTGTTTTCCGCCAACTGGCAACCTGTGATGTTGAAATACTATTGGATAAACTGGCAGCACATGGTTTCGCACAGACCAAAACAAAGACAGACATTCCGACACGGAACACACATTTTCATAGTAGAATATCTGGCTGTAGCATTGTTTTACTGAGAAACAAGTAGGTGAACTTAGCATGTTTCCTAAATATCTGCAAACATATAGGGGTATTTTTATGCTTTATTAAAGTAAAAATCTTACATAGAGCCCCTTTAAAGATATCTAAATTTGTGTTCTGAAGATGAATGAAGAAACAAAAAAATATTCGGATCAGGTTCGATTTTCTGCGTTTTTCGCATCCGTGGCACGCATTTTGAGAGACGTTTTGACAATTCAGAGCCACCGTACGCGAACGCAAAAATCCCGAATGCCATCTGACAACTTGATCCACGTCTTGTACAGCACAAAACAGCAGCACTGAATGACAAACAATGTGAGGAATACAAATAGACCGAATATAACTGAGCCACTGACATCCTGAAGTAAACTTTGAAACACTCGGGATACTCACGCAGCTCCTTGATGGGGTGAATTCTCCTTTCTCTCTATGCAATCTCGAAATTGGATGGACCCAATATTTCCTCTTTTTAATGAGAGAGAGGACAACTAAATCATGCTCACTGCTTGAAGACTTCATTTTGTATTGTTTTGCAATTTTTTTTTGCAACACATTCATTAATACGCATCGGACTCAGTGTGCAAGGTCTCTGTGTGTGACGAATTTTTAGGATCACGAATACGAAAAAACGCATGCGAAAATTTCGGCTCAGTGTGCAAAGGCCTTTACAATCAAGCTACAGCGGGTTTTTGAGTAATAAATGACAGAATAAATGACAAAATGTGCAACTGGATATTTATTACATCTTAAAAAAAAATTAAAAATTGGCGCACAATGAGGGGCCAACTGCATTATTTAGATGCACAAAAATCATTTCTGGTCACACTAAAAATGAATTATTGCTTTAGTCCAACAAAAATCTAACTTTTAAAGTGTATGTAATCTTGACTGTGAACTGACTGTGTGTGGTCCAATTAACATAATGCTAAGAAGACCCCATCCCGTAAGAGAGGAAATGAAGCGCTGTTGCTCACCCAGTGTCTGATGAAACTCACCCGACACCGGGGTCATGGGGGTGGGCGGCAGGCTGTTGATATTGAGCGCCCCCATCTGGTGGATCTGGGTGGTGGGAAAGGCCACGCTGGGTGCCAGGTAGCCTCCGTGACTGGCAGCCATGAGGGCCGCCTGCTGCTGCATCAGCTGCCGGATAGAGAAAACAGAAAGCAGAGAGGAAAGAGAGAGAGAGAGAAAAGTTACTAGAAGCACACAGGCTACATGGGGGCATGATGGATAGGCAGTGCTTCGCAGAGTAGAGGAGAAAGTAGAGCGGAAAAAGAGAAAAATGTGTCAACCTATGTTTAGTGAAAGCGTCCATCTTCCCAGTCAGAGTGCTGTCACAAGCCCCCTTGAAACATTTCAATAGCTGTCGGTCTGGCTCATTCTAATAGAGGGATCGACGCACACATTATTGTAGTCCTTAAGGGACCTGGGAGTTCGGAGCAGGAAAATTTGAATTGTATTCATTTTTTTTCCCTTTCAAACTTTAAGGTAATGCTTTCTTCATGGCCTTGACAGCGAAACTTCTTTCCCCCGCATTTTCCTTTATGACGTGACAGCTATCAAGGCTGAATATGTCATTGTTACATTGACGCAGATATTCTTAGATCCAGGCTAAACGATCATCAGATTCAAATCATACCTTATGCATAAATTCTAGTTAATGCATCGTACACGAGAAATGTGTTTGTATGTTACGTCTCTTCTAATAACGTCACCATGCACCTATAGACTTTTGTCAGAGTAGACCCAATATTTAATTTGTTGGGAATGAAAATGAGGCTGGCAATAGATATTTTGGAATATACAACTAAAAAAATAAGGTATACATTGCAGAAGCAAAATGGGTTACGAATGGCATTTTATAAGTCATATCCACTGGAAATGTTTGCATTTTCAATTGATGCAAGGCTGCTTTTGTTCATAACAAATTAAATATAATACGCTGTCTACTCTGACTAAAGTCTATTAGCAAGAACAATGCTTCTGAAAAACATAGTAGACACCAAACAATTCCCGTCCAGCAAAAGTATACTACAACTAATCAAACGTCATTCCTGTATATCACAGTATTTAGTCCCCATAGAGGCCAAAAGTAAGATGCTACTTCATACAATAATCATCAAGCTGCCACTCTTCATTTGAATGCTGAGGATGATATTGTTCTTGTAGGCACATGGTGCTTTGCTCTCTGCCGGTGTTTCATCCCTAGATAGCAGAAAAGCAATCATATTCTCTCATTGGCCTTGTCACTGAGCCTGAAAGATGCCGTCCACCCACAAAACAAATCTATAAGCCTCAACTGCACTATTATCTATAAACTCCTCCTTTCATTTGCATAATTCCATCAACAAACTGCTGAGGATCATTTATTATCCTACAGGTAAAATATCCTACAGTTCTCGGGAAATAAGCACAAATAAGTTTACTAAATATATAAACAAAAACTCGGCACAAATATGCTAAATAAATTAAGAAGTATGGCATTGTTTAACAATCGTACAATGGGAACACATTAATTCAGAGGTATTCAAAATCAATTCAGAAGTATTCACATTTTTAACCATAAAAAAACTTAAATTTTTGCAGTCATAGTTTAGACCTATATTAAATATACAGCATATATATATAGGAAATATATATATGAAAACTGTATAATCTTAGATTAATAAAATATGGAACCAAACTATCATATTTTATGTAGTGTTACTTTTTTGGAAATGTCTCGTTTTAAGGACTTTTAAAATATATTTTTACTGGACACCAAAAAAAGATTATGTTGCAATATTTAGTTGTTATTGTTAAGAACGTATTTCGCCGCCTGAAGATTGTTGCTAAATTGTTATGTAGGTGAGTTTGCAAGAATTTTGGAAGTTAAAAATGGGTCACGGACCACTGGTTTAATGCATTTGTCAACCTTCAAGACAGTCTGGTCTCTTGCCGCCATGTAATAGCCATTCCACAGTAATCAGACGCTTTTGTGCCCATCTCGCGGCCTCTTCCTTCCTGCTGAATGGGGCGTCAGAGTTAAGCTGGCTGGCTCTAGCCGGGTGACAGTTTGCTAATGCCCTTTAAAAGCCAGAGGGACAGGCTTTGGGCAGAGCGTAGTGCGGTGAGTTGAAGACTTCCATATTGTAATTTCCCTCCATGAACGGCTCGGATAATGTCGCCTTTCATGGCTGCCACCAGATTGCCTCAGATAACGATGTGGCATTCAGTTCTGCTCTTTAGGAATTAAAACAGAAAATTGGAGGCCCAAGCATGTAATTATGTTGGGGAGAAGTGAGCAACATCAATTTGTTCTTGGAGGAGGTGGAGGGGAGAGGAGGGGAAAAAAGAAAAGAAAAACAAGGCCCTTCGGCTGTCGGCAGCCGAACGAGACTATTAAAAAAAACATCTCTTGTGTATCTGTGTTATTCTTATTTAAAGGCATAGTTCAGCCAAAAATGAACATTTTGTCATCATTCACTCACCTGTCATTCTAAATACTTTATTTCTTGCGTAGAATATAAAAGAAGTTTAGCAGAATGTCCAAGCTGCTCTATTTGATACAATGAAATTGAATGGTGACTAAGATTTGTTTAGCACAAGAATGTATGACCTATTTTTAAGGTGATTTTATGCTATTTTAGTAAATGCGATGAAAATATTCTATACAATGAAAGTAAATGGTGACCAAGATTGCCAATGTTTAAACTTAATTAAATTTTAAAAAGTACTAGCGTAAAGGTGTTGTACAACTTTCAAAGACTTGGAATATATTAGTGCAAGAGTTGTATAACCTACTTTTATGGTGATTTTATGGTGTTTTTGTGTACAATGTACAATACAATGTACAATGAAATCAAGTTCAATCGCACTGAACAGAAAAGCTTATTTCAAATGAACCGTTTAATAACGATATTTTATCATTCTGTTTAAGATTTTAATTTGGCAGTAAACCAATCATGAATTCAAATAGTACAGCCTATGCAAATGTGATGTTGAGGCATCCGACGTGAGTGAAATGCCCGGCCGTGCTCAGCTGTCAAGTGAGTCATCTTATGTAGGCATTAAGGCATTAACTGTTGGATTTCAAGAGTTTATTCGAGGATATGTCACCAAAGCAGGTTATATCCAGTGTGGTGTGTTTTGAAACCGCTACTATTCAGGATTTTTTTCTTTAAAATGTATTTTTTTAATTGATTAAACACCTTGGGCCCAATCATACACCCGGCGCAATGCAACGCCAGGCCCGAAGCAAGAGTTTTTTGCTAGTTTCAGCCCGACGCAGCGTCCAGTGCCCACGTTGTTTAAATAGCAAATGCACTCGCGCCCATCCGTTCAACCATTGGCATGCTGGTATGAAAACAAGGTGTGTTCAGGCGCACTGTTGGCGTGTTGCTATTATGAGGCAACTGAAAACGCCATTGACCAACTAAAACCTGGTCTAAACTCAATTCCGTGTTTTTTTTTTTTTTGTTTTTTTTTTTTTGTTATTTAAAGGGCGCGCACACAAACAGCACACAAACATTTTTAAATATTAAAACTAACCTCTCTTTCCGCTTGCAAATTATGGCATGTAAATAGCAATCATGGTGCAAGTGCTGATTGGTTTATTGCATGTTAAGCCCAAAACACACCCATGACTCAACTAGGTACAACCCTTTTGGATCAAGCGCCTGCCACGCCGAATATTTTTTCAGTCAAACTAGCAAAAGTGTATTCGGACACGCCCTAAGAGCACCTGCCTTGAAACGCGCAGCATTATTTAATGTGTTGACAATTTCCACTGAAACAGGAAGACTGGACATTTCAAACAGCTCCTCCCCTTTTTAAAAATAGCAAATAGTGTTTTGTTTATATCACAGCTTGTCCAGAGCCATTAAGATCGGTAAAGTGTCAGTTTCCTCCTGATCTCTGTCCTCCTCCTAATCCTCCATATCACTTTAAAATACAGTATTCTGTGCAGAATTCAAATGGGCCCGTTCCGCTTTCTGGTCTGCGCTGGCTCACGCATATGATCCGCTCTGTGCTCTGGACTGGTTTGTGTGACACTAATGTGAAACCAGACTTCATTTGCCCCAATGAAAAGCAGATTTACCCTGTCTGAATCGTTCCCTATCCCCTATATATATTCACCATGTAGAAAATACTAAACGTGTGAACAAGAGACTGATTTCAGCTGCACATAAATGTGTTGTACGACTTTCTGAAACTAAGGAATGTTATGGCTTTCTTTGTGTAGATTTAAGTTTTGACAAGCCTCCACAGGCTACTAAGAAGAGCTATATTAAAAAAAAAAACCTCTAAAAAGGCACAAAAGTTTGGAACAACATGAAGGTGAAATAATAATTATAAATATTAACACAACTACAAATAATTATAACATTTCAACTGGGTGAACTATGCCTGAAGATTTCAGAACCAAAACATTACCCAGCATCCTGAATAGACAGGAAGCATTCAAGCGCAGGCAAAAGGGACCAAATTGCCTTCAGCGAAGTCTTCATCACTGAGGTCGTAACCTTTTCTTCCTTCAAAATGGGGAAAAAAGCAGAAGCGGCCACGGGAAGAAGTTGCCCTGGTGACGGCATTCGTTTAGTGTCAGGCATGTGGGTTTTTTTATGGCTTGCCGATGGCATTAGTCTCCCTCGGTGCCACCAGGCAATCACCTCTTTATCACTTGGCAATTATCTACCCAGAGCTGCTCTGTGTCTCTGCCCACCTCTGCCTGCATCACACATGACCCCTTACAGTCGGTCTGGCCGTAGTGCAGTGCAGGGAGAATGGCGGGATGACTGGAGAGATATTTATAGAAAGACGAGAAATGGAGTGAGCTGAATGCGAGGACCCCGGTTATTAAGGTCCCTGGCCCTGTAAGATTGCCTGAAACGGCTTCGCTCCTTTTTCTGCTGTTTACTGAGGCACATCTTCATGACTAAACTCAGAGATGGTGCAAACATAGTTTTGGTTGTACCAGAGCTTGTTTTGAGCCAGAAAACATATTTTACTCAAGTATGCAAGTGCAGAATTTAATGCTTGATATTAATTAACATTCATACATTCCCTCTTGGAGTGCAAACTTTCTTTTTTTTTTTGCTAAGAAGTATTTTGTCTTGTTTTCCAGAAAAGAAATATCTGATTTGATCTTTTTTTAAGACAAAAAAAAAAAAAGCACATTAAGAGAATATACATAATTAATTATAATTCAAACTAATGTTCAAAAGTTTGAAATCATTAAGTTTTTTTAATGTTTCTAATGTCTTTTATGCTCACCAAAGCTCAATTTTTTTAAATTAAAAATACAGTAAAACTTGTAATATTTGAAATATTATTAAATTAAATGTTTTCTATTTTAAAATGTAATTTATTCCTCTGAATGTTCAGCATCATTACTCTCATGATCCTTCAGAAATAATTCTAATATGCAAATGTAGCACTAAAGAAACATTTCTTCTTATTATCAATGTTGAAAACAGTTTTTGCTTCTTAATATTTTTCTGTAAACCATTAACACTACCATTAAAAAGTCTCAGGCATTCAAGATTAGGTTTAATTGATCAAAAGTAACAGTAAATACAAAAGCTTACAAAAGACTTCTATTTCAAACAAATGCTGTACTTTCCATTCATCAAAGATTCTTGAAAACAAAGTATCACACATCTTTAAAGCAAGATAAATTCATTTGAGAAGCAAAAATCATTTATGATAATGGTACATAGTCAGTTTACACTATTGTCCACTGTAGCTCCCCCTGTGGCAATGCTGAGAATGCAACATGTATTTGTATTATTGTTATGAATTACATTGCACGAATTCTAAAAGCACATCTTGCATATCTAAAAGCATTTACACTCACAAAAATGTGTAGAATATGTGTAGGGCTTGAGTCCGCTTCCATTTAGATATTTCTGTGTTGTACATTTTGCGCGAAGAGGGTGGTTTATATGTACAGTATATATCTTATTTCTGCAAAGTGTCCATTTACACCTAAAAAGACATTTCAAGTGAACTATACAACTGAGAAACAAGGGGTGAGATTCTATATTTCTATATAACACATCAATCATTTTTCCTATTGCTAGATGGTCCATAAGAAAAAATGCTTCCAAACAGTGCATTAAAACTATAATGTTGTTTGAAACAGATGTATAAAAAAGAAACAAACACGTTTAAAGCTCTTTGAATATCAAATACTTATATTTCCCAACAACAGGGGGCAATGTAGGTCAATAGCAGAGAGTGTGCCCCCCTCCTCAGCACCCTCCTCCCAAAAATACCCAGACAAACATTCCCCTCATTAATGTTGGCTTCAGAACATTCTGAAGTGCTTTCAAGCAATTTGTGCGTCATATTAATCTAATGCACCGTCTCTGGTGATTGGCGTCAAGTAAAAGAGATCTTTCTGGCTTTCCATCAACAGCCGCGCTTTTATTCATCTTCCAAAAAAAGAGAGAGAAAAAAAAAAGCCGAAAATGAAGATGGCTCCGCTTAGAAAAAGGAAAAAGATCAAACACGAGGCAGCGGGAGAAAAAGACAGATAAAAGATGTTCGGCTTGTATTGACAAGAGCGTCTGAAAGAAAATTAATGTTTCTCGCTTTCATCGCGTGTTTATGTCACACCCCCCATTCCACTCCAGAGACGAGGACGGGGCCGCATCTGATATTTTCAACATCTTCATGTAATACTGAATGATAAGCTGTTTGTCAGATTCAGGAGTTAGATGTACCTTTTTAAAAAAACGCATCTGTCTTTTGCCACGATGTTGTCAGCACTATTACCCCTCCAATTTGCGCTCAGATGCCCCCTCCTCTGCTCTGACTAAAATCCAATTTACTGGCTGTCAGCTCAACCCAGTAATCCTCTGCACAGCTGTGTTTGTGGAAGGAGCCTCTTAATTTGCTCGTCCTCCACGTTTCTAAATGTACCATTGCCATATCTGAAGCTAAACGTTAGCTTATGCTGTTTGGCGCAACAAATGCCTGTCGGAAACCCTTTCAGGTTCTGCTCAGGTGAGGAAATGAGTTAACAGTAGAACGTGGAAAATGCTAGTGGAATTTGCGACTTGCAAACTTGCTGCTACAATGCTAGCATGCCTGCTACGCACTGCTAATGCAGTCGTTTTGGTGTTTGAAATGTTTTTAGTTCATTGCTAGGTGGTTGCTATGGCGTTTGCTGGATGGTTACTTACTAGCCCAGCTCGAAATAGCCACAAAAAGTAATATTTTGGTCATGATATGACACAGTTGTGTGTTTTTTGCCCCAAACCATGCCCGCTTCTGATTTCATTGGTCAACTCAATCATGCAGTAACCTTTCAAGAAATATTCAGAACTGATGGATTCTATTCAGAGTTTAGAAATATCATGAATACATCTGATCGTGACAAATATTAATGCTATCTATGAGAATGTGCTACCAACCCTTTATTAATGTTAAGGTTGTAGGGTAGGGCTAAGTTATTAGTTTCAGCATTGTTTAAGCAATCAGCACTGTGAATGACATGACCAATGAAATCTTTATAATAGGCTGTGAACCAGGTTTGCACTCGTTTGAGTTGCCTCCTTAAATGCAGGATTTTTAGGCTGTTTTATCATCCGCCAGGCATAAATTGTAAAGCAATTGCTTAGAAAAGTAAAGCTAACCTGCTCAATCATTTGGGGTAGGCCCAAATACCAGGTAGGCTATCATTTATATCAAATAACACACTAACATTTAGCATTAGCGTTTGTTGTGTTACAATTTATAAAAACCTAGAAGAAAATCATGTATTGGAGAATTCTAGGGCTGCGTTCCATTTCTCTTTTAGACACACACTCGCAAACTTCACTAAGCACTTCCCATCGGGAGAATCCCTGCCGCGATTTTGAAGTGCGTTCTACTTCATGAAGTGGACGAGTGAAGTTTATATAGACAGACCCTCGACCCCTTGATTTTGACAGAGGAAGCAAGTCTACATCATATGTACACTTCTGGCAGCTCCATATACCACAATGCAACATGATTGTGACGTCACCGCAGATTGCATTAAATTTATCCCCACCACAAACAACTCTATGATATATTCATTCTTTTTTTAAATATTTAAAACAACCAAAACACATCTATATTCATATAGAATGCTGCATTAAACAATTTCGTAAGGGAAAAAATGTAAATAATAAATCAACTCCATAGCATATTCCAAGTGATCAAGGGCTTAGGATGTTCCAATTCAGCCCATTGCAAAGGTTATTCCAGTAGTGGCCACTCTTGCAACATAAGCAATGACGTACATCCGAGTCAATGAGATTGAGGCAAGTTAGCAAGGGCAGGGCGTAAAACCGAATCGAACTGGAACACAGCCTAAGGCTGCGTCCGAAAACTGGAAAATGCTGCCTTCTGAGGACACATTTCAAGGTAGTAAGGCATCAAGGCACGTCCGAATCCAATGTGAGCTTCACTTCCTGTTTCCTGAGATTCCTTCCTCAGATCGATTTTTGAAGGAAGCATAGATGTATCCTTAGCTGCCTTTGATATCCCACAATCCTGTGCTTTCCATTCTGTGACAGTTGAGCTAGAAAAATAAAGATGGCGTCTGAAAGTTGCGTTTGCTGCTCAGTTTGTGTATAAATGTACGATTTTAACCAACATATTTAAATTTTGATATCATTTCTATCGAGAAATTACTACTGTAATAATTAAAAATTTGTTTAGTTCTCACCAAAGCTTGCGCTATATTGCTGTAAATCATTAAACTGTTACGCTGCCTCAGAAGTCTGTCCGAAATAAATTTCATGAGGTGCCTTCATGCACAAACGCTGCCGTACAAGTCATTCTCTTATAAGACAGCAAAGCACCAAGACAGCTACCTAGGTTTTCAGACGCAGCTTAAGTATCTTTAGAGGTGCACTCAGTCTTCTTTTCTGGCTATGTTGACAATGTCGTTCATGCCTTATACTGACACCTAGTGGTATGGAAACGGCATTACACAAAATCATAAGTTGCTATTGTAAAAATTCTGTATTTACCAGTGATGTTTTTTTAACTAAAACTTAAGTCATCATCTCAGGTAATGTGTATATATAATTTTTCAAAAAGTACATTTATGTAAAACTTGTAAATGAGGAAAAAAAAAAAAAAAAAATAGCGAGTACCCCTTTAATATTTCTATGTATCTAATGCCCTTGTTTAGATAAGTCAAAAACAGAAAAGTTAACAAGCAAAAAAGACGACCAACATAAAAAGTCACAAACTTTGCCACAAGCTGAATGCGATATCATAAGGCAGTCGGTTTCGGCATGTGTGGGTTGTGGCTTGGGCTGGAACAGTGAATTATAGAGACAATGTCATTGCCACCGCACAGCACACAGCACCATCTCTGACAGAGGAGATAAAAGTCACTGCCAACCTGTGGGAGCCACAGCAACCACCCTGCCTGCCTTCCCGCACGCCGCTCTCGGACCATTTGCATTTCCTGCGGACGCTTCGCATCTCATGAATCCTAATGAGGGCGTATTTTTTTCCACGTACTGGCCTGGCAGTTACTGTGGGACTGTCTGTACGCACGTCTTCCGCTGCCCCCCTCATGTCTGTGAAATGAAAATGAGTGTGAATGATAAGCCCCCGGGGGCCGGGTCAATGCCAACAATTAATTCTGGCATTTACAAGAAAAATTCATCTATGCTTATCAGTCCATGAATATATATGAATATCTATCTACTCCATATGTAGGAACTAACTAGTGCGATAGTTACTCCCCAACAGTTTTATAGTATCTTCCCCAAAATTAAACCAAGATGTCCCCCATGAATGAATATTAGGTACTGAGTCAACTTCTCTGCGGCTTTTCAAACTCCCCCATACCGAAGGAACCGATGCGTGCTATAAATAGCCAGGTGAAGATTTTCCTATGGAATAGTCTGAGTCACTCCGGGAACGTGAGCGAGGACATGTGGGCGTGCAGGGATGGGGAGGGCACGTGGGTGGCAATGAGATCATCAAAACGTGTCGGGCCTGGAGGTGTCCAAGTGCCTCGGAGGGGGGAAGGGTACTCACCGCATGTGCGTAGGTGCTGTAGGTGCTGAAGGGCAGGGCGATGGCAGGGTTGAAGATGCCAAACTGGCCCACCATCTGCTGCATGCGACGGATGGTGCGCTCCTTGTCCGTGTCGGCAAACTTGACCACCAGGCTGGACGACGCGCCCTGAGGGAGGAGAGAATCGGAGCCAGTCTGAGGAGAGAGGGCAGGCTGCGTTTAACCTCCCGCTTTGCAAGCGAGACCGCTGACCACCACACAAAATACAACTCATAATTTACATAGATACTTGATTCTGAATTAAGGTGCGGTCACATTAGCAATATTTAAACGATTTTTTTGGGGGGGGGGGTCTATTGTCAATCGTGTATGCAATGTAAACCAGGCAGCTTTCTGTTGGTAAGCGTGGCAAATTTACATGACCAACTTGAACAATCTGCATGGTGAACTTTCTCACCCTCACACAAACCTCATGAATGTGTGGATGCCTAGTGAAATTATTGGATTTTATGTGAAATTTTCCAGACCAGAAGTAAATGTGAACGCACCTTTATAGTAACATGCTATAGAATTCAATTGAATTTTAGAGCAGGTTAAGAAAGAAATCTAACAGACTTGAATTCTGTAATTTTCTGTAATTTATGTCCTGTTAACACCAAGAATGATAACTCTAAAGATATTATCATCCACACCAATTGACAATAAAGTTCTGTTTATTCTAAGTGCACACTGCAGATATATCGTCTGCTGTTTAAATATTTTAAAAAGGATGGATTCTGATTGGCTGTCAATATTTTTATCATTCATAAGCTGGGAAAAAAAACATTCTGAAAGTGATTCCAACGATATTGTTCCTCTGTGTCGTTATTGTTATTGTTGTGGTGTAATTATTAACATTAGTTATAGATATTGTTTTTGGTGGGAACTGCCATTTACACACCCTCATGTTATTTCAAACCTGTATGGAAAACAAAAGGTGAATTTTTAAAGAATATCCTGAATGAATCCCTTTAAGAATGATCAAAAACACTGAGTTCCACTGTGAATGGCATGACCATGAATTTTTCACCTTAACTATACCACCAAACACAAGGTGGTTGGATGCATCTTAAATATAGCAATTCAACTCAAAAACATTTTCCAAGTCTCGACATCAAACCTCAGGCAAACAAACAAATAAATCTACAAAACTGTTAGTAGCATCAGTAGACTGACATGAGCCTTGGCAGCTTGACCGTTACATAACAAAACCTATTTCAGATTTTCGTACTTGATAGGTTATGATATTGCTTCTGAAATATCAAATGGATTAGCCAAAGAACGTGGGTGTGTTTTGAGATTGACAAGGCCACCAATGATCATGTTCTGACCTTGGATGTGTGGGTTTCTGAGTCTGTCTCACTCATTCTCTGCCCTACTGTGGTAATGAAACACCTGCCGTGAGAGCCGCGCTCACATTCATTATGAATCTCTCAATGATTCGATGCTACACTTGACCTTTATCAGCCTACAACATCCTCTGTTCCAGCACTATATAGTCAGAATAAAAAATGAAATAAAAAACTACAGAATCGATTTTGGCAAAAAGGCCGAAATATGACTGTGATCCGATGGTAGAGAAAGGTTGTGCATCAGCCAAGATAAGAGGCTAGCTGAATTGATGTGAAAATGTCGATAAGCAGCCACAATATGGGGAAATATCAGGTAAGGCCACTAGCCATGTCTGTAGAGCTGAAAGGGGGTTGTGCTTTAAGTCCTCAACTGGTGGACCGTGACCCAAAATTGGTTCGAAATTCTATATCTGGGCAGATAAAACACAATACTAAATGGCAACATAAAAAAACAACTAATTATATAATTGTGCATAATTTGGGCAAAACACAACCTGCTTTGTAAATTGTCTACTAAGATTCAAAAGGCATTTAGAAAGTGAACATTAACCAATAAGGGGTGTGACGAGACGAGACGAGACAAGATTTTTACACACTATTTTTAAGAAATCCTCAATGGCGAAATACATGACTAGAAAAAATATTCTGCAGGTGTATTTGAAATGTTTTAACTAATCATCTTGTAATGAATGTCATTTCAGTTCTACTTTCTGAGTATGAATTATCATATGCAGTAAAAGACAACAATACTCAAGCACTGTAAAAGGTTTTGCCACTAACTCAACTGACTGACTTCTCTCCTGTATGATTTCAGGCTCTTCAGACCTTACTGTACATGATTTATGAGCTTCTACAACTTTTGACTTCCTAAGTGAACTCCTTCCCACAAACTGATCATAAAAACAGTATAAATAAAAATGGTAACACTTTACAATAAAGTCTCATTTATTAACATTAATTAACCAACATCAACTAACAATAAGCAATATATGTGCTACAGTATTTATTCATCTTTGTTTGTTAGTTAATAAAAATATTCATTCATTGTTAGTTCATGATAGTTCACAGTGCATTAACTAATGTTAACAAATTAAACCTTATTGTTTATGCTTAAGATTAAGAGAAAACTGTTATTCATTTCTATGGTAACGCTTTACAATAAGTGCAACCATAATCGCACTTTCTCAATACTCAAAGCGCAAATAAGACCAAAATTTTTCTTTGATACAGAGTTAAGAGATGGTTACAACTACACTGCCCAGCCTAAAATAGCTTTCATCTTGAGAGATATCTGTATTCATCAGGGAGCCGCTTTCAAAATGTGGGGTATTGAAATCGCGTTTGAATGCGCGCTCGCGTTTACTTTCACTTTCAGCGATCGCGCATAACTCTGTAAATATGGAGCGGCGGCGACCGTTATCCAACTTAATTAAATGTTTTTTTATTTAAATACAAAGCAAAACGACAGTGGAGGCGTAATGTAAACGTAGCGGTGGCTCGCCTCAACGAGAAATCTCGTCACATTTTAGTCTCGCAAAATCTCATGACACGAGATCTCGTCACACCCCTATTAACCAATAATTTTTCTTTAAAATTATTTAATATGTCTGAACTACAAATCATACAAATCAGGTAAAAAGAGCATAGGTATGATGGCCAATTCCCATGAAGCACTGCTAATAATTAGGTTATCTATCTATCTATCTATCTATCTATCTATCTATCTATCTATCTATCTATCTATCTATCTATCTATATATATATATATATATATATATATATATACACACATATAAACCTTCAATATATAAACTTTCAATAAGCGTGCACTATGTACACTGAGCAGGATTCTTTTGCAGGAAATTGCATACATACGTTACTCGCCTGTGCATGTCTCGTCATATACGTAAATAGAGAAAAGTTACAACTACAACTTGTTGTAGCACTGTGCTGGAATTTATTTTCAAGGAAGTACCGTGTCTATTAATGGGTGTAGCTACAGTAACATCTTCAGCTAGTCAGCTTGAAGCTATAACAGCTAAATTGGTTATTTCTCTTAAGCCCAGAAGTGCATGTTTTATGAGCAGTAGGATAACCACATTCATCCACACAGTCACATAGAGTAAAAGCACAACCAAAACAATGTTCTTCCGCAAAATGCATGCAGTTTTGTTTTTTTAACTGCTAGAGAGCCAAAAGTTACATGGTGTACCTTTAATATGTGTTTTTAAATAATTAAAAATATATATATATTCATTATCAATGACTCATAGTAGCATCCCAAATAAGCATCAAATAAAAAAAAAACTTTTTCATTAGCATTAAAAAATATTAAGTATAATGATGCACAATTTTCAAATACCTTTTGCTTTAAATCAAATGTTGTAATGTTCCGGTTTGCCACAGAACTGGTTGATTTCTGTATCAAAGAAATGTTCAAAATGCCTATGGTGAATGAGAATAAAAACTGGAAAAGCAGAACAAAGGCTGCTGAAAATTAGGTGGTCAGTGTTGTGCTCTGTATTGTTGTTGGAACACTTAGTGAGGGCCCAATACAAAGCAATCAGTCTGCACATCCAAGCTCAACAACTCTAGCTCTAGGCATATGGCACTCATGTGGGCGTTTGAAGGGGTTGCCAGAAATGCAACGAAAGCCATTCGCTGGGGAAGATATATGCAGATTTGATTTTCGATTTCACTCTGTTTGAACCCTCATGCCCTTAGCCTTTCCCAAACTGTTTTATTGTATCGTTTCCTCAACTGCTTAGTTAGGATATCATTACCAGGGACACTATCAATGCATTCAGTCACTGTTCATTAGGAGTTCTGCATGACTAAACTAAATAGAACTTTGCAGGAAATGTACCACAAGACGGCCAAATGTGAGACAGCGCAAGGCTGCAATCTCCAAAAAAAGCCCTTTCTTCTACCCTTCAGGTTTTTTAATCGCCAAAGCAGTTGATATTATTTCTGGCTATAACCTCAAGGGAATCTGAGACACCTATGAATTGGAATAAAAACATCTGGTGTTTAGAGAAGACTGGCGAGATATTAAAAGTTTGATGGTGGACGATGTTGGGACCTGCAGCATCTTTTTTTCCCTGATTAAAGGGATAATACAGCCAAAAATTAATCCTAATGTTGTTTCAAACTTGAATGACTTTCTTTCTTCTGTGGAACACAAAAGAAGATATTATGCAGAATGTCCAAGCTACTCATACAATGAAAGTGAATGGTGACTGCAATTTTTGGTGAACAAACAAATTTCACTCTTTTCCTTTATCGTTTGACTTCAGAAGTCTTGGAATATAGAGTGCCAGACATTCTGACCATCATTGTATTAAAAAAATTGTGTGGAAGAAAGAAAGAGTAAATGATGACAGAACGTTCATTTTTGTCTTTCACTTTTTGAACTACTGGTATTAAGTTGTATGTAAACTGTAGGCCTAAGCTGGCATTTTAATTTTAACCTCGAATGCGATTATCTGCAGCGCTCAGAGTATTTATTGAAAACCTAGACGTTCTGCACACCACCTTAAGCTATTAAGAAGGAGAACAAAATATTTACTGTGTGTTATGAAAGTTCTTGGGCAAAGCCAATAAAAGAAGAAATTCAATGCTCCTTTAGTCCTAAGTTTGGAGCTACGAATTTTCAAAATCTGTTGATGGTATTTGTCCAATCCTTTCTTGACTGTTTGTTTGCTTTAGCTCTGAGACATCCGGCGAATATCAGGGCCGGGGGCTTGTTGGTCCTGCAAGATATAGGCTTTGCGTTTGTAGGAGAACCTGATAGAGAAAGAGGGAGGAAAATGGGAGAGAGAGTGCTGGTTGATCTGTGAAGTAAAACTCTCATTAAATTTTAAGCCGCCAAGCACCCAGAGGAATTCCCATAGGTCCAGGACCCAGCGAAATGGATTCAGGAGAGAGAGTAAAACTGTGGGAATAAAAAGTGCAGCTGTTCTACAGAGGAAAAAGGAGGGAAACGAGGCCCTGGAATCAAAGAGAGGGCTACATCTTTATGAGAATGTGCGGCACATGGGGCACCATGGTGCTTTCCCGATTCTTGAGGTCTCTTTGTGAACTTGGACCATAAAAGCACTAACTAAGCCATATATTTGATATAACTCTAACTCTACACATCTGTCTTTGTGCATTAACTGTGAAAAAGATAATAAGAATGGATTATCTTGCGCACAGAACAACCAGCACTGGAGCAGCCGAGCCGAGCTTTTTCTTGTAGCAATCGCTTAAGTTTGTGTATATATATATATATATATATATATACACTAGTATATATATATATATATATATATATATATATATATATATATATATATATATATATATATATATATATTAGTAGTAAACTTGAATATATAGTTCTAAATCCAAACATATAATAATACTAATCTTGTAATATATTCAGATGTATTGTAAAACTACATATTAAATATGTATTCAAATGTACAACTAAAGAGAAGCACAGTATTATATGGAGCTAAAACAGTTCTGTAGGGCAGTCATTATACAAAAATATTTGACCAAAGAACGATGCGATTGAATTATTCCAAGAAATAAGTACATTTTATGTTGCTATTATCTCAAATTAGTCTATTTATTTTAAAATATGAAGAGATTTTATATCAAAATGAATGTAAGCCTCTAGCATCACATTTGAGCTCAGGTTGTGCGTAGCCAGACATTGCGGTCTGCAATTTTGGGCAAGTATTTCTCCCGTAGTTTCTCAGATATCCACACAGTCATGAGGAAATGAAAATCCAGCTGAACACATTGCCATTCAACCATAGACAGTGGCAATCGGTTGGCGGCCCAAACTCTCCTAAACCAAGGAGATTGTAATATCAGATAGCAGCGGCAGTTTCATTTTCCTGTATTTGTTGAAATACCGTCAATCCCTTGCGTATACACTCAGGTCGAAATGAGACCGAAGCAGGGGGCTAGAGTTCCTTGACCCTCCCAACCTTCTCCGGGCGTAATTTCGTCCCTGGTCTTCCGTTGTACAAGGCCTTCCTGAAGTCTGGCAATTTGCTTTACCACACAGCAGTGTAAATTTTTAATTGCCCCACGTCCGAAGCAAGAAATGGGGAGGGCACAGGGGGCGGCCGTGCGTGGAATAAAGCACACATCAAAACCCTGGCTCAAACCTGCTCGCTCTAACTTGATGTGCTCTTCGTATTTGCGCATATGCATGCATACGCACACCACGTTTAGTCCAGAAACATGCAAACGCATTCAGCCCGAGCTTCTGGAGCTGAAAAAATAGATCAGAGTATGTAGCTCTGAACTCATGGCTGCGCTAGCAAGAGACACAGACAGAAAAGAGGGGAAAACAGAGAAAGTTTACTGCGTGTACATCCATGCATGTGTGTGTGTGTGCATGAAGATAATGCACTGACTGCAATGAGCCAGGGGGATTTGAGATGAATAAGATTGGACCGACTACAAACAGCAAGCATTTCTGCAATAAGGCCAGTTTCTTGCTGCCCACAAGCACATCATTAGCAGACTGCTTTATGCATGCATGTTTAAAATGAATTAGCACTCTTTTCTTCACTGGACTTCTTACTATAATAGCTACAATCTGAGTTTTGTTCTTGGAGAGTGAACTGAGCTTGTGAGAGGCTGGCTGATGTATGAAACAAAACAAAGAAACAAACGATAATCTTTTGCATGATAAAGCGAGTTTTTGTATTTATCGTAACAATGAGAATTAAGTCATTTTGAATGTTATTTGGTTTCTTTTTCTTTTGCATCGCACTTTCTTCACCCACATTGAAATCTTAAGAACAAAGCTTCAAATGGCTGTATATTAAACCAGAAATACATTTATCTGTAATAGTCACACTGCAGAGCATGTTTTGTTTTTTATCATTAAAGGCATAGTTCACCAAAAATGAAAAATTCCCAATGATTTACTCACCCTCAAGCCATCATAGGTGTATATGACTTTCTTCTTTCAGTCAAACACAATCAGTTATATTAAAAATATCCTCGCTCGTCCAAGCTTTATAATTGGAGTGATTGGAGTTTTTGAAGTCCAAAAAAGTGCATCCATTGTTCATAAAACATACTCCACGCAGCTCTGGGGGGTTAATAAAGGCCTTCTGAAGCGAATCGATGCATTTGTGTAAGACAAATATGCCTTTTTTTAAACTTCATAAATTAAAATAATGAGCTTCCAGCCATACGCATTCGACTTACATCAAAAAAGCGATAACTTCCGTGACGTAGTACACAATGACATAAACCTTGGACGAGCCAGGATGTTTTTAATATAAAAATTGTGTCTGGCTGAAAGAAGAAAGTCATATACACCTAGGATGGCTTGAAGGTGAGTAAATCATGGGGTAATTTTCATTGTTGGGTAAATTATCCCTTTAACAATTAAAAAAAATAAAACATGCTCTGCAATGTGACTATCACACACAAGACAAATGTATTTCAGGTTTAATATACAGCCATTTGAAGCTTTGTTTTGATTACTTTTGTTAAGTTTCGTTACACTAAAGTAACAATAAATGTTATTTTTTCCATGTTATCCAAGCTTTAAAAAAAAAAAAAAAATTAAATATAAAATATATTCAGATTGGCCGTGATTTTGTAAGTATTTTTACTTTCAATGTGGACAAAAAAAGTAAAATTTGCTTTTGCTAACTTGTCTTAACCAGGTGCAATGTGATAAAGTGACAAAAGCTATTTCCCATTTTAATTCATGTTTTGGGTTTCTATTTCAGTCATGACATGCTGCGTAGCCCCGCCTATAATTAAAAATTTGTTGGTCCAAAATCGTTTTTGACAGTTTAAATCTGAAACGTATTCTGATTGTCATTTTGTTTGATACTGTACTTTTAGGGTGCATTTACACTGCATGATTCAAGTGACCCAATTCTGATTTTTGTGGGACCCATCGGACATGACCCACGAAGTGTAAGCAGGAAAAAAGCGCATGGATTCCGATATTCTCAGATCGGTTTCAGGAAATAAATTTGATATGAATTAGATACGTGCATTTGCACCTGCCGTGTACGTGGGCAGATCGGATATTCCCCTGTCTATGCGAGTCGTACCTCATTGAAAAAAGTTACTTTTTGAAACATTTCACAGTACTACGAAAGAGGATTAAGGCCAAGCATTAATAAAAAAATAAAACCATCTCAAGATTAAAGTTGTTAAATTTTGAGAAAAAAGTCTAAATAAAATGTTGAAAATAAACTCATCAAATTACGAGAAAAAAACTCATTAAATTTCATGAAAAAAGTTGAGATAAAATGTTGAGAATAAACTCGTTAAATTACGAGAAAAAAGTCGTTAAATTATGAGAACAAATTAGTTAAATTATGAGAAAAATGTTGTTAAATTTCGAGAAAAAAGTCGAGATAAAATGTTGAGAATAAACTCATTGAATTATGAGAAAAGTTGTTAAATTACAAGAAAAAAGTCGAGATAAAATGTTGAGAATAAACTCGTTAAATTACGAGAAAAAATCTTGTTAAATTTCAAGAAAAAAGTCGAGATAAAATGTTGAGAATAAATTTGTTCTCGTAATTTAACGACTTTTTTCTCATAATTTAATGACTTTATTCACAACATTTTATCTCGACTTTTTTCTTGAAATTTAACGAGATTTTTTCTCGTAATTTAACGAGTTTATTCTCAACATTTTATCTCGACTTTTTTCTTGAAATGTGACGAGTTTTTTCTCGTAAGTTAACAACTTTAATCTCGAGATGGTTTTATTTTTTTAATATTGCTTGGCCCTAATCCTCTTCCATACAGTACAGATATATCTATAACAAATTAAACATCTCTAATTGACTAGCAGAGTATTAATTTAATTTGTTTGTGTTAAATAAGAGGCGACAGACATGTGCTATTCGTATGTCTTTTCGTTCCAGTGAAATCACAAAATAAACTGCACAAAAACATGTCCCTGCTCTTGATATACAGTACAATCACTGATGAACACATTTGGTTTTAATGAGGGAAAAAAACCTATACAAGGGCAGATTTGAACCCAAAACCGTTGACATGCTTAACAGAAGTTCTACCACCAGACCATTAGTACACACTAACTTTTAGAGCGGATTTGTGTACATAATCACTGTCTTGAAGAACTTGTACTATATAATGGTTTTGTTATAAGGATGAAACTATTGCATTGAGAATGTTTCTATGAAGTCCATGTCAATAAATGAAAATAAATTGAAATTGATTTCTTGATACCATAATGTTATATTTTGTTTGTTTCTCCAATAGTGTAAATGCAGATATCAGATATGGGTCACTTTTAATAGAAGATGTAAGCGGGTTATCAAAAAAAAAAAAAAAAAAAAATCGGAATTGGGCATCAAGACCTGCAGTATAAATGCGGCCTAGACAAACTAATTACTTACTGTTGCGTCACATCAAACACGTTCTGAATTGTAGACTTTTCTCTTATACTTTTAATTTGGATAAACAAATTACTTGACGGTGTAAATTTGTCACATCACACTTATTTCTGCCCTGGTTTTTATTTGAGTCGCCTCTGATTGTCTGAAATCTGATTGGTCTAAAGTCTTGTTTCTCATAAATTAAACATTAAAAATCAAAAGCATTTTGGTTTGATGGCAGAAAAAAATTGTATTAGTTTATTGGATATTTGTCAAATCGTGTCTAGTGTGAGTGTTACTTTAATAACTGCGAGCAACATGATATATTCTCTGATGGCGGACCGAGGGCGTGAGAGGCTGGTGGGTGTTCAGTAAGTTCGGCATTGCTTCTTTTGAAGAGTTTGCAGATGGATGAGTGCTTCATCAAGCCCTGCCTTGAGAAGAACTCCATTATCTCAGCTAAACATCTCACTCTGGCACCTGGGAACCGTGCGAGTCGTGACCCCTCCCTCTACAACTTCAGACTCAAGAGAATGGAGGCCGGTAAGGTTTTCCATAATCAATTTACCTTCCGAGATGACTATAAACCTTTTCCATCCCTCCCCCGTGAACTTCCTCCACTCTTCCCCTGTCTCTCTACCTCTCTCTTTCTACTTTTCTATCTGCCGTTCCTTCCCGCTCTCTCTCTTTTTTTCGCTCTTCCACTCCCACCTCAGTACATGCCAATGAATAATTCACCAGTCAATGTGGTGAAAGGTGAGGTAAACAAGTCTATTGCCTAATGTCCCGGGAGGATGGAGGGGAGGGGAGAGGAGAGAATGTCTGAGCGTGTGTGTGAGGTGAAGATTTTAGAACTGTGGCTTATGTTTCGATGTCCTGAATCATTTGCACCTCAGTTGATCCTAAAGGTTATACAGAGAGCGGATTACACCACAGATCCATCTCTCTCACTGTTTCTCTGCCTATTTAGGGACAGTTCACCTAAGAATGAAAATACTATAATCATGCGATTTTTACTAATAAAATGACCAGAACATTGTTCCTTTTATATTCAAAGTCACAGGTTTGGAAGCACATGTGGGTGAATAGAAAATAATGACAGAATTGTTTTTGTTTCTGGGTCAACTATTTCTTTAAAAATGCCACTGCATTGTGGAAAATGAAAAAAGCACATACTAAAATGCATTTCAACATTGCATAACTCGTCTGTATCCAACCGGAGTCTTTTAGCAAATAAAACAGCAGCGTGTGAGCTACTTCTGAGAGCCGAACAATGTGTGCGTGACTGAATAGCTGTGTGATTCAGACAGACTGTGCTGAATAGCCGGCTTTTTATGGCTCAGCGTCCAGTCCTCAAGATTGAAACGGCGGGACAAAGGCCACTTGCTGATATGCTGGCAATGCAGCTATTCAACAAAACAATATGGCCAAATATGCAGTTTGGAAGTTGAAGTGAATGATTTGTTCTTACTTGTGTGTTTGGAATGTATTTAATTGCCTGGTTCACCTTCATTCAGCTGCGAAGTATTAGAGTTTTTTGCTAAGGGGTTATGAACTATATAATTGCAACTACTACAAAAGGGAAAAAAAAAAAAAAGAATTTTGTTGGTAACATCACATGACTTAGATTTTGTCCGATCGATCGATCGATCAATCAATCAATCAATCAATCAATCAATCAATCAATCAATCAATCAATCAATCAATCAATCAATCAATCAATCAATCAATCAATCAATCAATCAATCAATCAATCAATCAATCAATCTATCTATCTATCTATCTATCATATTCCCCTATTTCACCATTTGTGGTGACTGTCATGGCGGTCAAGCAAATCCACTTTTTTTTTTGTTGTGTTATGGAATGTTGTTTTAAGAGTTTTTTTTTAGGCAAGAATGTAGTTATTTAGACCTCAAATATGTGACTCATATATAAACATAGCACCTATTTTACAATTTGTTTAGATGATATCGCAGATGTGAGCTCCAGGCCGTCAGCGGCCATTCAACGTTCATGTATCCACAGAACAGCTTAATCGGCCAGTCCTTTAAGAATTTGCCGCTGGCTCTAATGTAGATAGTGGTTAAACATGAGATATAATTCATTTGGGGTATATCAAACGGGTAATCTTTGGTCTTATTAATCTATTACTTGTTCCATATGCAAATGGATTTGGGTTAATGGGAGAATTAAGTTTCATAACTTTATTTTTAGGCTATATTTAACTCAAATCCTGGACTAGAGCACTGCTTTTGGACATTTGACTTAATTGTTTGCTTGTGTTTATTTTCTATTATCCCCTAATTCCTAATGGGAATTCCTTGTTCAATAAATATTTTTTATAAATAATATGCCGCATTTGGTACTGAGAAAAGGCCCGTTAGTGATTTCGACTTCAGTGAAAGTTACGTTATTACACCATTAGATCACGGAAAACACTGTCTTTATCAGTGAGTCAGTGGCAAATCAAAAGGGACTGGTTGTAAACAAGAAAATTGTTTTAGTGCTGTCATGAGAAATCTTTTAAAAGGACAAAGATATCGCTTTCCTCAGCGGACATTCAAACAACTTTTTTAGTAATGGAAAAAATATTATGTATATCAACCCGAATGAATGTTATATCAGATGCAGATAATACACTCATTTAGTTGATCTCTCTGTCATAATACCATAATAATCTACTCTACATAGAGTAATATGGTATTATATCTTGGTCAAACTGTCAACTTGAGATTTAAATCTATGGCAGAAGGAAGTATTTCTGCACTTAAAGAGGGTTTTTAAAGACACTCCGTTTATGTTTCTTATTTATTTACTCACTTGTGCTGTCAAACTCTTGTATAAATGTAATATCACATGAGTAGCCATGAGATATGGCTGTATATCAGCATGGCTGTGATTTGGCCGTAGACACGAGGCCGCATTGTGTATATCATGGTCAAATTATCAAATTATAAAGGTCAAATTATGAATTTATGAATATATGTTATTGATTCCTTAAATCCTTAAATAACACATTACTTTGAAAATATATTCAAAAACATTTAAAAAAAATAATGATTGATATGTGCATACTCACATGTATTCAAGGTCAAGTGAAAAAAAAAAAAAAAGTTTTTTAAAACCATATAAAACCTAAAGAATACAAAAAGTACATTTCTACGAAATTTTCTAAGTTCTGAAAACAAGATTTTTAAAAGTTTTTCAATGACACAGTGACCCCAAAAAATATTTGGACAAGTGTATGAAAGTCATCACAACTGCTGATTGTCAGAGGAACATCAAAGAAAGAAAGCAGACAAAAGTAAAAAAAAAAAAGAAAAAAAAGCAACACTGAAAATAAGAGGTTTTCTGTGTACGTGTGTATTATAGAGGAGTGTGTACTCACTGGCATGGTTTGACTGCCGTGCAGGGCGCTGATTGCGGACTGCGCTTCAGCGTGTGTGGAGAACTTTACAAAGGCACAGCCTGAAAAAAGACACACACAAAGGTACACAAACACTTTAGCCACAGTGTAGAGAAGCACATAAAAACACTGGGGAGAGGCAGAAAGCCCTCCAACGGTAAGCAAGCTTCTCCTCTAGAGACTGTGCTGATGCAAAAAGCGTGCTATTTACTGCCACATGCCCATCTATGCAAACAAATCTCAAAATACGGGGATAATTGATATCATTTTAAAACGCCACCACAGATATTCATCACGAGAATTCAAACCCATTTGGGATTCAAGAGCAGTCGTGTTGAAGGCCGTAGAAAAAGCTGTCAAAATATTAAGGATAGGTCTTAATGTGTCTTATATAAGCGTAACATGTTTTTATTTAAGAATTACGAATTTTTGGCAGAAACAGGCTTTGAAATGAAACACATTAGGAGCTAAATGAAATGTAGTTTTCTTGTCTCATTGTACAGGGAATGTTTTGACATCTATCTTTTTCTTCTCTTCCATAAGACTGGATATTCACGGATCCACCCCCTAAGTAGCAGAAATAATCCTACAGCAATTTTCGTAACACTGGCAAGGGGAAAACTTCGACTCCCACAGTGCTTTTCCAAATGCCAGGCTGTATTAGCGTCTTACAGTGTCCCTAAAGCCTCGGTGGGCAAACAATGGACTCTATAAAAAGTTTAATGCTCAAATATATGCTTTTTCTCCATCTCTTAAGAGTCTTCAATGTTGAATGAGCAACAACTCAGAACAAATTGTTGGTTCTTGAACAGCATAAAATGTCAACATTAAATTTTAATATTACATTTAACAGAATATGCAAAGAGAACATAAAATGTAGGGAGGGTTTTGATTTCATAAACTGGAAAAAAAAAAAAAAAAAGATAATGGACCAGTTTACAACATACAGGTCACCATTTATTTGATAAAAACTGTAATGTTGTTATTCTTAAAATCTAAAATTACTGTTTTATATTTGTATTTGTTCAATTATCAATTATTACTGATGCTCAGTTATTATTAATTCTGGTTCTTAATATTAATAATGTTGGAAACAGCATTTAAATAAAAGTATTTCTTTTTTAAAATATTACATACAAAATTTTGAATTGTACCGTATGACAGTTTTCACAAAAATATTAAGCAGCACAGCTGTTTTCAACATTGATAATAATAAGAAATCTTTTATGAGCAACAAATTAGCATATTATAATGATTTCTGAAGGATCATGTGACACTGAAGACTGGAGTAATGATGCTGAAAATTCAACTTTGTATCACAGGAATAAATTACATTTTTAAATATATTTAAATAGAAAACAAAGATATTTTTCTTTGGAAAAACAGGATCCGAAAATCGTTCACAGTAAAACCAGAAATGTGTACAAGGAAGCTAAAATTTCACGTTGACTGATAATATAACATCATGCCATAAAAAAAGTGACGTAATCTCACCTTTGCTGTTTCCGTCCGGACCTCTTAGCACAGTGCACTCCTCAATGACTCCGTAGGGTTCGAAAAGACGGTACACGTCCTCCTCCGTCTGTTGTTTGTTCAGCATCCCGACGAACAGCTTCCTGTCTTCTGAAGCAAAGAAAAACAGAGCGAATGGAACGACTGGCGTAACCTCTCACCTACCCATTACCCACATACATTACTATTGTAAGCACAACCCAAATACTACTCAGACTTTTGGTCCTTGGCCAGCATGGGCAAACAGGGACTGCTTTTGCTTGGCCCATTTAGCTTGTGGAATGGAGTCGCAGCAGTAATTGTTCCCCGTGCCAAGTCTGTTCATTTTAATTTGGGGGATAATTGGGTTCAACCCCATGTTGGAAATGGTGGGTAGGCCTGAGGTGATAGCACTAAGCTGTCGTGCTTAGAGGCTCTCTTTAATAGGAAGAAGCAGACTGCGAAGAGACAACACTTTCCACGAAACTCTGGAGGGTGTAGATAGGCCGAGAGCGTTGCTACCGCTGACCTGGAATTCAAACTAATACGAGTTGTTTTCGTCCCATTCTATGTTTAGTCTATGGTAATTGGGTGTATTCACAGATAATGCTTTCTTTTACCGAGCTGAAATCTTGAATGTTACACAAAAATGATTATCACTAATTATAAAGGGCACTATGCCAAGTGATACTGCCAAATCATTTCAAAACTTGACAACTTTTGCAAGAGAATCACAGTGGCAAATCCTATTGAATATTATAAGGGTTAAAAGCATCATACCAATTCAAACTCAACATCATTTAACATGATATATATATATATATATATATATATATATATATATATATATATATATATATATATATATATATGTGTGTGTGTGTGTGTGTGTGTGTATGTGTGTGATTCAACATTTCACTCATAAACATTCACTTTTTGCCACGTACTGACATATTGAGGTAACCTGTAGAAAAGTAGTCACTGAAATTGAATTATGAATAATGAAACACTGAAATATTTAACTATTTAACACAATAGTTGTCAGTTTCTGCACATTTTTCTTAAGGTTGGGTCAAAAATTGTGGTAAGCTTGCATATCTTGCAGCCTTAACAGTTAGAGCTTCAGAAGTGTGAGCCAACTAAACCTACAACTTTATCATTGCATTGATCTTTTTGAATATGTGTCAATGAGATGGATGTGTCTATTAAGTCTACCATAGTCTTTAGTCTCTGACCCGCATGTATTGATATTCCTTCATTCGCTCTGGAACCTGGCCGGCTCCGTGTCTTGCCGCGGCAATGACGTGCTCTAAAATAATCACAAGTGTCAGCACGTTGTCTGGGCCTCGTGCGCGCTCTTTATCGTTTGTGGCAGGATCAGAGGGTATGTATCAAAATAGAGGCGATGCATTGTGACATCTGTCACGTTACATCGGAGAGCATTTATCTGCAAAAAAAGAAGGCCCTGAACTGGAAAATAAAAGGGCGGGATGGGCCTTCGACAACGCCTGGAGGGATCTTCCGATCCGAAGGTGGGTTGGTAAAGTTCCTGGACGGATTCACAAACACGCTTGCATAGATGTGGCCTTGAGGTCTTGTCATGCTTCTTGTGATGTCTCAGCTCAGGGAAACGGGTGATGGGACTCTGACCGGGGTGGATTAATGTACGAAGCTGACCTGTATGAATTTAATACCACGTGTGCTTCACCTCAATATTTATGCCACAAGCGCTGCTGTGGAAGTGTGCTTTAAAATACACCCTTGCGGCTGTCCAGTGGCTGACAGCTGAATGGAATAATACTTATGGCCAGAAAGAGTGTAACAGTAACACAAACTATAAATCAGAATATAGCATGGAGACAACTTAAAAGAATGGTTCATCCAAAAATGTCAATTTTCATTCCTAATCCCTATGACTTTTTTTCTTTTGTGGAAAACAAAGACATTTTGTAGACTGTGGTAGTCACCCTTTCCACAAATTATTTAATAAAAGAAGAGTGTAAGTTGCAATGTAAGTTTGTTTGATTTGCGAACAAATCATTCTTTCGAGTCAAATCTTTTCATTGAATCACAAAAGTGGTCTAAATGAGTCAACTGTTTTCAGTGAATCACAAAACTGGTTTGAATGGTTTGTCAGATTTGAGAACAAATTATTCTTTTGAGTCAGATCTTTTCATTGAATCACAAAACCAGTCTGAAATGATTTGTCTGATTTGAGAACAAATCATACTTTTGAGTCAACACTTTTCATTGAATAATAATAATAATAAAAATGTTCTGAAATGATTTGTCCAAGTTCAAACTCACTGATTTTGGTCCGTTTCTAACACAAACCTAACACTTAAAATATGGCACATGGACCACTTTTATGATTCTTTTATAGTGCTTTTGCATCCTTTTTGAAGCTTCAGTCTCTATTCATTGCAAATGCATGGAAACCGTCACTGTTCGCAATTTTTCTAAAGAAAATAAGGGTTTTAAACTACACGAGGGTGAGTAAATGATGACAGAATTTAGATTTCTTGGTCAAACATTCCTTTAATGTGTTTTCCTTTAAATCATTGGATACTTTATTTAGCACTTTAGCTACACTCCTGTTTTTCCATGATTCAATAAGCTGCAAAAGTTTTGAAAACCTCAAAGCGATTTATAAAATAAATCAGCCAGAGAATGTTTTCATCACTCTTTTTGACAGGGATGAGGGATAAAGCATCACCACGGGGCCACCGTAAGAAAATAAAAACAGACACTGCTACTGACATTACACATTTACAGAAAAGAAAATCACACACTATCACACTCATTCATATATACATGTATACAATCCATTTTAGAAAATATTGGAATACAATCCAGACTGCATTACATATAAAGGACCATATGGAATAGCATCCAAATCTTGCATTATTCAACTTTTTCTGTTTACTCAGACGACAAAAGGTTATGAGAATTGACTGCAGTCAATAATGCAGTTGCAGTCCATAAATAAGCAAGTGAAGTGAGTTTATCGACAACATGACCACAACAGATTCATTAAAAGGCACTGGAGTATAACACATGCTGTACAGTATCATATTTATTTGAACTATAAGTGCACTTTGATAGACCGTTCAATCACTACAGTGACATTAAGGTGCTGCAGCGTTCTCATCGCACGTTTAATTGATTAGCACTCTTGATATTTGCATACTTTACTCCCCTGTGTCCTTCACACTGGTTCCGGCCCCACCAGCTGTGATGCTGCCTCAGAAAATGACTCCTATCAAGCTTCATCAACTTCAGCGGCTAGATAGAGTTTTGTTTAATAAATCACAAATTAAGCGACAAAACGACAAGGGGAGAACAAGATTGCTAGCTCCATGTCTAAGGGAATTTAAGTCCTTGTGATATGTCTGAGAGCAAATTCTTATTTGTTCAATATCATGAGTGATATTTGTTATCTTTGTTATGAGAGGTATGCCGCTAGACTGCAGAATCAAAGCTATAGGCCCAACTATAGCTGGGAGGTTACTTGTAAATATCTTAAAAAAGGACAGAATAGCCTATGGGTTTCAAAAATCTGATGCCACGAACCCCCAAATATGATGATCCTACACTAGTGTCTCGAATACTGTCTGTATGAACGTACGACGGGAGTCAAACCCGTATTCTCTTACCAGTAACCAAATTAGCAACAGTGACCAAAGGTATATCAAATATGGTGATGTCAACAAAACTTAAAAGTCTTATGACTTTTGATACGAAGTAGAACACAACGAAGTCATGCGTAGAACACATAACTGACGGGAGCAGCTCAGTGGAGAAAAGTGACTGGATCTAAAATCTTCATACAATAAACAAAGCATATCTCCATCATTGCTGTAAGTTACCGAAAGCAAAACCACACATGAAAACCTGCAACACACAGTAGACATGCATTTGCGCAGCGCAGAGCGGCTCTCTCGCACTAGGGTGCGTTTCCCAAAAGCCAACTAACATTGCAAGTTCCGCCATTACTAATATAGTTGAACAATTTGGTGTTTCCGGAAACCATATTTCAAACAAACATTCGCAAACTGCATCGCAAACTTGTGTGGTTGGAACGACAGCTCTCGAGCTGTGGTTAGAAGCATAGTTTCTAGTTTTTATGACGTAGACTAAATAAATAATTATATTGAGCAAAATAAGCAAGCTGACATTAAGTACAACATATATTTTTAATTTCGAATATATACAATTTACATATTTTAGTTTGTCAAGAGATTTTAAGCACCGTTTTTGAAGAGCGTGCATGTGCGTACATGCTCTAGTATGTAAGAAGGAGCCTATGATTGAATCTGGAAACAGAAAAATGAGAATTAGTCCTCAGATGCCATTTATAGCAAAAAATCTAGCATAATTTGAGAGGTCACGCACAACCTGCGTGACCTGTCGTGACTAGCTAGTTGATTCATTCAACGTTGCATTGTACTACAGTAGTGAAGCAGTGAGTTACGTCGTTGTACGGGAAATGCACCCCTGTATGACGTGACAGACAACTAGTCGTCCAGACCAGTTCTGTTCACACAGCAAGGGTTTTCTGAGAATTCGGTTGTGAGTCCTGAAAACTTATGGGTTTGAGTTCGGTTATAGAATGTGGTTGTGACTCCTGTAAATAACTGAACTGTAAATGAACATAAATGCAGAGATCCCACCCTGCAAAAACTGATTTTCAGTAGATGGCACAACACCGCATGATATATAAAAAAATGATATACTATTATATAATGGTCTCCACCAAATTGGAATGCAAGTAGTCACAGAAGTGATAATATCAGGTGTAATGCTAATGCGTCTTGGCTGATTACTTATGATCGGTTCACCGAAAATGCATCTTAATACCAGGTGGAAACAGACTTTCTCTCTCTCTCGCTCACTCAATTTCCAGTGTATGGTATATAATATTAATATGCGGGTAACTCCCGAATCTTCCGGGAGAGGTGGGATGTCTGTAACGTATTAAGGACAACATTTTATACGATATAGTCAAGGCTTGACATTAAAACCAACCAAATGCGGTTGGATTTTGCTAGTGGCGTGTAACGCAGTCACTCCTACTAGCCACTTTGGCAGGTTGAATTTTATACTGTAAATAATATATACATTTTTTAATTGTAGTCTTTTAAAAAGGCATCTGAATAAACTAAACGTGCAATGTAGTATTATCCAAAATATCGATTTTTGGATACATATCGATACTGAAATATCCGAAACACTTCATTTCACACTCGTTTCATTTTGCTCCAGATGAATATTTTTTCATGTTACCGGGCTTGAATTTGAGTATTGCGTCTTGCACATAATTTTACTCATTCTTGCTGATTTTGTGCTCGCAGATAAAGCCATCTCTCAGTGCTAAATTGAGTTCTTTTTCACTTCTTATTATGCTTAAACAGTCAAATACACACAAAATAATGTCAAAATGCCAGTCTTGGCGAGTATTCACGTAAACACAGTCAGTTATGTTTTAAGTGAACGTAAACATTGGAGAAAGAAAACGCATGTGTAACAGTATAATGGAACCGTGTGTCAGGGCTTAAAGTGATTGTAGCCTAATATACCTGCTGCCAAATTATGAGATAATATTAAAAATATCTATATATGGCAGTTTTTTCCCATGGTATCAATGTCAAAATTGTGGCCACAGAAAATTCTGAGTGGCTAGTAAATTTGGTAAACCACTAGCCACAGTGGCTGCTGAGCAAAAAAGTTAAAGTCCCCGTGAACCGGAAGTTGCAAACGTCTTTTCTCCAGTGTTGTGACGTATTTCCAAGTGAAACGGAATATTGAATAGAGGACAGAGTTTTATTTTAGCGCTCCTCCTCTCCGTCTATCGCTCATAGCAGACTAACGGTTGGAGGGGAGTGGTTTACGCATTTTCTACCCAAGCCGTCAACTGACGTCATCTGAGAAGGAACGCCATTCCAGACCGGAAGTAACTTTTCAGATTTTGAATAAAGATTACCGCAACAAACATTTTTTTTTTACGGTGTATTAACTTAGCACAGATTAATTGTTCACCACAAGACTAGTAATATGCATTAACAAAGTAAATAGGGTCAATTTTGATTTCATGATGACTTTAATGTCAAGCCCTGGATATATTACTATATACAGTACGAAAAACAATCAAAGTGGCGAGATGAAAAACTGAAAGAAAAAAAGATCATTCACAAACTATATGCAGATTTTTCTTCATTTCTAAACAAAACAAACAAACAAATAAAAGATCATATTTGACAACAAATTCAATATATTGATATTGATCATTCTGAATAAGGGATGTGAACACATTACATTCACTGCCGGTTATTATCGTGAGGGCACTGCTCTACCACTAAACAACTTAAAACAGTAAAAACGATAAGCCTAATGCTGAATTGCTATCACATTTTTATAATTTGGATTCCACTTGTTGTTTTGTCCGCAGAAAGCATCCGTGGAGGCTCTCAAAACATGCAGACCGTATCCTGGCTTGCATGAGAAGATCCTGCAGCCACAGATAAGCGGGGATGAGTGTGGGAGGTGAGCGGTCGAGTTTGTAAATCATTGTCCTGAGAGAGCCGAACGATAGTGAATCATCACTTTTGGCGCTCTTTTGATTTTCACAGAAAAGAGAGTCTGTGGAGATTGCCATGACAACCGGCTGTCAGTCAAGCCTAAATGAGGTTCGCAGAAAGCAAAGGGTCATTCCTAAATCTGCTGTCGGGCACACAGTGTAAATTCCATTGTCTGAGGCAGCGATAAGGAGAAATGATGAACAATATTAGCATCTTGATAAAAAGCAACATACGAATGAACAAACACATTAACTGAGAATTACCGGGTGGGCGATTATTCAACCGGAGACTGAGCAAACCGAGAGAAAAGTGTTCGGGTTTACCGTGCAGATAAGTGATGCAGACAGATAGGATGGGTTGAGATAGATTTTGCTGCCATTTCCACTTGGCAGACCAGAATCGAGCCTTTGAAAGCTGCGCGCGGCCCCGAACACTAATTAAAAACAACACAACAATTACCGCATGTAACAAAACACAACCTCAACAAACAGACAGAGAGGGTTAAAGTAATTAACCTACAGAACAAACCCGGTAGATTTTGATCCAATTCATTATATATAACATATCTTGTTTTGTACGAACACTGATGGAATATTCGCATCCATCGGGACCTCTATCTGGCAGCGATGATCGGGGGCTTTGAGGTCTTTTGGCTGCTGTCAAACTTGAAATGCATTTTCTTAGCTCTAGGAGTTTTACCTCCCGTGAGTTAATCTGAAACAATCAGCCTCGGATTAGTTCACTGAGGGTTTGGCCAAATAGATTAATCTACATAGAGCCACAGACGTTTGGCAGTTTCTATCAAACAGACGGGCATCAAAATTTGATCAAGTAAAAAAAAAAGAAAAGAAGTCAACAACTTAATTTCCATAACATCGTGTGCCAGAGTTACATAAACCTAAACCATTTATGTAACTTTGCCACATAAAACATCGCAAAGAGTTCACATATGCAGCCAAGCAGGCCTGCTGGTACAGTTCATGACAAAGTTTTTGCAAGTATTAAGTTGTTTTCCTTACAATCATGTAAATGACTTTGCTTTACATTTTACATACTCATTTTTATACCAACTCTCTCTCTCTGTGCTGTCAAACCGATTAATCGCGATTAAATCTAATATAAAACTTTGTGTGTACACAAAGTGTGTGTGTGTGCATTTATATATGTATATATATATATATATATATATATATATATATATATATATATATATATATATATATATATATATATATATATATATATATATATATATATATATATATATATATATATATATATATATATATATATATGGGTTAACAACATGATGGGTAATTTTTCTGTCCAAAGGCCTTAATAATAATAAAAAAACAAAGATATGACATCCAAAGTACGTAATGTAGTACAACTAGATCTCTTTTATTGAATCCAAAAGGTTTCAATTATATTTTGCTACATATAAAGGTATTTTAAAGATTTTGAAGTGTCAAAAGGTCATTCGGTTTAACCGTCCAAAGGCCAATACAGTCATTTCATTTGTGATTAAAATATCTTGAAATACTGAAATGAAATAAATGTATATAGCCAGAGGGCCAGTCGTTTATGCGATGATCGCGTAAACGATTGGCTGATGTTTTTAAGGCCCTACCTCGTGCACAGATGATGTATATTAATATTATTCCTTTCAGTGCACCTAATAAATATTCTTTTATTAGTTAGTAAAGACAGTTTCAAGTAATATTGCAAAAATGTATAAAACAAAACATCCTCTTTAGCACCTAGTAATATCATGTGACAGGATGTGACATCATTCAGACACCTGCAAAGGACCACATGCTCCTGAAGCAAAGTAACTCTCTTTTAACTTTTTGAAAAACTGATGTTTTCACTTGCTCATACACATCCCGAAACATCAGGTCATTCGGTACAACCGCTATAAAACATAGGAAATGTTGTAATATCTTAAAAACTTATAAAAAATGTTTAATTGTCTTAGCTAGCTAGATATCAGCCTGTTAACATTGTTTGAAAATATAGTCATTCAGTATAAACAAAAAATTCTGTAAAACCGGAAATTTTTGTTAAACCGGATAATTTTTTTGGTAACAAATTTTGTCCATCTTGTAAAAAAAAATGATAAAAACTGTGTAAATTGATTATAAAAACGACATAATCTCATTGTTAACACTTAATAAAATTTCAATATCAATATCAATATCTCCATTATTTTTTTTTTTACACTTTTAAAAAAACCTTATTCGTCAATGATATATATGTTAGATATAAAATATTTCACAATAATTAAAGTTACAATATGTGATTTTTGCCCTACACATTTGCTGTTTCATGAAGTGTTTAATGCACTACAATTGCTTGAGAAAACATCTAATTAGCTGTTTCATGACAGGTTCCATTTTGACAACATGCCCCCAGCAGCAAGTCAACATCTGCTTTAATCAGTAGTTCAGTAGTTTTGTTTTGTTTTGCCAAGACTTATGGTATGTGTCTACACAGAAAATAACTTTCAAAAATAAACCAAAACTGAAGAATAATCACTGGAGTAAAGTGTGACAACAAGCCTCTGTCTCCCACATAACAAGATAATTAAATAAAATAAATGTAATGTATTTAAATAAATAATTAATGGCAAAACAAAACTATATATATATATATATATATATATATATATATATATATATATATATATATATATATATATATATATATATATATACAACCTTATATAAATTACTATACAGTTTAATAACAACAACACAAAATAAGACCAAATAATAATATTTAATTTAATAAAAAATGTAATATTACTTGACTCAAAGCTACACTCCAATCGTTAACTAACCGAAATGCCGCATAGTTTAATTTAAATAGATTTGCGGTTTTCTGGTTGCGCCTGCAGTTAACTGCTAGGTCAACACATAAAATAAAAACAGCCGGCTGCAGAGATGGCCTTCAGACAGCATGTATAAATCACAGGGAGACTTGAAGCAAATGGCCAACACATTTTCCATGTCACCATTCGATCACAAACGGCGTTAAAACGGGGGGAAAAATATCTGTGCGCTCTAATAGCACTCTTCGATGGCTTATAGCTCTCCTGTAAGGTCCTATTTTAACACCGGTGCTTTTTTTTTCCTTCAGAAAAGCGAGGGAGGTACAAGATGTGGGTTGTTTAAAATTCAGCGTTTAGAAAATTCCAAAGGTGTAATCAAAATGAGTTTGTCCCTGGTTGACGCGTCATTCGCATTCAGTTGCGGCGGGAAACCTTGAACATATTATAAACTGACCACGCACATATAAAACCTCTCGTGTGTAGGAGTCTCGAGGCTAATATCTGCTCTCGAATGAGGACGTGGGGGAGGAAACAGTAGAAGAAATGGCTTAAAATATTTTATCTCCTCCGTATACTTCACGGCAAATTTACACTCGATATGATAACACACGTGAAATATGACCCGCTACCTTGTGTCGGCTTCAACGTATTACAGCGGCGCCCATAAATCTCCAGACCGCAGCACGATGTCCACGCGAGCTGTAGTATATAAACATTTACAATACTGCAGGGCTATTTATACTGCCTACCTTCATAATGCCATTCGCTGGGCTCTTTGGAGTCAGTTATGATATGGATTTTGTTTTTCATTACATTTACGGCTGTTTCTATTCCATAAACAAGAGCAGCTTCTTTCTTTCGTACAGTAGCTGATGCTTGATGTACATGCAGTTCCTTGTTTCTTAAATATTTTCTCATTTCTCAAGCTGCACATGGTTGAAACCCCTTCACTATAACCAACCCCACACACACTTTTCCTCACAAGGCCCTCAACCACATTAGTTTTGGTTGGCTAATGAGGTAGCCACATGCTGTAGTGCACTCTAATCATTAACCTCTCCTTTCTTCCTTTTCGGAGGATGCAGTAGTCTACAGACAACAAACTTCATTAAGAGGTTAAAAGCAAGCAGGCATGAGTCTCAACATCACTCATAAAAGCGACAGAGTGAAGAGGCCGCTCTGGCCTTCTGGGATTCTTCAAGGAGCAAAGCGAAGCTGCTTCAGAGGACAAGAGGTGAGTGAACAAGAGTGATAACTCATAAATGATGGGGAGAGACAGCATAGAAAGCAGAAGCTGGCCAACCTGACAGCAATATTGGCTAAATATCTTTTTGTCTGACCAAAAACCTGTTTGAAAACAATCATTATTTTTCAAAAGAAATTTTGCCTCACATAATCAATATTAATGAACCAAGCCAAGCACAACTTCCTGAGGAGAAAATGTTAATATTCATAGATGGTGCAACAATGTTTTAGGCCTAATTATTCAACTTGTATGACTAATAGTGTTAATGGCATCCATTTTCAATTATGTTTCCATTACTTTTTACAATCTCATTGTTGTGGACTAAAATTATATGCAAATCACTAAAAAGACTAAAAAAGAATGAATATGACATGACAACACACTGACTGAATTTAAAAGACATTTCCATTCAAAACTATGACTGAAATCTGTTAATTCTTCTCATTTGGAAGTCAAAACGCTGCACAGAGTAGCTTGTGAACACAAACTGAGATTAGAGAATGAATATGGATTAAAAGATACATTCGGGATGATAATGATAATTGCAGTCCCACTCCTGACCTGACTAGACCATAGATAGCGTCTATATTATGTATCAATAGTTATATCTGCCGACAGCGACATAGGAATGAGCTGGAAAGTGTGAGAGGAAACATTACAAAGTATGACATGAGAGTTTATTTCAATTGATTTCAAATTTTTCAGTCGAATGGTTTTTCTGACATCACATACTGTCTGAGTAGGTACTACATTTGATGAGAAACAATCTTGCGACCAAAATTGAATACTGTCTGAGTAGGTACAACATTTGATGAGAAACAAACTGTGCAACCAACATCACATATGGAGTAGGTACTCCATTTGCTGAGAAACAAACTTTTGACCAAAATTGTATACCGTCTGAGTAGGTACTACATTTAATGAGAAACGAATTTCGCAACCAACATCACCTATGGAGTAGGTACTACTGTACATTTGGTAAAAAAACACACTTGAGACAAAAATGGCATACTGTCTGAGTAGGTAGGCTACTACCATTTGATGAGAAACGAATTTCGCAACCAACATCACATATAGAATAGGTGCTACATTTGGTGAGAAACAAACTTGTGACAAAAATGGCATACTGTCTGAATAGATAATACATTTGATGAGAAACAAGCTTCGCAACCATCACATACGGAGTAGGTACTACATTTGGTGAGAAACAAACTTGTGACAAAAATGGCGTACTGTCTGAATAGATAATACATTTGATGAGAAACAAGCTTCGCAACCATCACATACGGAGTAGGTACTACATTTGGTGAGAAACAAACTTGTGACAAAAATGGCGTACTGTCTGAGTAGATAATACATCTGATGAGGAACAAGCTTCGCAACCAACATCACATACGGAGTAGGTACTACACTTGGTGAGAAACAAACTTGTGACAAAAACTGCATACTGTCTAAGTAGATAATACATTTGATGAAAAACAAACTTTGCAACCAACATATATACGGAGTAGGTACTACATTTGCTGAGAACTTTTGAACATAATTGCAAACTGTCTGAGTAGGTACTACATTTGATAAGAAATGAACTTCGCAACCAACATCACATACAGTACTGAGTAAGTACCACATTTGATGCAAAACAAACTTGCGACCAAAATTGCATAGTGTCTGAGTAGGTACTACATTTGATGAGAAACGAATATCACAACCAACATCACATACGGAGTAGGTACTACATTTGGTGAGAAACAAACTTTTGACAAAAATGGCATACTGTCTGAGTAGGTACCAGTGGCGAGGCTACCCAGATTGAATTTCCAGACACTACTTTGGTCTGGAAATAGTCATATCTGTTGTGAAAGCCTATATATAATTTGAAAAATGTATTATTAAAAATACATAATGTGTTTTTATTTTGCGTCGGTAAACTCAGCTTTCCAGAGTCGCGACAGCAGCTGTTTCTATGCGGCGTGCGTCACCGTCAATGACTTGCGCTTATAATAGACTATGTGTGCCGGTTTGTTTCATTTCTACTGTGATTAGCCTATTTATTCTACAGTAACAATTTATTCTATGGTAACATAGTCACCTATGTGTAAATAAATTAAAAATTGAAGTGATGACAATGAAATTAAATTGAGCTTTGGTTCAGTATTGTGTCCTAGCTTCCCCCACACCATTATGAAGTTAACTCTCCAAACGAGCAAATGCCCCCCTATATTTTTCGCGATGTGATCCGTCAGCTCCAGTCCACTAATTTGGAGCGGTTAAGGCCTGGGTTTCGCTTCATTTCCCACGTTCCCCTCTGTCTCGCGCACAGTTAAGTGAGCAAGTCTTTCAGATTCTCCTTTGCCCATAAGCGCGGAAAGACGCGTTCGGCGCATGAACCGTCCATGGTCATAAAAATTTGTCTGCGCGGAGAGTCAAAGCTAGTCCACACTCTAGTAAACGTTTTTTGCTTGCGCCGACTGAAAACACATGAGAAACAATGAGAAACATCATGGGACAGGAGAGACTCGGCATGTGGATTTGGGTAAAAAAAGTTAGGCTAATCGATTTGATGCCGTACCCGAACACCGCGTTAATCCTTTCACAGTGGCATATAGCGGACGGGGATGGGGGGCAATTAAATGATTTTTTTCTTATTATCATGCTACTTTTATTATTAAATGAATATTGCAATTCTTTTGGCCAGGTATATCATAGCGCATCACCGCATAACCGACGCGCTGCGAGAACAATAAAATTTTTGTAAGATAGCTTACTCCTCAACTTGTTTAACACAAAATACTAATCAGTTCACGAAAAATACTATTTTTTCTCACTATGGGCTACAAGAGAAATAATAAGAAAATAAACTAGATTCATCTCTCATTGTCTCTAAGAGATTTGCGGCGTTATTGCAGCGGCAGATGCATATCGTCCACGTCATTTCCCGTGATAATACAATTAAGTGAATTTTATATATATATATATATATATATATATATATATATATATATATATATATATATATATTAGACAAAAAATAGAGGTCCACCCTATTTCATAAAGGTCCATACATTTTAAGATTTCTGGCCTCGCCACTGGTAGGTACTACATTTGATGGGGAACAAACTTCTGACCAAAATTGAATACTGTCTGAGTAGGTACAACATTTGATGAGAAACAAACTTTGCAACCAACATCACATATGGAGTAATTACTACATTTGGTGAGAAACAAACTTGTGACAAAAATTGCATACAGTCTGAGTAGGTACTACACTTGATGAGGAATGAACTTTGTGACAGAAATAGCATACTGAGTAGGTACAACATTTGATGAGAAACAAACTTTGCAACCAACATCACATATGGAGTAATTACTACATTTGGTGAGAAACAAACTTGTGACAAAAATTGCAACTGTCTGAATATGTACTACATTTGATGAGGAACGAACTTCACAACCGTTAAATCTTTTTTACATATTATAGTATGAATGTATGTACTATATGAATGTAAACAGGACATACTATATCTGCCATGTCGGCATGTCCTACGGACCTACAGTTGCGACACTTCACCGCTATGAACACCTCGCAAGTATGTACCTCATCAAATGTAATACCTATTCAGACAGTATGTAATGTCAGACAAACCATATGACTGAAAAATTGAAAATCAAATGAAATATACATTCATGTCATACTTTGTATGTTTCCGTTCAAACTTTCCAGCTCATTCCTAAGCCACTGTTGGCAGATATTATTATTGATACATAATAGAGACGGTATCTATGGACTAGTCAGGTCAGGGATGGGACTGCATTTTCGCAGTCATCATTACACACAAGGTCAGGGCATCCCGAATGTATCTTTAAATCCATATTCATTCTCTAATCTCAGTGTGTTCACGAGCTGCTCTGTGCAACACTCTGACTTCCAAATCTGCAGAGTTAACAGTTACAGATGGGAAAAATGCTGGATAAGGCAAAGTGGCAAATACATAAATAAAAACATAAGCCCCAGAAAGCTAGTCCCATATCTCAGTGATTTCATTATAATACAGGTTGATTTCCTCCGTACAGTATACAGACTAAAATTACAGTGTGCTGCAAACTGATAAACCTTTAACTCCTCACCTCCTCTCTCATTGTCATGCTGTTTAATGCAGTCCGGAGAAGACTGTAGGAAATTGGCTCGGGATAGTGTAGTAGCTGAGAGACCCGTAGGCCTGACATTGACTTTGAGCAGATACATCTTCGCTCTCTGTGTGGGGTGTGTAATTTATAGAAGTAAATAGGATAACTCAGCTTGACAGAAACATCCTGACTCGGTTATGCCATTTAAAGCTTATTAGGAACAAGTCCAAAATAGAAGATGAACAAATCTGGGTGGTCAGACAGACATCTACATAACCTGAGGGAATTTCAACCATATTAGATTAATCAAGCACTGCATTTCAGTGGATGTGCCAATAACAGGTGACGTCATCTCAATCTGCATGAAATTTATATTTACGTTTGCAACTTAAACATGAAAAAAACAAAAACAAATAAAAAAACATAAAAAATAATAATATAATAATAAGCAAGGAGTTAAAGTGGAACTCAGTAAGATTTGCGAAGCTCCCCCTACAGGTTCCTTCAGTGAATCACACTGTTGTAAACACTCCAAGCGCAGCTCTAGACTACAACGACTACAACGCTCACCAGCGCAGTAGTTTTGCAAATACAGTACAAGAAATCTCGATGGAGGTGGGTAATTTTTGAAATTGTCTTATAAAGTCAAAATATATACATTGTTTTTGAATTACTGTAAAGCATTTTGTCACTCTCACGTGAACGTGAACATGAGGCGGGATTGTGTGCTGTTTTTTGGCATAGACGTGCCAGAGGGGGTTAGTGCGTGCCTCAAACACACCACTGCAAGTCAATTAACCATCGTAAGGACTTATAAGTAGACTTAGGGACTTAGGTAGAAAAAGTTACTTAGTTCTGCTTTAATATTTAGCAAATTACATATTAGAAACAATACTGTCAAATATTTTGCTCCTGAATGAATAAGATTAAGACAATCACTTGTGCCACCTATTGGTGTAAAAATGTAACTTACTGAAAGAGTCACTTAAAAATATCGGAATGTCACTAAATGAAACACAAAATACCAAACCTGTATTTCTATATTCATTTGTTTTGATATTTTATGTATATGCAGTAGTGGCCATCCTCGTTGAATTAAGTCACCTAATCTGTGCAATTCCCACAAAATTTGTGCCACACATCATACAGCAACTACGGACTTCAAACAGCTGGACTTGTGGCTTTGCACACTCACAACCACTGGTCTTTAAAGTAGCTAGGTTATGGAGGAGAGGTTCTTTGCTGCCTCAGTCTTGTGGGGTTTTAACTAGCAAGAGTGAAGCTTCAGTCCCAGTGCTCCAGGCCTGCCCTTCCCCTAACACTTATTAAAAATAGATTTGAGAGAGAGACTCTCTCTCTCCCTTTTCTCTTCATAGGCTTTATCTGCAAGCTTTGACAGGCCCATTTGTTTTGATTTTTAGGCTTGTGTGCTTGATACTTAATAAAATACTGTTACTATCTATACATTGACTGAAATGTTGGGTAAGGTGGCTATAATTCGTAATTTCGCTGTCATTTCCACTGCTTTGCCTTTGAACCCTGTGGTAGTTTGATTACATTTGTGGTCATAAGCATGGGAAAATATTTTCTCATATCAAACTGTCATTATGATTTTCAATGTACATGCAAATTTTGAATCCAAAATAATTAAATATTACTGTGTTTCTCTCTCTCTCTCTCTCTCTCTCTCTCTCTCTCTAATGTAACTTTAAATTGCATTCAAATTATCATCTACATCTATTTTCACACATGGTATTTTTGTTTGTGAGGATAAATGCAGTATTATATCAAAGTGTGTGAGCCTGCTGCTGAATCTACAGCACCAGTGCAAAAAAAGTTTTGTGGCTTTAAAACGATCTACAGTATATGATAGTGTACTCCAAAACAGACAAAATTCACTTCAGGCATATACATTGCCAATCCAAAGTTTAGGGTTGCCAAAGCCTGCATTTAAATGGTCAGTGTCACATGAGCCTTCAGAAATCATTATAATATTCTGATTTGGTGCTCAAGAAACATTTCATATTATCAATGTTGAAAATGTTTTGCTGCTTAATATTTTTTGTGGAAACCGGGATACGGGTTATTCAGGAATCTTTAATGAATGGAAAGTTCAAAAGAACAACATTTATTTGAAATAGAAATATTTTCAAAATTTTTACTGTCACTTTTGATCAATATAATGCATCCTCGCTGAATAAAAGCATTTAAAAAAAAAAAAAAAAAACACAACAAAAAAAACAACAACAGAACAACAGACCAAGCATAGTGATGACTCATCCTGCACTTCACAGATTTTTGTCCAATCAAATGCTCTCTAGAATCCCACATCCTCTAATACCACCTGTAACTAATTAAATCAGAACAAATCAGTATCATGACAGCATGCACCATTTATGATAAACATTTGCCATTTTTAGTTAAAAAAAAGGAAAGATGATGAATGAAATGTATCACTGTACAATAAGATAGCATGCATGCATTTCCCCCAGCCGTAGTTCTTTAGCCTCATCTAACCTTAACATACTAAGATATGCTATTGCCCATGGCAAGCTCAGCTGATTCTTGTGATAGCACTCTGTAGGTCCTTATGAGTAGCCCTCAATAAGCGTATGATGAAATAGCAGGGAAACTCTCAGAATGTAGCATATTTCAGGATGAGAAACAGTGATTATGTTTCTTCCCAGTGGATACTTCTCATTTAATTTTACATATTTGCCTGGGATTTTCAACCGCTGAGCCTCGTGGGCTTCTTTTTTTATTGACATTGTCCTTCAGCATTCCCAGAAATTCTGATTAAAGTCCTAATATCCAATAAAAGTCAAACATTCAACATCTCTGCACAGTGAAGCTGGCTAAATTGGGCTGGAAGAATCTCTCTGTCCAGTAGCTCATTGCTCATTAGCATCTGGGGGAAAAGTTTCACATTATTAGTGCTGTAGGATTTAAAAATGCTAAACTGTTGTAAAAATTCAAATAATTATGTGGATAGGTTAAAGTTTAAAAAAACAAACACTTAGACTTGCCCTTTAACAATGATCTATTACTTTCTATGTGTGTGCGAATGTGTGGAGGTTTGTTGCACGGTAATGGCTTGAGGAAAGTTTTAATCTTTGCAGAGCACAGTCAGCGCCTCATTACGAATTGCACCTCTTTAGCTGCAGAAGTGATACAGAGATGACTGACATGGAGCAGAACGAGGGGCGTCTTGTATTTCAAATATCAATTGGCAGCGTCAGCGTTGCTGGGTAACGTGAGGGATTATCTGAAATTAGTTCAGTCAATTCATCATTACAAAGGGCAGTCCCTCCACTGCTGATTAGTTATTGTACACACTTGTCAATTAAAGCTCCCTGGAGAGCACCACATAGAACAGGCAGTCATAAAAAACAGAGGAAGGAGACAGAGAGAGAGAGAGAGAGAGAGAGAGCACAAGAATAGTAAAGAACAGGGGGAAAGATGGGAATTTTGTCTCTTTTACATTGTTTTTTAAAGGTGAGGAGAACACGTGTATGAATTTAAAATACATTTCTAAAATAATGCTTAATTATTTATATACACATACTGTATGTATCATATACTTGTGTAGACACTAGTGGTCGGCCTTGATATATTGGCCGATATTTGGCATTTTTAAATTTGACTGATGTGTTGGAAGTGGGACTTTTATTTTGATGGAGCTGAGAACGGCAGCGCCTGAGCACACAGCGCTCCCATTCTCTGTCTACATTAGTTGTGGTATCTGTTTAACAGTTTTGTCTAATACATTACTAGATATAACTGTTACGTGTCCAAAAAGTGTCTGTAAAAAGTATCTGTTTTTAATGTTACATTGTTTACACACAACCTTACAGCCAAGAGAGCCAATTAAATAAAATTGTTAAATATTTTAAAGATATTTACCCTTTGCGTAGCTTCAATGTAATTTGGTAGGCTACAAGCTAGTAGTGAAAAGTAGCTAAGCTAACTACCTTGAAGCTACTTAAGGGAGAAATACCTTTTTTAAATATTTAACTATGCAATGATAGAATTTAAAGTTCAAACAGAGCCTAAAAATATTCTGTAAAAAGATACTGCGCCTTTGTGTAGTTTCATGTAGTTAAATACACTACAAGCTAATAACAAAGAGTACCTAATTAAAGTACATCAAAGTTACATAAATAAGCTGGAAATATCCTTTTAAAGAATCAACAACAAAAAAATTATTCAAAAGCACTTTCAAAAGAGTAGTTTAAGTTATGAGTAACTTATAGCTTAGCAAGTTACAATTTTGAAATGGAACCCCCAACACTAATACCCAGTAGAATTTGAGAAGCTGTGCATCTGAAGATAGACTGAAGAGCTCCATATTGGATGAGTTCAACATGTATCACCACATAATATGACAATTAATGTGGGATAAAAAGGTGGTAAAAAAGTCTCCCTTCAGAATTAGTAAAGGCAGCATGGTCATTCGTTCTTGCATTCAATGCTCTCACCTTTTTGTTAGGCAACGGATGCCCTTTCTTTATATTTGCACTTTAGCTCAGCAACCCGCTCAACTCAATATCACCAATATTTTTTTCCCCTTCACTCAGAAGTGGTGATGCTCCCATGAGGGGGAGAGGGGAGAGGAGCTAGACTTCTATAAAGGCATAATGATGTGCTCTAAAACCGCAGGGGTGAGCGTAACCTTTCGCTTCGGAGGACGGCGTTATTAGACGAGGCAAAGTCAGCGCAGTCGTTTAAGTGTGTCCTGACGGTAACTGCTATTCCCATTAGTTCCTCTGCTGTCTGTTGAAATGCTGGCACTGGGAAGGGGGTGGTAGTTGGGGAAGGGGGGATTTGTAAGGGTGGGGGGAAGGGGGTGATGAAAAAAAATAAATGCCACCAGAACAAGAAATAATAGACCTCTGTTTCCTACTATTTCCAATTCAATTTCCAGCCAGTGACCTGAGGTAAGGAGAGGAAATCAATGCGAGTTGGAGGGGGGTGAAGGATTGGGCGTGAGGGGGAAGAGGCAGGCCCTTCTCTTTAAGCCACAGCGCATCCATCAGCCCACAATGTCAAAGTGACAATCCTGCTTGTCTGATCCCGATGCGCCACATCCTCTTTGAGCGTAAATTAAACCTTTGAACCGTGGAGTTACCTGTGATTAATATATTCTCCATGAGAGCAAGAGGTGTGAAAGCCTTGATTGATCCCATACTGCTGCAGTTCAGATGGGAACAAAAGGGTGGGGTGATTCCCGACTGACCCTTCTTGACAGGGGCTAGAAGAGCAGATCTTCCTGCCCTTCAGAAGAAAACGAAGACTGACTAGCACGGCTCCAATCCACACTTTAATCAGTTCATTAAATGCTCCTGTCTGACGAGTAGCCTGGTTTATGGGCCGCGAGAGTGCAGGCTGGCTCGAGATGTAGCAATAAGCTGAAAGTATGAGGCAAGAAAGCGAGATGTTGCTCTTAAATCTACACACCCTAGGTTGATGAGATGAAACCTGAAACCCAGGGGGTCTGCGAATCAGTGCGGGAGATGGTAGATGTACATCAGCTAATGATGAGAGCATCTACGGAGCAAGCTAGCCTAATGGGGCCTTGTTCGCAAAAACGTAGACCACTGTTTTTAATGAGCGAATTCGGTCTGCAGGATGTATGCGGCACAACTCCAAAAGTTTTAGAGTACTGTGCTTGCTTTGAAAAGTTTCACACTATACAGAGGGCATATATGAAGGTCGTCACTGCATATACATCTCTGTGTATATACATTTATCACTGGGCCAGGTGACAGAGGCATTAAAACCCTCGGGGCATTTGAGGGGCCTCAGCAGTAGAAAAGAAAAAAGGGATGGCTTGGAGGCTGCGTAGTGTGGCAGCAATGGCTCAGTCTAAATATGGATTCTTCTGTCTGTCACTTTTTTCTTCAAACAAGGCTTTCAAAACGTCTGTTGTCTGAGGCGGTCAGAGTCGAGAGACCCCTGGCTCTAAAGTGGCAGTAAAGAAAAATGGAGGGAAATTCATAAGAAGACATAAGATTGGGAACAAACAGCAGAAGGGCCAAACTTCTAAAGCATGAAAGGCTTGGGGTTTGCTTCCTTTTATAAAAAGACTAAAAGAAAATGAAAGGTTCAGGATTGTGCAATGTTATTTACTGTGTGTGTTTTTATTACTTGCTCTTTCTAAAGTTGCCGGGAATCTTGCTAGAGTAACCAGACCTTCTCTAGTCTGAGGTTTGGAGAGTTGTCTACGTTGAATCAAGACGAGTGTAACTTGCCATTGGCTTACAAATGTCTTTGTTGTCTTTTCCCTCTGTTAAACTATTCTAGGTCTTGGAAACTAACTTTTCGAGGAGTTTGTATTCCCCTAGATGCCCTTTCTGCATAACGGAGAGCAAGAACGTGTCTAAGTAGAGTTGAGAGTGAGTACATGTGCGTGCGCATACTTGCATTAGGTGGATCCCTACTGTTACTAATCGGCAGCGTCTTAGCCTCGAGAGGCACACCACTGTTTCAGATACCACAGTGACTGTAAAGAATAACTGTTGCTGGGCTACAACAGCAGACTGCCATTGAGAACACTCTCAGACCAAAACCAAATGGCCCATGGAGACTGATTGGTGATTGGTTTTGAAACACTTCCTTTCATGGCATCAGCTCTGTTAAGCAGGTTGAGTATGCTCAAGATGTTGCTCCCCTGTAACAGTAATAATCCCCATTTCTGAAATTAATCCTGCTGTGCTTACTCATCAGCAAACAGTCACAGACCTTTCGCCACTCAAAACAACAACAAGTGCCTATGTGTATCATTAAGATCTCACTTCAGATATGCATTATGGAGATGTTTCTGACACTGGCCAAAAATAAATTTTTGGTATTTAAATCAAAGGCTCCAACCTGGTATTCCTCCTTACCATGAGACAATTTAGGCTTGTCCTTGACTCATGGGCAGCAATACTTGAAATACGTTTAGATTTGGAGCAAACATCAAAGAGACCTACTGCTTACTTTCAAGTAGTTTGCACCCAGAGGCTAAAACGTGGGCTCTGAGTCTGCTGCTCCCTGTAAATAGTTTGGTTTTCAGGGATCAGGCACCATGCAAATTTCATTCCAGCCTCCTCCTCTCCTGCCTGCATGCTGTGATCAAGCAGAGGTGCCACGGGAAAATCGCCTCACATAATAGACCTGACGATTACTCTGCAACAGCGTCGATCAGTAGCCTGGAATCCAAACCGTTGCTGCTTCAAAGCACAGCAGAGCTCGGGCTGAAACAGATCAAGGCTCTGAACAAGAAGTGAACTGTTTATGTACATTTTTATTTTACAAAGTCAAACATACATTATGTAACTGCCAATGATATTAAGACAATTCCTTTACAAGGCTAGAAAGCCGTGTAGCCAAAGCTACCACTTGAATAATTGTTGTATTACTAGTCCACTATCAAATAAATACTCATTACATTTGTGCCGAAAGCACCAATCATAACTTAAAATAACACAAAAAGCACGATATTACTGGGTCATAAATATAATTACTTCTACTGCATGAAAACAATAACAAACTGTCCTAACATATTCATATTGACTTGGGGCTGCTAAATTAAGTCATTCTGTTCATCCATTTAGAATAGGGTCCATTTAGCCTTCATGCCATTAAAGATAATACAAAATTAAATAAATACCAACATGAAGGAGTAGCTAATTCCTCCCACAGGCGTGCACACACAGACCCGGTCCATCGATAAGCGTGCCCTTTCAAGGAAATGTTTTTTTCTTTTTTTTTCATATTCCACATATCACACTGCATTAGTGCTGAACAAATTTAAGTTAATTGCAAAGCAAAATGTTCGAAATGCTCCCTAGACCTTTTCAATCCCCTTTACCATGCTCAGCGGGGACCTGAATATTTACTAGAGTAGAGTAAATACATCATTGATGATTTCGCGCATTTATGTCCCACAAACCCCAAGCAACACTTGTTTCTCCTATCTTGACTTTGACCGATACTAAGGCGGCATACTATTCCAGCCATGGAACTTTAATGAAAGCTTTTGCAACGATGCATCCTCCGCTTGGTTGGTCTAATGAGATCCCTAACTGTTCCTGCCATCTGCCAAGCTGAAGTCATGACATTAGCAATGCAGCCAGTCTGGATTCATCCATTTTTATACACTCTTTTCTCTTAAGTCAACAAAAGCCAAGGAACAGACTTAGCAGTCTGCGTGCCAAACAAAAGAGCAGCATTTTTGCGTATATATCATTGCAACATAAGGTCATCGGTTTTGTAGGAAAACGCCCATCCTTTCCTTCCCAATGATGACTTCTCACATTTCAAAAACCGTACTAGTGTGTAAGATGAAGATACATTTTCTGTGTTTAACAAGGCCGATTTTTCATATTTATGGGGTCTCATTACGTAAGCATTTTCAGCCATAAGACACACAGCCTAGGGAGTACAACTTTATCATATAAAACAGTTTAGAAATATTGGCGGTGTCCTGTCATCTGCACTGGTTTCTTTGCACCAAAATCTTAGATAACCTTACCGAACTGTGTCCGGTTTTCGGTCTCCCATTGAAGATGTCAAAAAATAAGCGATTCTTTCTCCTGACTCTGAATAAACATCATGTCCTTCAGAAGAACAGAGCTGACCGAGGCCATGAAGGATTAGATATTGTCTCCCCATTAGCATTAGCACTTTCCATACTGCTTAGCTCATACACTTTAATGGCGTCCCTTAGCTCAGGATTACCTGTTTCTTTTGTCTCTGTTTATTCATCTGTTTGGTTGGTTGCCATTTTTGGATTGGCACTCTCAAAATCCTCTTATCAAAGTACACTCAAATGAATGCCTAAGGTAGCACATGCTAAAGTTTCCACCCCTTCCCCATAAGTCTCCGATCACTGTTCCCACTGGAGAGAAAATTGAAAAAAGCAGTGCGCTCATCGGAGACGGGATTAGGCCCTTTTCTCCCAACATGCTTAAATTGCTGTAATCTCCTATGCAGATCACATCTGCGGCTAATTGATGGATTTGCTAGAGGATCTGAGAGCGGCTCGTTCCAGTGTGTACTTGTGTTTATTTAGCCCATAGAGAGGCGGTTCTTCATCTGTAGACCACTCTTTTGAGGAAAGGGGGCTGATCAGCAGTGACCTGCTTGTCAAAGAATCTCCAGACACTTCCCCAGGCCTGTACATAATTACAATGTTTGTGCATGCTCTCCAGTGTGCATGTTGGTTTTGCATGAATAATGCAAAGGACGACGGGCATATTGTTGTCGCCCGTATAGAGCGGATTGCCGGCCACCTCAGAGTGCACTCGTAAGTGAAATGCAGAACGAAGCACGGTAGCCAGAGAAATGGGTCCGATATACCTCTGCGCTTATGGAATAGTTACTAGCTGACAACTGCATTTTTACATGCACTGTGTTTGCTATTATTTGGTGATATGGATTCATGGTTCAAAATAGAGTGATTTGACATAACAGACAGCAACATTGCCCTGAACACTCTTAACATAAGAAGGCTTTTAGGCGGCGGAGCTGGTGATTATCGAGCCAGTTGGTGGGAGAAATTTTGAGCAAGAAACATATAAAGCGCTATTATTCTCCTGGGGACCTGGGTTCGAGGCTGGCTTGGGTTATGTTCCAATCCCATTCCCCCTCTCTCTTCTTGAATTTCCCTGTCAGTTCACTACTGTCATCTACACTGCAAAAAAATAGTTTTTAATGTTCATTTTTACTTGTGTTTTAGTATATAGTTTTGTTTTTTGTTTATACAAGTTAAAATACTCAGTTAAAATTTGTGACCTGTGCCGGGCTAATGTCAATTTTGGTCGAATTTCAGATTTCATTAAGCCCTCAATGACTGTAGCTTGTCTGATTCCAACAAATCATACATCAATTTGAGGGTTTTTTAATAGAGAGTGTGAAAATTTGCTCATTGCGATTCTTTTTGCCAGCGTGGGTCACATATATTAAAATATTTACAGCTTTAAACAAGTCAAAATATACTTTATACATATAAATTATAACTATTCCGGATACAGTTCTGTGAAAATAAGTCTATGCTAACTCATTAAGAATAGTGTTTTTCTACAGTGTATAATAAAGGAAAGAAGCCAATATAAACTAAAACTGAGCAATTGAGGGTTAATTCCTCAACTAACTCTTAATAAAGACTATACTTGTCCATAAGTGGCAATACCAAGAGGGTTGGGATTTGTATATTTGGGGAGAAAGTGTTTGAGCGTTTGCTGAAAAAGTACAAATATGAGTTGGGGGAGGGGCTTGTATTTGTGGGCAATGATCTATTTTTTCCCCATTATCCGGGCTGCATACGTGGGGCTCATTTACATTCATGGTTATCCAGATAATGAAGCTTTCAATCCAGGGGATCCTGCGGTGAGAACAATGAACCCAATTACCTCCTGCCGCCTGCGAGATGGGATGGCAGACTCTGAGACAGATGGGAGAGGCTGCGGTCGGCCAGCGATCCAATCACATTTATCTCACTCCCCTGTTTCTCTCCCCCCACCCTCCCCAACCATCCTCCGTTCATGCTCACATCGCAACTTATCAACAGGCCAAGGCCAAAGCCCCAGGATCAGTATGTAGAACCAGCCCCTAAAGCCCAATTCCTAATGCCAAAAACCTACAGCCTTGCGAAAATGCCAGGTCAAACCTCTATACAGTTCACTGTTACCTCCGGGACTTGTTGAGTATACAGACTTTCTAGTCTACATTTCAGAGTCTACATTCTTAATAAATGTTTCTGGTCATATTGTTAATAATTTATTGGTGCATGTTACTTCGAAGAAAAACTAAAAAGCTTATATAACGTCATAACTTGCTCCACCTCTGTAATTACTTTCTTTTTCAAGTGGCATCACCAAACCCTTCCTTTTTTAGCCCCTCCTCTCCAACCACCTGTCATTTAAAGGCCACTTTTCACAATCCAATCAAATTTCGATAGATAAAATGGATAAAATAAAAGTCTCATCCAGCTTTTGTGTTTAGCTTTTGTGTTTTACTATAAAAAGCATTCATATTACTTTACTAATATGGATTGCAAACATTTTATGTTGTCTTTAATATTTTTGAAGTATTTTTAGGTATTTTAGAAAACAAAAATGCTTATTAAAACGCGTTAAGAAGTTATAGTTTTGCATTGCATGAAATATGATTATGCATTTTTCTATAAATACATAAAAGCTTGAGTTTATATTTAAGACCTCCTAAATTCTCTTTCGGTAACTATGACAAGTTCTTGACAAACCATTTATAAGACTGACAAATATTGCCACTAAAAAGCATGAAATCATGTTACAACACAAATAATTCATAACAAACACTACCTATTTACGTAAAACACTCCATCAAACCTTCCAAGCGGATCGTTAAAACCTCTTAAGTCTCCTCCGTATTATTATTGTGTCCCATGTGAGATCCTAATGTTTGACTAGAACTGTTACCGGCTTTACCTGTTATTTCATCACAAAAGCGTCGTTTATTATATTACACTTATTCTCCTCGGCTGATGACAGCTGACTGGAACAAAGAATAAATATAGCCGAGAGAGTGGATGGAAAAGGGCCCAAACAGCAGTTTCCTGGCAGCACCAGTAGGCAGGCGAGGCTTGGAGGAGATGACAGAAGCCAAAGGATTAATGGTCTCATGGGAAGCCAAGGTAAAGCACGCCGCTCCATCCTGACATCTTTGTACTTGTAAGAGCACACAAATTAACCAGGCGACACGGTGAATAATGGTCAGGGCGCTTCCATCAGTCCTATTTAACAATGCATGCAAAAGCACTAAATGCGTTTTGGGAGGGCGGCGGGGGGCGAGGCGGGAACGTAAATATAGGACAGCGAGAGGTTGAAAAGATCACGTTGATGTACGTGAGTCCCATGTCGAGTTGTAAAATCATCATTGGGCCTATAAACATTGAGCACTCTCAATATAACCCATTAGTGGCCGCAAACAATTTGCTCTATTTGGCACTTTATAAAAAAAACAGTTGTTTTAAATGACTAAATCTTTCATTAAAGTTGTTTTTTCATGTGTCTGTAAACACAGCAAATGATAATGGCCAGAAGAATATTTTTAATGCGAGTACTCCGAATGCAACCCATTAGTGGGAAAGGCAGTTTACCACAAAGAAAACACATCAGATGTGTGATGTGCTCTGCTGTCTGATGCATTTAAGCAATATATGAACTGTGCTAAAGTGAAAAAGACAGCTAGGATGGATTAATTTAGCTTCTAGCCCATGTAAAAGCCCTGGGTCTTCTGTGGGGTTGCCAAGTACTGTTCTCCTGCTAGACATTAGGCTGATTTGCATATTCTGTGTCCTTAAATTTGAGGTTAGGTCTCTCAATGTCCTTTAATTTATGATTATAATAATTGTCTTTAAGAAACCGAATCAAGGTATATGGGTTTACAGAAGCTAATCAGTACGAAAAGCAGCTGGCATTTTCTACAAATAGGGTACAAAATAGGGTTTAAATTATTCTTTCATTCATTTTATAACCATTTTATAACCAGTTATAACCATTCTATATCCATATACACATAATATAACTGTGTAAAAAAAATGTTTTAATTGTTGGATGCTGAAAAGGTCAAGACCTCTGACGTGGGACAGGCCAAAATACTCTATTATCTGAGTACATATTAGTTCTCACACAAAATAAATAAATAACTTTAAAAAAAAAAAAGAGTCATAAGATGTATATATAGAAAGTGCCAATTCTCAGAATCTTTCTTTAGTTTCTCTCCTCAACAAGTGAAACAAATAACATGAGTAACTACCAGTGCTCAAAGTAGCATCTGACTACACGCAAACAATTGGAGAAACTTCCCCAAGTGTTCGCAGCTGTTTGCAGATGTGTCATTCTTCCGCAGCATCCTGCTTCACTCACTGTGTCTCCCACTAATGACCAGGAGGTCTGAATCCACCAACTCCCTATGGGGAGACAGCTGCCGCCCCACGCCATTCCTCTCCGGGCGTCTGTCGAACTGCGGCGCTGGCTGTGATCCTGCCAGAACGAACTGCCGATCTGCTATATTGTGCCAGCATGGTGGCTAAGCCCATGGAAAGCCTGTCCAACCAATTTATTCCTCCCAGAATGCCAAGCAGTCTGTAATGGGGACACTGGGGAACAGAAGCACTGGGGTCGTCTCACAGACAGGGGGCGATGCATTACGAAAAGAGCATAACCCACTGTCGAGAGACTTCATTTCAGCTTTGTTAGGTTACAACATGGACTGTATTAAATTATACGTTCAGGGGTGCAAGGGGTGTTTGACACGTGCCCCACTTACAATGACAGCAGTTTTGTTATTGGAAGAACTTTCAATTCACTTTCAATATAGAACTCAGAACTTTTGCTCACTAGTAAACATTCTTAACGCCTTAAATAATAGTCCAACCAAAAATTCTGATTCCGTCATCATTTATTCACCCTCATGTTGTTCCAAACCTGTATGACTTTCTTCTGCAGAACACAAAAGAAGATATTTCTTCAAGAAAGTTTCTACTGTTTTTTGTCCATTTAATGTAAATCAATGGGTCAAAAACAAAAACATTTGGACCCCACTGTCTTTCATTGTATGGACAAAAAGACAGATATTTTTCAAATCTTTTTTCTGTTTCACACAATAAAGTAAGTCACACAGGTTTGAAAAGACATATGGCTGCAGCTATTGCAAATTATATGTCGCCATTTTCTGTTCTACTGACTTTACTCTCATTGGTAGTTAACATAAAGTAGTAACATAAATAGATTCTCAACTGAACTTGAATGACGTACGAGAACAAATCTCTTCTGGAAGCTGAAACGTGCTGCGTAACCAATGAGGTTCGTTCTCGTGTGTTACACAGTACGTTTGAGCTTCTGGGCAAGGTTTGCATTTAAGTTTGGTTGAGCATCCTTGATCACTGATCAAGGTTTATATGTGAGTAAAAGCCTAAATTAAATCTGTTCATTATAAAAAGCAATCGAGTTTCTTCCAAAAATTCCCATCTTAAAGGGTTTGTTCACCCAAAAATCACCCAAAAAAATAATTTACTCTGATGCCGTTCCACACCCGTAAGACCTTTGTTAATCTTCGGAACACAAATTAAGATATTTCTGTTGAAATCCGATGGCTCAGTGAGGCCTGCTTAACCAGCAATGACATTTCCTCTCTCAAGATCCATAAAGGTACTAAAAACATATTTAAATCAGTTCATGTGAGTACAGTGGTTCAATATTAATATTATGAAGCGACAAAAATATTTTTGGTGTGGCAAAAAAAACAAAATAACGACTTACATAGTGATGGCCGATTTCAAAACACTGCTTCAGGAAGCTTCTGAGCGTTATGAATCAGCGGTTCGGCGCGCCAAAGTCATGTGATTTCAGCAGTTTGACACGCGATCATGATTCGACACAAAAGATTCATAACGCTCCGAGGCTTCAAGAAGCAGTGTTTTGAAAGCAGCCATCACTATATAAATCATGAATCTTTTTGTTTTTTTGGCGCACCAAAAATATTCTCGTCGCTTTATAATATTAATATTGAACCACTGAACTCACATGAACTGATTTAAATATGTTTTTAGTACATTAATGGATTAATGGACAGAGGAAATGTCATTGATGGCTATGCAGGCCTCACTGAGCCATCGGATTTCATGTTCCGAAGATGAACGGAGGTCTTACAGGTGTGGAACAACATGAGGGTGAGTAATTAATGACAGAATTTTCATTTTTGGGTGAACTAACCCTTTAAGGTTAAATGCTTTCTGATTTCAAAAGGTTAATGTTAATCTACAAATAAATTAAAAGAAATTAAATTATTCAAAAGGATTTTTCATACAAGTAAATGTGAATTAGGCTAACACTGAAGTTGGTACTTTTACATAAATTCCCTTTTTTACCTTTGCAGTGCTGCTACAGAAGTACAGTAGCCCTACTAAACTTCTTTTGTTGGACTAACGAATCATGCAAATCACGTACAGGCTTCTGATAAGCAGAGTGCCTTCGGAAATGTTTGGGCCAATGGCAAGCACGCATTAACTGCGCTAATTTGCAACAGACTGGCAGGGCTTTCACACCAGTTAGAGACGCACTTTAGATTTTACCAGCAAGGTGAGACTGTTTTTATGGGCTGCAATAGTTTCATGCTTTGCCTGATGACTTTTTTCATTTGCTTAAAAAAAAAATCGCCGGGGGAATGGAAAATACAAGGAAATCATAATTAACGCCAGCCTGAAAAAATTTAAACAAATAAGCACGCCTTACAAAATAAGAGTAGTTTTTTTAGGATGCATTTATTTTCACAAGTGCTTTATTATATTCGTTTCCTCTGCACTTTCAAAGATTTCCCCCCGGCCAAAATACATCATTGTAGTTTGCTCATGACCCCATTTGACGTTTAAGCCCCACAGATGGTCTTAAAGGCTCTTTATCTGTGTATTTGCCATGTTAACACACGACTTGTAAGTGTATCTGCGCCAGTGCCAATCTCAGGTTGGCACAGGTTTGTGCCAGAAAGCTGTTTTGCTGCATGTCTGGCATACCTAATCCAGCTGGTGTTCTCCAGAGTATGCCAACATCTCCTGTTTCCAAACATGCCTCTGAAAACCCCAGACTAGCAAGTGTACATGCTAGTGCAATGTGCAAATGAAACTGTTAAGAATAAGGCAACTTAAGGCCCTGATATACTCACGGCTAAGATCTTTTTCATTCTTCGATTCAAAAAAGTTAATCTGGCGGTAAACTGTTAGCAAACATCCTGATGCCGCCCACGCTGCTAAGAGCAGCGTTTAGATGAATATGTAAATATGTTTTGCGTATTTCCCTCTCAACAACAAAATAAACAAAAAAAAAATTACAACAGTGAGAAACCAGCAGTTAAGAAAGTGGATATGGATATGTAAGCTCTACAATTTGGCACTCCAGTCAACTCACATCTAGGGTTGGTTACCGAAACCCAGTGCCAATTATGGCTCCGGTACCTACAGCCAAGTATGTCTCCTGATTTGAACCCAATCGAACACCTATGAGGAATTCTGAAGAGGCAAGTTGAGCATCACTCTCCATCCAGCATCCAGTCTCTAAAACAGGTAATTCTTGAAGAATGGTAAAAGATAGATGTTGCAAAATGTCGCCAACTTGTTCATTCCATGCCTAGAAGACTTGGTGCTGTCATTAAAAATAATGGAGGCCATACAAACTACTAGATGTAGTAGTTTTTGTTGTGAGATGTATTCATTTTTGCATCCCCCTAATTTGATTAAAACTGAAAAATGTGTAATCTAAGTTATATTGTTAACCTTACTTTCATGTTATAAGTTAAACAGATGTTATATTAAACTTAGTCTTGTCAACATTTTGGAAATTGTTTTTGTGTTCATTGAGATATTGTTACTTTTCAAAGGGGGTGTACTCATGTACGCTGAGCACTGTATATGGCCGGTATGTACTGGACCAAATCAGAATGCAGATTTTGGTGCCTCATTTCAGTGCCACTTAAATGCCTGAGCTGATATATTCAGTGCATCACATGATCAACTGCTAAATTCAAACATGCTTTCGCGCTTTGGCTGGTGCTGAGCCAAAGACGGACGCCCTCAGCTCTTGTCACATATCACAACTATTCAGTGTTTTCAGTCACATAATGTTTATTTTAGGTTTCAGACATTTAAATACACGTACTAGCAAAAAAAAAAAAAAAAAAAAGTTAAAGGGCACCTATTATGCAAAATCCACTTTGACATGTTTTTACGTGTCTGGACATAAATGTGTGCTGGCAGTGTGTGAACATAACCACCCTACAATGATAAAATCCACCTACTACTCTTTTTTTTTTTAATCCCCATTAAACCAAAGCAGTCTCATTAGACATGTGACACACATGTCCAGTTGCATTATAAAAGTTATAACGTCTGTCTATCAGTATCTGACTCTGGTTTGAACAATGTACAGCTGAACATCGTTACTGACAATCATCATTTTGGCTGCGTGAGATTGTCCAGCTTTGTTGTTGTTGAGAATCCGAAGCACGAGCTGTTAAAGCTCCGCCCTCTTCTGGAATGGGGGCGGGAGCAGCAGCTCATTTGCATTTAAAGGGACACACAAAAATGGCTAGTTTGCATTTGAGTTTTGTTCTGTTTAGTTGTTTGTTGTCTTTTTCATTGGTCAACTGTTCTCTTTGTTCTCAGTTTCCCGCCACTTGTTTGTTACTATGGTTTCTGATTTGATTAGTGTTTGTGTTCAGGTGTGTCTAGTTAATTAGTCTCGTTTGGTCCTCTGTTCTCATATTTAAGCCCTGTGTTTATTCAGTTCCATTGTCAGTTCTCCGTTGCATTAAGTTGGTTGTTCTGTTTGTTTCTTATTGAAGAGTGTTTTTGTTTTATAGTTATTGTTAATAAACCCTCACTGCTGCAATTAGTTCCTGCACCTCTCCTTGTTTGCAACCAGCTGTAACACTACCCAAATAGGGGCAAAAATGACACGCTATAATAAATGATTTGTGGGGTATTTTGAGCTGAATCTTTCTCTTTTTTTCACATTCTACAAGGTCACATGGAGACTAAGGATCTAATAAAGGAAAGTGGATTTTTTCCTGCAGCTACATGTCTTCCTTAGCTTTAGCTGTAGTCAAGAATAAATTCAGTGGTGTGGAAGTGAGATGAATGTAGACGCAAACGCTGACGGCAGAACATAGGAATGTCCTGTGCGGAGGATGCATCTGCAGCAAGTGCAAAATATTGTGATCTGTGATTACCTCCCTTTCACGTTTCATTAACGTCATCCAGATAGGGCCTGAACAGCGAGCCGCATCCCCCCACAGAGTGATCATACCACAATTCTGTGGTGAAACACCTCAAATGATCCTTTGCGATATCAAAGAGTGAGGCAAATCAAGGAATCTGTAATGACATTTATTATTTAATGAGGTGGCAGGGTTTGATTTCAGTTCACGCAAAACAGGTTTTTCTTCAGAATATTAAGACAAAACACTTGTAAATGTAACACCTCACACGAGCCGTGTGCAGATCTGTTGCACACCTGACTTGTGTGTAAAGCAGCAGACCTGTTCTGTTTTCTAGAATTTCTCTGTAAACAGAAGCACTGAACAAGTTAAAGATAAAGATGGATAAATGCATATAATTTATATATATATATATATATATATATATATATATATATATATATATATATATATATATATATATATATATATATATATATACACACACATATAAAATGTTTCATATATGTAAATAAAAATATATAAACAATAAGGAAATATGTTTTTTAGGATACGTTTCACGTTCAGATGACAACATTGTCAAAAGGATTCCCATTCACACAGATCTACAAAACCGATTAAAACGCTGCATTATTCATGCCAGGCCAGTAGTTGGCAATGTCACTTTGTAAAGAAACACTATAGACCATTTTCAACAAATTGCACTTTGAAACTTGTTTTCAAAAGTTTGCTTTTTTCAGGCCCCCAAAACACCACTGACGTGTAAATGAACGGCCAACGCATTAAGAGTTTTAAGTTTTACATTTTTAGTTAATAGTGTCATGTAAACGCCCCTTTATTATATAAATATACATAATTTATAAATAAATACTAAAACAATAAATAAAATACAAGTAATTAAAAAACATAAATGATAAAAAATATTATTTTATATTTATAATATATTTAATATTATTTGTAATTATTTTATTACAAATAATCTAATTTATTTGTTATCATTTATATTACATATATTATGCATGCACAATGTATCATCTAAATATAAAGAATTATAATTATTAGTTTATAAATACAAAGAATCTATAAATAAATACTAAAGCAAATAAAAATACTAAAATATAATTATTATTTTTATTTAAACAATAATAATTTAAAATATAATCATTTATAATATGTAGCCTATAATGAATAATGTATAAATATAGAATTTATTAATAAATACTAAAAAAATAATAATAATAATAAAAATAATCAAATTATAAACCTATTTTTATATTTATAATATATATTTTATAATTCTATTTTGTATTATAATAATTCATTACAATTTCTAACCAATATTTTGGCCTACCAAAATCCATGATTATAAAATGTTGTAAATGTCTGGTTTATGTTGGTTCTAAAATTACTCAAATTCAGGGGGGGAAAAAACCCTGTAGATTCAAACTTATTAATAAATCATAATTTGTGCATGAAAACGTACATACAGAAATGTGTGTACATGGTTAATAAATAAAACGTAGCATGAATATACCACAGTGCAAAATAAAAAAATAAATAAATAAAAACTGTTATGTTTGTATATTGAATAGAAAAGCAAAGGACACACGACCTGCCAGCAGCCAAAGGGAAACAACTGACATTAGATTTTCCACTCAGCCCGGGACAGGAACATTCCCACTTAAGCTTTTAGTATTGCCTTAGGGTTTTAAAGCCAGCAGGACTTATCAGTCCTTTCTACCTTGATTTGATATATCGCAGTTTGATGCTTGTTGTCAGCACCTCTGAGTTACAGCAGGTATGCAGCATGGATTAAAAAGCCTCTCCAGATTGCACTGGCCTTGCCTATTCCCGCTACAGCAGCGACTTCAAGGTTTTGTGTTAACATTCTGAATCAGTCCCAGCATTCCTCTAAATTAATTCTCCTTTAAGCATAATTTGCTTCTCCCTTATTCCCTCGCAACATTAATAGGAGACAGATGTCCATAACAGTGTCCAAGTTTTTGGTCCATTCAACGTATTAAAGACATTTTTTGCCTATTTTATTTTTTTTTTTTTTCCAAAATCCCAGGTGACAATAAAACAAAGTACTGCTGAACTTCTCTATCCATGTGGATGATAAACGTGAAGCACTGACAACTGCAATTCTGTTTCTCTTAAATGCACAGGAGAAAAAATGATTGTTTTAAACTGCTTTCAAATCGATTTATTACAAAATACTGTTATGCCATTTGTTGGGAAAAAAAAACAAAACAAAAAAAAAAACATATGGATTTTTATTTAATCTTTACCCCTCTTAATTCTGAAACAATATGGTGCTTTTTTCAAACTACAGCAAACTAGGGCTGGAAACTCAGAATCGGTTCTTATTTTGAACTGGTTCCATTTTCAAATAAATAAATAATATAAATACATGAAATCAAAATTGATCATATTTATTTTTTAAATACACATTTGTGGTGCTATTAACACAGAATAATACATGAATACTGTGCAAAAATACAAACTTTGGTTGTTAATGATCAATGATTCATGAGTGGATGAGCCAGTTCTTTCAAAGAATCATTCAGAAAGATTCACAAATTGGTCTCAAATGTGATGTTCAGATAGCATACTACTTTTACTGTTCTGTTTCTGCCGTATCTACACTGTAGAAAATGATTTTTTAATCAAAAGAATCGTTTTCCACTAAAAAGAAACTTGTGCAATGTAAAGGTTCCATGGATATTAAAGGTTCTTCATGGTACTGTGCCATAGTACCAACTCACTGAATCAGCCAGAGTGGATACTGAATTAACATCCAACTCACTCACTGAACTTCTGACATGAATCAAAACTTCCTTTTAAACTACTAAAAGAATCATTAACAAACCAGAGTTGTTAAACTGAATCAGAATGACGAAGATTAATTAAATTCCCATCCCGTTCGAAACGCATACACATAATTGCTGCATCTCTCAAACTTTACACATACTCACTGCTGAACTAAATAACATTATTTGAAAAAAGATATAAAGGAACAGTTACAGAGCTTCTTATCTCAAGCTGTCGTTGTCACCATTAGCGCTGATTCTCCTACTGATCACGTACGCTCGGTCCTTTCCAAGGCCGAGATCCTTGGTTCCTTTTTATGATAGTGCATCTCTGTTATTAGTCATGAGCTCGAGTCAGGGAAGCTAATCTGAAGTGAAAAGCCACTCATGCTCTGATCTATCCAATAAGCCTCCCCTGCCATCAAAGTGCTCTTTGAAGTTCATGTTCTCCAGACAGATTGGTTCAGGTGTCAGGTCAGAGTTCCTGTAGCCAAAGGTAACGGCAGTCATTTGAAGCCTTCCAATACCTTTATGTTCTTACCCGTCCCATCATGTTTATTGCAAGGCAATAAGAACAAGCTTTGCTCTAGTACAAGTTGTGTTTGTTATTTTCCTGTATTCATTTACACAAAATATCGAGAGACTTTTGCTGGAACATGCAGAAAAACAGTGGCTTGGAAAAGTGCTCTGAATAAAAAAAAAAAAAAGTCTACCTACTGTAATGCTATTTATGTCTTTTTAAAATAGCAAAATTGACTAATAATGAATGAATGTGTTTCTGAACTTTATCTTGCTTTTACGCACAGGTTATTCAACACACACACACACACACACACACACACACAGAGGTGTTTTTGTTTTTTGTTTTTTTAAGAGAGATATTTTAATTTTTTAACACATTTATATGTGGACCATCCTTGGTTGGATGCTCTCTCTTGCTTCGAGGAGCTGGTGTGTGAAACAAAAACAGTGTGATGGTATACTGTAACTCATGAAAGAAAAAACTGGATGATATGTTGATTGTGTTAAATACTCTGAACATAAATTATGAATTGCAGAAATTAATGTTATGTTTGACAGCCATATGAAACCGCTTTGCATCAGAATTGGTATTTAGATATATTTACAAAACATTTATTGCAGTTCAGATGTGGTATGAATGTATTTACACTGCAATTACAATTGGATAAATAATGCCATGAGATTATTAAGTTTTAAATGTGTATTAAAGACATAGTTCACCTAAAAATGAAAATTCTGTCATCATCTGCAATCGTTTCTCGTGTGATATTGATTACTATATCATATGCTATACAGCACTGTGCAAAAGTCTTAGGCCACCACCAGCTTTGTTGTTTTAGCAGTTTTAATGACTATCCATATTTATTTTTTGGTCTTTATTACGATTCAAACATAAATACAGGAAATATGTACACAAAATGTACAAAAAAGATCAGAAAAAAATGGCTTCTTTAAGCAAAAATCAGTATTTAGTGTGACCTCTTGGACTTCTTCCAGTTTCTCAAAGAAGAAAATCTGAGAAACGTCTCATCAGATTTTGGAAGTTTTCTTGGCCTTCCAGTCCTTTTCAATTCAATTTAGGTTTAAGAGAGCCGTCAATTGTTCAAGTGTAGGGGGGGGGGGGTCACTAAATACTTGCCACTTTTCAACTATAGTATTTTTTTTTTCATTTGTTTAAAGGTGCCATAAAATGTTTTTTTATGCGCCAATTCAGGCTGCGGCCCCTTTAAATCTCGTGCTCCCCTTCCCTGGATCTCGCGCTTGCCTTAACCAGCATAAACAAAGTTTACACGGCTAATATAACCCTCAAAATGGATCTTTACAAAGTGTTTGTCATGCAGCATGTCTAATCGCGTAAGTATAGTATTTATTTGGATGTTTACATTTAATTCTGAATGAGTTTGAGGCTGTGCTCTGTGGCTAAAGCTAACATTACACACTGTTGGAGAGATTTATAAAGAATGAAGTTGTATTTATGAATTATACAGACTGCAAGTGTTTCAAAAATGAAAATAATGACAGTCTTGTCTCTGTGAATATAGTAATAAACGATGGTTAACTTTAACCACATTTAACAGTACATTAGCAACATGCTAACAAATCATTTAGAAAGACAATTTACAAATATCACTAAAAATATCATGTTATCATGGATCATGTCAGCTATTATTGCTCCATCTGCCATTTTTTGCTATTGTCCTTGTTTGCTTACCTAGTCTGATGATTCAGCTGTGCACAGATCCAGACGTTAATACTGGCTGCCCTTGTGTAATGCCTTGAACATGAGCTGGCATATGCAAATATTGGGGGCGTACATATTAACGATCCAGACTGTTACGTAACAGACTGTGTTATGTTGAGATTCACCTGTTCTTTGGAGGTCTTTTAAACAAATGAGATTTATTAAAGAAGGAGGAAACAATGGTGTTTGAGACTCACTGTATGTCATTTCATTTTCTGGTTATATTCTAATAAAGAAACTGAGAAATAATTATATATGGTCATTATATCATTGCTAAAACATCATGTAATGGTGGCCTAAGACATACCTGCGAGTGGCCGGTGCCTTACTTTTTTTTAATGAAAAATCACAATCCTCTATCTAAAACTACGAGCTTAACTAATATCAATTTATTAGCTAACATTTTTAAAGACAAGTAAACAGTCAGTAATAAAATACAAACAAACAATCAAATTACAAGCAATAGCACCAATAAATACAATACAACAGACACAAATGAAATAAACAGTGCTCTTCAGGCAGGTCTAATAGTTTTCAGGTACCGAAAGTAGGCTAATCAAATAAATAACTCTGTATAGTCTTCATATCCTTTTTAAAGTTCAAGAGCAGTGGGTGATTTTTTTTCTTTGTCCTTTGTTATATGATTAACATTAAAAACACAGATAGTAGCAGGATTATTAGGATGCTGTCAATTTAAGATCATGCGTTTTGTATTTGCGTTCAATTAAGACATAACTGATAATGTTTACTAGGATACTCGGCGATACGGGCGTTTTTAATTTTGAGTGAATTGGTCCATTTGTGCGCAGGAAGGCATGAAAGAGAGCTCAACTTTGTGTGTCCGACTCGAGACACGGCTTTCAGGGCACGAGCGTCAGATAATTAAACATCCCACACAGTGTGTGAGTAACGAATTCCCTTATGTGTGTTCCAGCACTTGTATATTTACATCTGAAAGGCTTAAACTTTCGTGGTGATGCAGCACTGACCCATCAACTGCACAGAGCCTCGTTCAAGTTTTTTTTCACGTGCATGTTGTTACTGAAAATTGTTATTGACCAACTGGCAAGTGACAGTTTCATATACCAAATTTTACTCACATTTAACACTTGCCGAGTGTCAATTTTAGGCCCTATATATATATATATATACTTTATTTTTTTAGTACTTTTTTGTATATAAAATTTCCATGCCAGTGAAAATACAGGCCCAACCATGTCAACAACAACAATCCTTTTTGTTGAGCCTTGGTAAATGTGACAAAACCCTCTTCACAGCGAGTATTAAAAAAAATCCACAGGTACATAACGGGAGAGCACAGTTATCGATGCTAATGCGCTGGACGTTTTGTTCACGCTTCACAGCAAAGGTTACAGATCTTCTAACTGTGAGGCTTTTACAACCGACTAGTGAGCACTTCTTTCTCCATTACCTGCACTCTCATTTGCCTTGCCTGGCGGGATAATCAGCAGCCCATGCCGGACAACATGACACGCGCGCACACACAGTTCTCGGTTATAGCGAGCAGGCGTCATTTAAAGCCTTTTTGCAGTGCCCTCTGAAGCAGCATGGGCTCTCTTTAATGGTGCATTGCTCCTGGAGTCCCCGCCGTACCCATGTGTATCTGCCAAGGTCTGGTGTCTGTCTGCTGCTCGGGTATTTTTGGAGGTGTGGTAAGCATCATAAATAATGTACCTGTAAATGATACGTGTCTGGTCTAGCTGACAAATGGAGTGAAGGAGCAAAAAGGAGGGGAAAAAAGCGATTTGAGAGGGCAAGCCCCATCAAGCCATTTGCACCCTTTAGTGTGAAGAAGAATTGCACGACTTGCACACAGAATTTTATAATTGAGGCATAAACTGCACAGGAGAGTAGCAAGCATCTATTTACTAGTGCTTGCTTTTAAGATGCTGATGAATCACATTATAGCGGTGGACCGGTGCCAGTTTGAAAAATGATGGAGGATGAATTGTTACTAACGAAAGACATATTTATATATAGCTATATACGCTGTACAGACACCAATGGGGGAAAAAATATTCCCTCGTTTTCATCAAGCAGTCTTCTCCAGATATCCATTAGTCTCATTTCACACACTTTTTAAGTATCTCTCTTAAAAAGCAGGCAGCATATGCTGTCATTTGACTGAACTGTAGCATTTCTTTTCCAACGGGCTAACTTTCTTCAGAGTGTTTTAAAGGCTTTTTCAGGCTGAAATTGAAGCATGCTAAATTATAGAATAAAAAAATTACAGACAAAAGTGCACTTATTGAAAATCTTTCTTACTGATAGATCAGACGGTCCTCGAAACTGCCCCTCAGATTGTCCTTAAAATCTCTCTCCATATCTCGATTAAGGTCCTTTGTCAGCTCAAAAGATTGTACTTTTACAAAAAAAAAAAAAAAAAAAACTTGAGAATGCAAATATAATATATACTAAAGGTTTATATATATAAATATATATATGTGTGTGTGTGTGTGATGAGACACTTAGCTCATGAGACAAGACATGAGATTGGGTTCACGAGAACGAGACAAGACAAGATTTTTTCATAGTATTTTTAAGAAATCTGCAATGACTGGAAAAAACAGCCTGCATTTTGAAATGTTTTAAAGGTGCAGTATGTAATAATTCTGTCTGCTAGAGGTCATTAGAAGCCTATTCAAAACAAAGGCATACCTTGATGACGCCAAGTTTGAGAGCGGTATCTTGGGACATGTGGTCTCCACCTCAACGGACGGTGCAAAAGAATAGGGATTGGACTTGGGAACAAATCATGTTCATGGATGTGATTATGATAATGTTACTGTAGTATGAAGCAGAGCAGGACCGAGTGTTGTGGGAGCTGAACGAGGCCGCTGGAGCAATTGCGCAACACACGCCTCACGAGCAGCGGGACTTTTATTATGACACAGTTGCAGGTGCTGCTTTCGCTATTTCGGTCATGAGTATGAGGTAACGCAGCTCTGTTTATCATATCAGATACATTTGAGAGTGTTGAAAATGATGTTATAACGTTACTCTGTGTGTTTATTCGGCTGTGAGACACTTGTTTGAGACACACTGCAGTAAGATAGATCGATTTTAGAATATATTAAATGCTGGATGGCTTGTGTTGATAAATCCTTCAGACCTTACTATACATGAATTATGAGCTTCCAGAACTTCTGACAGAGGATGTGTGTGACCTCCTAATTGAAGTCCTGTCCACAAATTGAACATAGAAATAAAAACAGTATAAATAACAAAAATACATTTTTTCTTAGTCTTATTAAGTGCAAACAATAAGTGCAACCATAATCAAAGTACTCTCTCAGTATTCAAAGTGACAAAAGAGACCAGAGATAAGAGGTGGTTACAACTACACCAGTTCACACCAGTGGACGATATTGTTCTGTTTATTCTAACCGTGTGCTTGTCTGTCACTTCAAATGCTCGAGCTTGTTACAGCAGGATGGATCCTGATTGGCTGTCAATGTTTATATCATTCATCAGCTGGATAACATCGTTCTGAAAGTGATTCCAACTATATAGTTTCTCTGTGCCATTATCGTTATAGCTGTGGTGTTATCTCTGCTATTCTTTAATATTGAGAATGATTTTTAGAACTATATCTCTATCGTTATCGTCCTTACTGTGAATGGGCCTTTAGTAATGAATCCTCTGCCATGGTCTTGTCAGTCATCTCGCCTTACTCTCGTCACGAGATCAGTGAATTCTGATTCCCGCTGTGATACTCTGCTGGTCTATAGACTTAAGTTTAAATCAAAGACAATTATTCTTTTTTTTTTTTTAAATGGATCAGTGACTGATCTAGGAAATGTTATGGCCATATAAAAAGCACACAAAAATAAATAATGTGACCTAATTTCAAATTGCCAGTAAAATTATTGCGAATATAAGGTGTGTAATATTCAGTATATTGCCCTAGTCTGTATACGGTTGACTTCATTCCAAGGTGTGAGAACGGGGGGGAATCATGTACAAATTCAAGAAAATGCAGGGGGAAAAGTGGTTTATAGAAGCAACACGCTGACTAAATCTGAATTCTGACTCGCATTATGTCTAAGGATGCTTGTGCTGTAATCCATCCTTGGATTTTACATGTAATATTCATCAGGCTGAGTTTGCTCACTTGCCACAGAAAAACCTTGAGGTATTTTCAGGCCTGCCAAAAAGTGTGTCTGTGTGTGTGATGTAAGACTCACAGGCAGTGTGTTAGGATGAGCTGGGTCTCAAAGCAGTTCTGGATGTAGTCTGTCGTAATCTCCTCCCATCTGCTAAAGGAGCTGCTCTCCCCGCACAGCGCCCGGGCCCTGGCCCGCCCCATCTGGGCTTTTCGGACACTCTAATGCGCTACCCTGACCTGTGTGCACTTGTGTGTGTCTCTATATATGTGTCAGCACTGCTGTGTCTATTATATAGTTTTATAAAGAGCATTTCTTAATATTGTGAATGTGTCTAGGTCAGGTTTTTTAGCCATTTTTTTGATGGCTGAGAGAGCTCAATGCGCTGCAACTGAAGAAAATACATGCAATTAGGAAAATACACCAGGAAAATTAAGAAAAAATCATAATCAGTTTAACAACACGTGCTGCAAATACTCACAATGCAACCAAATACAGAAACGCACTGGGTAAAAACTGATGGTGTTTTCTTAATTTGCTGGTGTTTTTTCTATTTGCATGTGTTTTCTTCAGTCAGAGTGAGTTGAGCTTTCTCAGCCACCGTAGGTTTTACCAACATTGCTGGGATCAAGTGGACCCACAAGGATCGCAAAACTTGCCAGCATGGGACAAAGCCAATTGTACTCATGTATTATTACAACTTATTCACTTTTAATCAATGTATAATTTTTTTTTTATTATTATATAAATATAATTAATAAATAATATATTGCAATTATCAATCAATATTTGGCCCCAAATTAATAATTTAATTCTGGTAGATAAAAAAAAAAAAAAAAAAAAAAATGCAACAAAATAATGAGATCAAAAAAACAAAACAAAACATTATTTTCTTTAAATTAGATGCACTAAATTAACGTAATTTTTAAATGTATAGCCCTATTACTTTTTTAATGAAAAACCAAAATGTTTATTTTTAATTTGTATCTATCATTAGCTTTATATAAAAACAACAGAAGCATATCCACATATAAAAAACCAAGTAAACATGTATGCGTGTGTAAAAAGTGGAATCACAAATCAAACTTGTCCTTCATGTGTAAAGAGAGTGACAGTTTTTTTGTGGCATGCTCGGGCATGTAAGTTGTAATATGTCCTCGTGTGTCCTAAATATGACGGACATATTGTGTGTGTGCATGAGTGTGTTTGGCACTGGAGAACATGATAGCTTTAATGAGACGGCTGCATATGAAGGACTGTCATTAGTGCTGAGAGAGGCAGCAGCCTGGTGATTGCAGTGATTTGGCTCCGCTCTTTTTGACCTGTCCGACCAATCAGAACACATAGAGAGCTCGCTTCAGAGTCAATGCAATCAGCCAGGACGTTGGCCCACTTAGCAACAGCCACCCAGCAAAATGGAGTATACATGTAAGAACAATGTTCTCCAGCAATCATACAGCCTTTGCAATAAATGCCGTAAGATCAAAAATTCAATTAGCATTTTGCTGAAAAAAAAAAAAAAAAAAAAAAAAAAAAAATATATATATATATATATATATACTTCAAGTCCTAGTTTATGCTAGTTAATACTGGTTATGTATGGTCAGGTTAGTGGACCAATCAAGCAAAGTTTTGCTGGTGAAGATGATAAATCTGCTTGATATTTCTGGAATTCTGTCATCACCCTCATGTCTTTTCCAACCCGTATGACTTTATTTCAAAGATCACAAAAGGAGATGTTTAGTCGAATGTTTATGCTGCACTTTTCCATACGATGAAAGTCAATGGAGTGTGACACTCTCAAGCTCCAAAATGTACGAAATGCATCAAAATAACCTAGCAACACCAAGGACATGGGTTCAATTCCCATTTCCAAGAACCCATTTCCATGAATTCCCATTTCCATGAACTAAAATGTATAACTGGAATGCAAAATAAATGGACATTCACACAAAGGACAATAACTAGTCCACAGCACAACAATAGCGTTAACTACACAAAAGGTAATGATACACGAAGCAACTTTTTGGGCAATGTTGCCAGGCAATGTTGCTTGGGCACTTTCCCATTGAGAATGAGCAACAAATTTATATATGGATACTTTAGATTGGTCATGGGCAATTTTTTGAGATCCTCCAATCAGAATCCTAGCAGCCGATCATGTGACCTGCTTGAAGATTTCAGAAAGAAATTCAAACAAGATGGTGGCCTCTCAGCGGCAGTGGAGCGAAGAAAAGGAGAGTGAACTTATATCTTTTTATGCTGGTAAGTCAACCCAAAACAGGGAGTTTACCTCATTTAATGCTTAAAATACCACCAGGTGTCCAATTTAATGTGCGTTAGTTGTAATTTAGCCATCAAATGTTTTCAGTTAAATACTAAAAAGACGCATTACATTTAACGTCTGTAGTGGCGTAAGCTGTAGGGTGTATGGCACGTGAATGTAGCTTTTGACGCGATCGACGCGGGTTCGAATTCGCCTTTTGCCAAACTTTCTCTTCTCCCTTTTCCTATTACAAATCAGATTGGAAAGGCATTTATATTTAATAAAAACGAAGAAAATATTTGAAAAGTTGAAATAAAGTGCCCAACAAGTGTTTATAGTAAAGTATTTACTGGGTTGGCAATAGATTTGCTCCTCTCTGATTGGTTGCTGCCAACTGTCCATTGCCCTAATTAGTTGTGCTGAGTCTCACCAGATTGCCCAAGATTGACGGCAACATTGCCCAGCAACATTGCTCAAAAAGGTGCCATGTGTATCATCACCTAAAGGAACGATATCACAGGAATCTCTTTCAGAGCAATTTTTTTCCAGCTGATGAATGATATATATGAAACAGATAATAAACAGAATGTGTAAATGTAAATAAATGCATTATAAAGCAGTCTATACAACTTATATTCAAAATC